>NC_142082.1:64227255-64542913 GCF_054644295.1 Miniopterus natalensis | reverse complement strand
ATCAAGTTTCAAGAATATTTGTTATTCTATTGGAGGATTTGGTAAGTCTTTTAATAAAACATTGATTCTCTTTCAATTTGTAGATATATGTGTAATTTATATTTGTGTGTATATATACACATTCACACACATGTCTATTTAATAGTGCTCTCTCGGCCTTTACATTCTAGTACCAAAAAAATCATACATTAAAAATTTCTCTTGTCCTTTGGTTCTTATTAGTTGCTTCGTTCCACTGCATGTATCGTGAGGTGTATCAGATCTACAGGTACTAAATATATGCAATAAACATATAATAAAGTTCTGTGTCTGGACTATTCTGAGGTAAAGTTTTGACCGAAGGTGACCTCTGGATGCCAATTAGATGCCCCCTCACGGCCATCTCTGAACTCCGTCTCCCCTTTCAGTATGAATTAGGTGCCCTCCAGGCTTCCACAGCACTTGGCATGGGGTGGAAAGTTATCACATTACAGAGCAAATGCTTGATTCTCTCCCTCCCTCCCCAGATTGTGACCTGTGTGAGGTCAGACGCCAAGTTTGTCTTGGTCTCTATGTGTTTCTAGGACTTAATATAGGACCACCTTTATAACTGAAGCTCAATAAACATTTGTTTACTCATTGAATGAATGGATCGAGGAAACATATTTCTGAGCTTTTTAAAGCTAATTCAAGACCACTACCTTGAAATATGACTTATTGTGGGGATTATGAGCTTTTTCCTAGGGAAAGTTTCATAATTTTAATCAGATTTTCAAAGAAGTCAATCTGGGTGCCCTTCAACAACAGAAAAAAAATCACTGCTTTAAAGTTACACACACACACACACACACTGGATTTTCAAATATACCAGCAATATATCGTTACATTTGCCCATTTCAACACTCAACTTCCTACCTGCACAGAGCTGCATGAATCTTTCCTGAGGACACTCACCAACTTATTGACTCTTTCCTACTAGAAAGCTTTCTGTTCTCTAAAACCTGATATTTGACCAAGTAATGGCTTTCTCTAGGTTATTTGTAAAAGTGGTAAGTAAGCCTAGAGCTAATATCAATCCCTGAAGAAACCTAGCCCTTAAACTTTTCAACCTTTTCTTCTTACTGTTTGTTTTCCTTTCCTAAGATCCTTTACCATAATTAATCCTTTCATCTAATCTTAGAAAATGAAGACCCATATTTATTTTCCCATTTGTCTATAGCAATTACATTTTTACATACCTTTGAGCGGAAAGACAATATATAACCTTCAGGCATTCTTAGTTTTAAAATCTTCATTTGTCAAGCGAGCAAATGCCTTATCCTTTCAACTAAATATCTTCCTGTAGCCTAACATAATATACTAAAGAATGAGCTATTTATGTATTTTTTAAAAATTCATGCTCAACTTACTAATTGTGGTCATTTTCAATCTTTAAAACTGAAAACAAAATGTAAGAAATTTGAAAATGAATAAGTGTATTGGTTTTCTTGCTAGATGTGGAAAAGCTATTACTTAAAAAATTTATGCCAAAAGAGCTTGATCACATTAGAGGGACTGAAAACCAATCTCAAAACAAACACGTACCTTCCTTGACTCTTCACACTACATATTTAGTGGCACATTTATAAGAAGGTCCAGCATGGCTTTACTCTTAGCACTTTTTTATTTTTTTTAATTAATAACAGTAGAAAAACCAGAGCTAATTTTTAAGCCCGGAAGATTTTTTTCCCCCTAATATAAAGTGAATATACAAAACATGATAATATATACATTATTTATTTCTAAATAAACTTCAAGAAGTCTAGCAAAGCTTTACACGATATGGTCTCCATCTGCTTCTCTGAATTAATCTTCTTCAGTCTCCCAGTTAATCCCTCCAACACATCAGTCTCCTTGATGTTTTTTAAAAAAATACCAGCATTGATTTTGTATCCTACAACTTTACTACATTTGTTCATTGTTGCTAAAAGTTCCCTGGTGGAGTCTATAGGATCATGTGATCTGCAAAATGTGACAGCTTTATTTCTTCCTTCCCAATTTGGGTGCCTTTTATTTCTTTTTCTTGTCTAATTTCTCTGGCTAGGACTTCACGAACTATGTTGAATAGGAGTGGTGAGAGTGGACATCCTTGTCTTATTCCTGATCTTAGAGGAAAAACATTCAGTTTTTCACCACTGAGTATATTAGCTGAGGGTCTATTATATCTGGCCTTTATTATATTGATGTACATTTCTTCTATACCCATTTAATTGAGTGTTTCAATCATAAATGGACGTTGTATCTTAGAAAATGATTTTTCTGCATCTATTGATAAGAACATATGATTTTTATCCTTTATTTTGTTATTGTGGTGTATTACACTGATTTGCTTACGTTAAACCATCCTTGTGTCCCTGGAATGAACCCCACGTGATAGTGATGTATTATTATTTTTTAATGTACTGTTGTATTCAATTTGGTAGTATTTTGTTTAGGATTTTTGTATTTGTATTTATTAGATATATTGGTCTGTAATTTACAAACAGTTTCAACAAGGAGTTAATATCTAAAATATATAAAAAACTCATACAACTCAACACCAAACAAGCAAGAAATCCAACTAAAAAATGGGCAGAGGACCTCAACATACACTTCTACCAAGAAGACATACAAATGGCCAGCAGATATATGAAAAGAGGCTCAACTTCACTAGCTCTTAGGGAAATACAAATCAAAACTACAATGAGATATTACTTCACACCTGTTAGAATGGCTATGATCAACAAGGCAGGTACTAACAAGTGTTGGAGAGGCTAGGGAGAAAAAGGAACCTTCAATCACTGCTGGTGGGAATGTAAAATGGTGCAGCCACTGTGGAAAACAGTATGTCGGTTCCTCAAAAAATTAAGAACAGAGTAACCGTATGACCCAGCAACCCCTCTTCTGGGTACCTACCTGAAAAATTTGAAAACATTTATTCACAAAAATATATGCATCTCTAAGTTCACTGCAGCATTATTCGTTGTGACCACATGGAAACAAGCAAAGTGTCCTTTGATAGAGGACTAGATAAAGAAGATGTGGGACATGTACACAATGGATACCACTCAGCCATAAGAAAAGATTAAATACTGCCATTTGCAGCAACATGAATGGAACTTGAGAATATTATGCTAAGCGAAATAAGTCAGTCAGAAAAAGCTAAGAACCGTATGATTTCATTCATATGTGGGATATAAAACTGAAATAGACACAGACAACAGTATGGTGGTTACAGAGGGAAGGGGGTGGGGAGGTAGCAAAGGGTAAAGGGGCCAACTATATGGTGAGGGAAGATGATTAGACTTTGGGTGGTGGACACACAATGCAATATACAGATCATACATTATAGAAATGTACACTTGAAACCTACATAATCCTATTAACCAATGTCACCCCAATAAAATTATTAAAAAAATTAAAAATACCAGCATAATTCTACCTCAGGACTCTGTCTTCAGCCTCTTCCCTCACCTACCTGCAAGGCTCACTTACTCCCTGCCATCTCCTTCATGTCCATCCTCAAATACTGTCCTGTGTTCAGGCCTTCCCTCACTTTTTTTTTTTTTTTAAAATTTTAAATGTCTTTATTGATTTCAGAGAGAGGAAGGGAGAGAGAGAGAGAGAAACATCAATGATGAGAGAATCAATGATGAGAGAGTCACTGATCAGCTGCCTCCCGCACGCCTCCTACTAGGGGTGGGGCCCGCAACCAGGGCATGTGCCTGACCAGAATCGAACCTCGATCTCCTGGATCAGAGGTCAGTGCTCAACCACTGAGCCATGCTGGCTGGGCCTCACTTGTTTATTTAAAACTGGATAGCTCATGTCCTCTGCTACCAATATTTAGCATTCTCTATCCCCTCCCTTCCCTTCGGGATTCCAATTACATACATGTGAGTCTGAGCTGTCCTATATGGTAGCCACAGCCACCTGACTAGGGACCACTTGAAATGGAGAGTCCAAACTGAGATGTGGTGAAGTGGAAAACACACATCGATTTCAAAGACTTTATAGGAACAAAAGAAAGAAAAGCACCTGATTAATGTTGTCACATTAATTACTTTGAATACATTGGGTTAAATAAAATATATTATTAAAAAGAATTTCAAATATTTAAGTTTCATATGTGTCCTGCCATCATAAGTCTACTAGACAGCACTGTTAAACCTTTTCAAGTATCTCAAGTCTATTAAGCTTTTCTGCCTCGCCCCCCAACCCCGTGCTTCTGATTGGACATTTTCTTCTAGCTCACCAACCTTGTTTTCCATTTTTCTAAACTGCCATTTTACCTATCAGTTTAATTTCATATTTTGTATTTTTCAACTCTAAAATTTCCACTTGATTATTTTTATAAATTCTAATTCTCCAGTAAGACATTATTTTATTTTTCTTTCCCTTTATTTTCTTGAAAAATTTAATCTCAATTCAAGTCCCTACCCAATTACTCTAATGTCTGGATTGTCTGCATGTCCTTTTCTCATGTGTGTGTGTTCGTGTCCTATCGCTTGCCATGCCTAGAAATATTTTAATGAAATCTGGACATTACGTATATACTAAAAAACAAGACAAAATAAAAAGCATAGGATACCCCAGATAATATTGAGGGTTCACTCTTTCTTCTCCTAGGAAGAGCAAGTACCTTTATCCCAGCAGAGACTGAGCTGACCCTGGGATAAGCTGCACTTTTACAAAGACTCCGGCTACTCAGCTTTGCCCCAGTTCCTAGGGCAGAGCTCTCTAGAATTTGAGTGATTGCCTGACAGGTTATTTCCTCAATAAGGTGTTTTTTTCTTAGACTTTTAGTCTCGTGCAATTCCTCATCGCCCATAGCTTCAGAATATATTATACACCACACAGGGGAAAATGCGTCTGTGTGAGACCCTCCCAGTCTCCCTTTCTGCCACGCCAGCCCCACACGACTGCCAAAACTTGGCTGGCTTCCCTGCTCCCAAGTAGCTGCCCTCTCTCTGGGGCCACATTCCCAGCCTCCAGCCTTAGCAGCTGCAGGTATATCTCACAGGAGCAGGTACATAGCTCAGCTGCAGGAATCAATGAAACACAGACTTCTCTCCAGGATGCCACTTCCTGGGAATGGGTTGTGTTTCCACAGCTCTTGGATGATCTGTGTGTTTCAGCTGGCATTCTAATTATTGCTGGCAGGAATGACGATCTGCCACCAGCTCCAGCCCCACCCAGAAGCACAAGTGTGCTTTATTATTTCTCATGGAACACGTCACTATCTATGTTTCTTATTACTTAGTTTATCACCTCTCTTCAGCAGAATGTATCCTTCAGGAAGGCAGGAGTTTTTGTCTGTTTTTTCTATCTGCATCCTCAGTTCTCAAAAAATGTGGAAAGAATGAAAAAATAAATTTATAACCAATGCATTTGTAAGAAATAAAACCTGAATAAAAGTGATTCTTAAGTAAAGGTAAACTGATTTGTCTACCTAAGAAATAGACATTTATTTAACCCTTACTATGTGCCAAACAGTACCTTAAGAATTGGGCATTCAAAATGAATACAACATATCCCTATCCCCAAAAAACAGACTAGCAAAAAATACAGATTAAGAAAACATACTTTTCTGCCTCATGACAAGAGAGCAACAATGAATTTTAAACATACGAGGACCCTAATTAATAACCCCTTAAAAGGGTTCTGTGGGGAGTTACAAGTTTACTCCCCTGCCGCCCCCGATTCTGCTCAGAACAAGCTGCCCTGTTTCTATAACTGCCTTCAGGTCTGGCAGCATTTCTGTTTTCAATGATGGCAAAAAAAAAAGAAAAGAAAAAGAAAAAAAATTCCCCTTGAAAGTAGATTTGACTTTTGAACACAATCAGAAACCCTTTGGAGTGACGTTTGATTAAAAAAGAAACTCATAAAATCAATTCTGATTAATGAGGGAAGATTGAAGTAAATGGGACTCCTTTTCCTGTGTGGTTTGGAAGTTGGCTCTGAAGGCAATTTCAAGAAACTGAAAAATTTTTGAGTGAAAAGATTGTTGAAATAAGTATGTTAGTCTTCTGTTTTGTTATTTTAGTCCTATGGTTAAAAGGGTAATTTTCAGAGTATACAATGCCTGTTGAAAGGGGAGACTTCAGGAATACCTGAAAGGAAAACTAGCGTATTAAGAATACAGAGACGTACTTGGGATTGTTATAGTAAATGAAATTATTTAGATATCACAAAGCCTGTATTTCACAGCTTAGAATACATCTCTTTCCTGAGCTTACATTATTAAGCAGGTCTTCAACAACAATCAGTTCTGTTTCATGTTTCATGATACTGAACTGAGTCCATGAAGCATCACAGTTTTCCTCATATACCGATGCGATCCACTTAAGAAGATAAATGAATGTATACATTATTTACATCTTATAATCCAGAATCACCCTCAACCTTAAACTTAAGAAAACATAAAATAAAAGTGAACAGTAGATGAAAAAGCCACCTTTTCCCATCTTCAGTTGTGGAGCTACTAGGTCAAATAGGGTAGAAAGGCAAGAGAAACATTAAGAACATAAATAAAGCCCGGCTGTCATGGCTCAGCTGCTGAGCATCGACCTAGGACCCAGGAGATCGGGGTTCGATTCCCGGTCAGGGCACATGCCCAGGTTGCAGGCTCCATCCCCAGTAGGGGGCGTGCAGGAGGCAGCAGATCAATGACTCTATCATTGATGTTTCTCTCTCTCTCTCTCCCTCTCCCTTCCTCTCTCTGAAATCAATAAAGATATATTAAAAGACAAAGAAAAAAAATATAAATAAAATACAAACTATGAAAACCAAAGTTGGCTGCAAATACTGGTGATTAAGCCAGTCTAATATATTTCTTAATATACTTTGCAAAGTGATATCTTTATTTACAAACAATTGGAAGGCCAAAAATAAACAAGCACTTGAAAGTGTCCGTAAGCCATAAACCACCACTTTAGGAAGCTATTTCTTTTGTTATTTAGATTCCTGAAAAAATAAGATTCAACTATGAGAGATCTGCTGCTAATAAGAAAAAAGTAGTCCCTGAGAGGGACTCTTTTCTTCCTTCTTTTTCTCCTGTTAGTCATTTTCTATTTCTAGGTTACTATTGATAATTTAGTTACATTAGCATTTTTAGACAGTAAAGGTAGTGAAATTGATTTCTTAAAATTGAAACTACCAACAAAAATATGTTAATATTTTACTTTAACAACACATATTTCTATAGGAATATTTTGAGTGAATAGAACTGACACACATATAAATGCAAGGAAGCAATTATAATCATGTATTAAGTTATTGTGTCAATAATTTTGGAAAATGGTTATATCCATCTGTCTGAGAAAAGACTTTAACACAAAATGAAGTCATATTCATTACATGAAAGAAGTGATTAGAACCTAGTAGTAAAGCCAGTTAAATATGTTTCTGCCAAGTTCCAAGTTTAAGTTTTAATGCATTTTAAAATGTTCCTGGTCTCTGAACATTGAAAATTTCCCCCCAGAGAACAGTACCTTGAGGGGAAAAGCAATTAAAATATGGGTTGACCAGCAATCAGTAATCATTACTTGTTGCATTAAATGCAGTGCGCTGGCACCTGGTTAACTAATTTAGAAACTGGTTAAATATCTGGAAAACAGGGCTTCATCAAGTAAATGTGATAGCTCAGAGAATAAAATGGACTTCCTCACAGTCACCACATATCAGGAAGCAAACTGCAGAGTAAGACTTTAGAAAGTTAAAATTGGGTGAACATACCAAAGGCAATTAGATTCAAAGGGACTGAAGTAGAAAATCTGGTATTTCTTAGAAGAGCTGATGATACATTTCATATCAAGGTTTAATATTTTTGTGAAGGTGGTTTAAATAAAAAGTACAATTTGAAAAAAGGCTTTTTATAAAATTATTAAACTAGAGGAGAAGAAATGAAAATTAATTACTAAACCAGTGAGACAAGAACTTTACAACCTCCCTCCACTGGCATTTCTCACCGACCGCTCTGTGGTCCAGGTACTCTGCCTTCCCTCCCGTTTCTACGATGAACTAACTGTCAAAGCTCGGGTAGGGTCAGGGTCAGCTCCTCCGCGTGCCCCCAGGCCTCATGACCTCTCATTCCAGGACTTTGCTCCAGTAATCCACTCACCTTCTGACATCATCAATTTCCCTACGTCATTACACTGTTCTCTTTAGCAAACATACATACTATTTCTCTCATCTTAAAAACAAACAAATGCCTTTTCTTTGACTCCAATTCTTCCTCAAACTACGAACCATTTCTCTCCTTCCTTTTACAGCTAACTTCCTTGAAAGAGTTATCTATAGTCTCAGTTTCTAATTCCTCTTATTCCCTCTGGGTTGGGAACCCATTTCAAGCAGGTAATGGCCCTACCCACTGCACCCAAAGTATGTTCCTTCTCAAGGTCACCAGTCACCTCCACATTGAGAAGCCCCAGTGGTCACTGCAGGCAGTCCTGGGCACAGCTGCCCCTGTCTCCCTCCTAAAAGCGCCTGCCTTCGGCTCCCAGGACATCGGCCCTGCTTGGTTTTCTCTCTCAGTATTCTGACGTGTCCCCCTCCTCCTGAACCCTACGTGTTAGCAAGTCCAGGGCTCAGTCCTTGAACATTATCTCTTTTCCGTCCACAGCTATTTCCAGAGTAATCGACTCTAGTCTCAGTGTTTAAATATCACTTGGCTATTAATGATTCCAAAATTTATATCTTCACAGCCCTGACCTGTTTCTGGAATACATATTCTGAATATTTTAAATAAGATGTATTGTTTTACAATTACACCCCCCCAAACAAAAACCCCAAACAAAAATTCTGCTCTTCTTTGGGATTAAAATAAAAGACTATTTAAAAGTGCATTGACGTGTATGATTTTTCTTAATTGCTAGGTGTGAAGGATATAAAAAAGAGAAACTTAAAAATCATCTGATCTTCCATAACCATATATACTATATAGTATATATTTTCAGGCACATAAATATTCATTAAAATCTATGAATAAATGAATATACTCATGTGAAACAAACCACCACCTGATAAAAATGTTTTAAATGGGCATATATCTTTTGTACGCTTTCTATTTTTAATGAATAACTTTTATTTCTGAGTGAGCCTACAATTTTATAGACTCACTAGTTTAACATGATTTATTTTTATTAAGTTGGTCTTTTTGAAAAAAAATAACAGATTGATGACAGTTAAGGTAGAAAGGTCATATTAAAAAAATACCAAGGTATATCTGAAAATCTTTTATAACAGACTTCAAGTAAAGGAGAAAAACCTTATTGTTATTTCAATTGTACTTTCTACATTTAAAGGTAGTTAAAAATTGACAACAAATGGTAATCAAACTGAAATGTGAAAAAGGCATGCAATTTTAAATATGAGAGGAGATTGGGGATATATTAATAAGATGATGATTCAACCCTCAAAAATGCATAGAATCCAACTTCCATTGAATTTGAACTCAATTGTTACTCATCTAATTATTGCTAAACAATCAAGAAAAAAAATAATAGAAGCTTGCTCAGTTAAAAATGTGGTCAAACCAAGTGCTGTGGCCCTGGCTGGTGTGGCTCGGTTGGTTGAGCGCCATCCTGTGCACTGAAAGGTCACCTGTTCGATTCCTGGTCAGGGCATCTGCCCAAGTTGTGGGCTCGATCCCTGGTGGGGGTGCGTGCAGGAGCCAACCGAGCGATGTTTCTGCCATCCTTCCTGTCTCTCTAAAATCAATAAAAACATATTACCACCATAACAATAAACCTGTGCAGTGAATGCTGACTTTATCTTGTCGGAGTTTTAGTTTATCTGTAAAATGAAGATAATACTGGCTCCCTTCTACTGATTGTGATTACTGAGTGAGACAATTTATCTAAATATCTTAGCATAGTGCACCGGTCTGTAAACTAAGGGCTTGACAAATGTTAGCTATCATTACCATTACATTTAATTCCTCAAACTTGTTTACTACCTCCTCTTTTTTTCTAAGACTTTTTTTTTTTTTCCCACCAAAGCTATTCAAATGAACAAGTAACAAAAATAATTTGTTATTTTTGTTAAACAAGTAAAACAAAGAGAATATTCACACTGAGCTCTGAATTCTGCCTGGAAGTTTTTAAACAACACAGTTTATTACAGAGAACAAAGAAATCAGTCTGTTCTGTCGAAAAGACAAAAAAGCTCAGAGGATGTAATTGAATGATGATAATGCTCCCTGGCCAAGAAGTGAGGCTTTAACTTGCTCTTTAAAGTCCATGCAAGTGAGCATTGTTCTCTCCATTTTAATAGACTTTCCACACCGAAATTGACTCTCTGAAATAGTTAGATAATTGTTGTACACTTTTAAGTCACTTTGTCAGTGTTCTTGAACTGTGAAAGTAATTCATGTTGAACTCATAAAATATACTCTCCAAGGTCCAAGTTTAAGTGAGTACAGTGATTTGTTTCCTAACAATAGAGTCCAACTAAATTTAAAAACTCCTTTGTACTGGACAGTCCTTGAAATGAGTGCCTTTCTTATCCACAGCCCTTCTGAGCAAAGCAGACAGGGCAGTTTTTTGTGCATATAATCTACTATCACCACCCCCACCACTGCCAAGAATGAAACTATCCATTCCCACCACATTCTTCCCATTGCCTCAGTGATTCCCTCTATCGCTCTTACAGCCACCACCGTAACCACCACTAACCCTTCTACCACCACCACTAATGATAAATATGAATACACTAATTCTGTTATGTGTATGGCTCCATTTAATTCTCAGAACAACTCCAGATATGTTGTATCTATTTTATAGATGAGGAAATCAAGGCATAGAGAACTTAATAATTTTTGGTCTACATGCATATATTTGATGAATGGAAAAGCCAGAATTTAGATCTAACTTTTAATAACCTAAGGCACCTGTTCTTTCCATGGCCTAGTGTATCATTTGGCACAGTTGACGCTAAAATAAAAAAAAAACCAAATTGTTGAATAAATGGATAAGTAAAAGTTGCCATGCTTTGGGGCCATATGGCAATGGTGACAGCTCACTGGACAACTTCCCTGTGGGATATTCTATACGTAATTTATCTAAGTCACCTTGTAAATTCCTCTTGTGCAACAATGAATCATATAGAGAAGGGCACAAATAGCATAGGACACTAAAATCAACAACCAGAGAGAAGGCAATGGGTTAGAACCACTGAGTCAAGAAAACCAGTGCGAACATAAGCCAAAATGGTAAAAGCATTGTATCTGCTGGTAATGACAATAGAAGCAGGGAGAGACAGACATAGGATGCATCATTAGGATGGTACAGTGTCCTTGGGGCAATGGCAGTGTCCTGAACAGCATTCTAGTTCTCCAGGTGGTTGACGCTGACATGCTCTTTCATACCTTTCTGGCTCCTCTTTCTCTAACCAAGCAGTGATCCTTGACTCAGGAAACAACAGTCTCATCCAACTGCTCAAGTCACCAACTCCAGAGTCAGACATTTATTCCCCACATGCAATCCTTTACCATGTTCTAGATTGTTTATCCTCTCTGCTTCAATTCCGGACCAAGCCAATGCCATCTTCTGCTGAGATCACTGCAATTTCCTCGTAACTGGTCTGCGTCCACTCTAGCCTGGCCTTTCCTAGTCCATTCTCCACATCGCTGGCTCCCATACACACCTTCTGCATCTCGCTTGGATTTACTCAGAGATTACTTGAAACATCACTTCTTTGGGGAAGCTCACTTCAGAGTAAGATTGGTCCTCCTGTGATGGGGTCTTCTGCTACTCTCTCCTTTCTTAACACTGAACAATTACTGAACACAATGAACAATTACTTGTTCATAAGTCTTTGTTTTTAGACTACAGGCTTCTTGGAGACAATACTGTGTTTGTTTTGTTTAATCCCATTCTCTAAGTACAGTGCCTGGCCCATAAGTGTACAATAAATATTTGCTTAATAAATACTGCTATTTCTGCACATAATACATCATCTGCAGTAAGTTGAAGATCTGTGTTTTAGACTAAAGAAAACCTCAATATATGATCTGAAATGCGTTTACAAATATTTCAAAATTAATAGAACTAGAATACCAGCCACGGTCGGTATCGCTCAGTTGATTGGAGCATTGTCCTATACACCAAAAGGTAGCAGGTTTGATTCCAGGTCAGGGCACATTACCTAAGTTGCAGGTTCAATCCCCCATCAGGGAGTGTACAGGAGGCAACTGACTGATGGTTTTCTCTCTCCTTTCCTCTCTCCAAAATTAAAAAAAAAAAAAAAAGACAAGAACTAGAATCCAGTCCCCCTCCATCAAGGGCTGACATTATGTGTGCACTGTGCAGAGGGATCTGGGATGGGTAAGATGTGAGGAGTAGGCTCTATTCAATATGCAAAAGAGAAGCCACGAGTAATCTTTAGGCAGTGGAATGATCTGATTAGATCTGTGTTTTGGGTAGAAAAACTTGGTGGCAGTGGATACACTACAGTGTGTTAGGCCTCGAAGAAGGAAGAGCCGTTGGGGAGCTGTTAGAATACTCTAGGTGAGAGGCTTTTTTGATGGGAGAGCCAGCCATCCCCATGGCCATGTAACCTAGTTCTGGCCACTAAGTCTTTAAAAAGTCTGTTAAAGGACTTCTGAGAAAGATTTCCCTCCTGCAATCACAGACTCAAGAGAAGAGCCCATCCCTGTACCCTGACGTCTTGGACATGGCTGTGTGGAGATGTGATGCTGGCTATCTTCCAAGCATGAGTCAGTGAGCCCAAGAACAAAGCCACAGGGAGCAAAGAGGAAGGTCATCCAACCTTTGATGATATTGTTGCACCCTGAATAAAAAATGAAAATAAGTTTTACCTAGAAGAAAACAAATTTTAAGATCTGAAACATTTTTTTATTGATTTTGAGAGAGAGAGAGAGAGAGAGGGAGGGAGGGAGGGAGGGAGGGAGGGAGGACGGAGAGAGGATCAATTGCCTCCCGAAGGCGCCTTGACGGGATCAAACCAGCAACTGGGTATGTACCCTGACCGGGAATCGAATCCACCACCTTTTGGGGTATGGGATGATGCTCCAACCAACTGAGCCACACCAGCCAGGGCTGAAACATATTTTTATACATTTACTTTTTTTTTGTCCCTCTTTCTCTAATAAGAAGCCATATCCTCACTCAAAGTAGGGTCCTCAGGGAGCTGGCTGAGAATACGGAGAATATGCAATTCCACTTTCTACTATGTAATATAGAGCTCAATTTTATAAGAAATTCCTTTTGGTGAACAAAAATAAGTAGTCTATGCATCCAAAACAACAACGACAAAAATCTCCAATCAACTTCCTCTCCCCCCAAATACAATAAGGAAGCAGGGAGACAAATGACAAGGGGCAACACTGAAATAAGTTTTATCTTTTAACTAAAACTTCTTATAAATTGAAATGCTTATTATATGCTAGCAAGTAGGATAGACCCTACTCCCCCCCCCTTAATCTATCTACATGCAGCCTTTCTTTCATTCATCCAACATTAACCATTTATTATATAACCATAGATTATCTAGATGCTAATGAGACCACATCATTGGAATTATTCAGGATTCACCTCAAGAAGTCACACATGACCTGCTTAGCAAAGTTCCTAAAACATGGTAGCTGATCAAATATTTGTTTAATGCATTTGCTCTGTAGCATTGTATTTTTGAGGGCTCTAAAGAAACCTTAAGATAAAATCTTCTGGCTATGGCATCTGCTTAGAGGAGGAGATGAGGAAACATATCACTAGCAGGTATAATTTTGAGCTTTGAAGGTCCTTACTAGATAGACATGAAACCCAGTCATTCGTGTAAACCTCAAGACAATTATTAAAATAAATAGTCCTGTATGTCACTAATCATAGTGAACTTTTTATCTCTAATTACCTCTACGGAGCACTAAACACAAGCCATGGATTTTTGGCAATAAAAAGAAAAATCAATAGTTACTGAGCTGGTATATACCAGGCACTAAGCCAAGTCCTTGTATATAAATTCATTTTCAGACTCATAACAACTTTTCACGGTTGGAATTATTATTCCTGTTTTACAGTGAGGAAATAGACTTAAAGGCCAAGGTCATGCTGTTGGTCACCTTGTTGACACCATGCTGCTGGTGGTGAGGAAAAAAAACTCACATGAACTTTCCTCCCTTTAAAAAGAGTATCACAGAACATAAACCACCCTAATAAGGTTCTAAACCTTTAGAGAAGGTGCTATGGGACGTCCTTATAATTACATAGCTAAATTCCTCGTTCTGAAATCTGTTTGAATAGCTGAAGAAGAAAATAATATCTGTTTAGCAACTGACAATGCTCTCAAATTTTCAGAAATAGTAATAGTGTTTTATTCAAGCAAAAGCATTACCAATTGTAAACACCAAAGTGTTACTATTGGCTTAAATGAAACAGATGACCTAATCCTATTCTTAGCTACTACATGTGAAGTGCTTAACAAATGAACTTAATTGCGCCTGTTAAGACATACTAGGCAGAAAGATCACCAAAAGCAAGTTTCCAAAGTCAAATGGTAATGCCTCATATCTGTCTACATCTCCTCTTGCTGGTGTTGCAAAAAGCTCTTTAGAGAGCCATGCCTTTCGGCTCATATTGAGTTTCTTTCTCCTTCCTGGAACATGGAAATGACAGAGGCTTTAGTCCCAAATTGTACCAACAGGCAACCCTGACATTAGAAGCTAAGGGATAAAGATGGTAAGCGTAAGGACAGAGGCAACAAGCCCTCCTGTTCATTCTTTCCAACCTGGGCCCAGCGGAATGGCTCCCACAGAGAGGGGTGGCAAGGAGCACGGATGCCATCAGTGAGGTGGGGACAGAGAATAAACCATTAACACTCACAAGCCTATGGAGCGGGCTTCAAGAAGTGAGCTTCACCCTCTCAGGCACTCAAAGAGATTGAAAATTTGCCAGGAAGGAGATGGAAACGAGATGTGAACACTGGCACCAAGTCCCACAGAGCTGTCTGGGCCAAAGGAGTAGGGATGTCCCACACTAATCTATGTGCCGTTGCCCGGAAAATGCAATAGGATGAAGATCCACCAAACGAGCTCTATATGTTGGTTATCTATGTGCCTGTTACCACCTTCAAAAATTTACAGTTACTGTGGGCAAGAACTGACCGCTATTGTTAAAGTTATAAAACTGCAAACAAAAGCATCCCTGATGACATCGTAGAACTTCATGCAAGCGTCGCCTTTGAATTTCTCTGTTTAAATGAAGTATTTAAGAGTCAATGAAAATTTTGTTTTCTCTTATATGCACTTGAATCTAATCCTAACCAATATGCATTTCTGGGGGGGTTTAGGGAGGGGGAAACTGGCTAGTTGGAGGACAGGAAGAAGAGAGGTTTTTCATGGTATTTTCTTTTGAAAATCTCAATTTGAGCCATGTGATCCTTCTTGGCCTTTTGGCTAAGATCAAGTGTTGTATCAATTTGAACCATGTGAATGTATCCCTTAGTCAAAATTAAATTAAATTAAAGTTAATTTAAAAATACTAAAAAATTAATAAAATACCATGTCTGAAACATAGGAAATTGTTATTGTTTATGAAAATATTTAAGTTTGTTCTATAAAAAAAGTTCATAAAAACCTGTACATAAGGTATTTTAAGGTGGGCAGTGTGATATAAACCTCAGTGGTTTCTTTGGCAAAGCTTTGAAGTACATCAGGACAGGAACCATTATGTTCACCTTTGTTACAAGAGCAGCTAGTCTAGGATTCTGCATGTGACTGGTGCTCGAAAATGCTGACTGAACAAATAAAATGCCATAAAATACATCACCATTGCAAGTGCTCGCCTCTGTATGTGCCTGACAGTTATCTATAAAACTGAATGTATGAGGAAGACTTTAGACAAATACAGAGGGAAAAGATTATAATTTTTGAGTAGAAGCTTAGCAGAACACAGTTACTGGTAGTTATTTAAGCTAGTAAGCAAACATTATAAGCCCATTTATTTATCTACTTCAGTAATTCATTTTCCTCTGCAAGTATTCACTGACTGACTAGCATTTGTAATAATCTCATGTTAAAGTTAAAAGGTATTTATGTGGGGTGGGGCATAAAATTGCTATTAAAGTATAATAGGAACTGCCCTAATTCCCATTATTTTTATTTTTCTAATATTTTTAATCTATTAAAGCAATGCAAAAAATACAACTTACTAAATGTGCACTTGGCTAAATTTTCATACCAAAAAATTTTACACTTATACTATAACATCTCATTTTTATTGTTCTATTAAAAAATTCATTCATCTTCCCAAAAGGGGTTAACAATTATCAAGCTTATATGAAAACCTGATTAGAATAGCTCACATGGAATTTGCAAGTATGTAAGTAAGGCCTTTTTACTGAGCACATCCATGAAACTTTCAAACGATCGATAGGAATGTGTAACTTACTTTGTCAGTTTCATTTTTCATGTCTTGGTAACAAATGTTATTTTGATAAATAAAGATGATTTTTATGGCATTTATTGCCCTGTGACTTGTATTCAACTATGGCTCCTCAAGTAATATGAAAGGATGAACCACAGTTCAGTACTCGAGCTGTTCACTCATGTCTCTTTTAAAGTTATTTGTCAACATTTCCACATCTGTATAAGAACTAGATGAATTGATGATGTGGGTTTCTCTATGTCCTACAAAATGAAAGTCTCAAGGAAAAAAATGGGTGTAACAGCCTTATAAATGTTTCTGTTCTATCACTAATTCTACCCTATTTGCCTCTCACTGTTGCCTTATGAACCTTTTCACCTTGGGTCCATCTGACAGAACAATGGTAATGACAGTGGGAACGATGGCTGTACCATAAACAAAGCAAAACTTGGGTGGATTTGAGCATGCGCCACTTGGCATCAACCATAAGAGCAGGTGAAAGAAGGAAGGAATTCCAGTCCCATCAGGTTACTCACAAAGCAGAGTCAATCAAGGTGGATCTGAAACCAGTTTCTGAGCTAGGTTCCATCTGACAGCAAAATCAAGGTAAAAGCTCCTTTGGCAAAAGATACAACTATATGAATTGCTTTTATATTTGATAAAAACTTGTCAAAAACAATGTCCATAAGATATCTAATTATACCTGTTAAAAATTCTGTGTTCAAAGCCCTTAGGAATTTAAGACCAGAAAAAAATCTTGTCATTGTTCAAGAATTGTATATGACCTTATAGATGGAAATAATCATCATCTAACTTAAAGAAGGTCCTCAGAAATAGTTTCCAAAAGGTATCTGAGATTTTTATGACATGGTCTTTATTGATTTTTCCCTTTTGTATGGGGCACTGAGAGTCTGTGTCCATTTTAACCACCTACTAGAATATTGTACTGGCTGGAGAGCTAAAAACCACTTCAAAATCCTCTTGTAGTTTAGATGTGATTTGATCTGGCCAGTCACCAAACTGCCCGAGGTTAGGGAGTTGGGTGTGAAATAGAGGTCCTCCTTTTTGCTGGCTGTGCTCACAAGAGTGACTTTGGAAGCATTTGTCTTCCTCTTATACCGCCCGCCCCCCCCATCAGCAGAGTTCCCAATATCTGGTGACTAGCTTTGTGGGTGCTGGAAAACAGGAAGAGGGGTATCTGTTATGCTGGCTAAACTGTAACAGGCCCTGCACAGTTCTGTAGCTGGCAGTAATGGTGGCAGCTTTCTGATCACAGGAACTTCCTCTCAGGGAGTGGCAGCTGAAGCAGGAGCTTCCCAGCTGAGTAGGCAGGTTCTGTACCACAGAGGAGAGAGCAATTGCCTTGGTGGCCAGCATTATGGTTTTTGATGTTGTTCATCAAAGCTCAATCTAGATCGTTTGTTCGGTCCTCCCCATAATACTGTAATCCATTTGATATCCCATCATAAATACTTCTCTGCTTAAACTTGATTCTGGTTTTTGTAGCTAAACCCTGATCTATACACATGCCAGTCCATACATACCCTTTTCAGTAAATGGATTTCCAATATGCAATGGAGGAGAATGCAAGGTTTAAAGTCTACAGGGAATTCAGCACTGCAACACACTGTTCAGGGATAAATGATTGCTACACTCTGCTTTCCCTCATTTAAAATGAAGACTTGGTCTTGGTGACACTGAGATATATTCAAGGACCAGGAGAGGACAATATTTAAAATACTCCCTTGACTCAAAGTGTCCAGATTGTTAGTATAACTACTTCCAGAATAATACCCAAGACTTAAAACTCCAAGTAGAAAAGAACAGTAAGTACAGTAAGAACCAAGCTTCTCAAAGTCTTTGAGAACCTACTTTCTGGGAATGGGTCCTGGCAGCTGCACCCCTATTAGTTCCTAGAGGCAATGGAGTTCTGAGATAGGCTACATCCACTCCTGCCATGAAGTTATTTGACTTAACATAAGATGCTATGTCTCTGGCTATTTCAATTGGAAACTTAATTTAACTATACTATGTATGTGTGTGTGGTGGGGGGAGGGGGTCTTTTCCACCAACCCATAGTTCACTTGAAATATTCAAGTCTCCTGATAAAAGTTTCTTTTTAAGGGTGGTGGTATTACGTACTGTCTAAAGATTCTTTTAAGTCTCCCTTTGCCCGAAAATCATGGTCTATCCCCATCAACGACTCAACAAAAGTTAGAAGGGAAAAAAAGACTATGATTGGCTGTCACCATGGTCTTCCAGTTTTTGTAATAAAAGGACAGTCTCCTGCTATAGTTCGTGAGGCTTATTTACAGACTCAGGGTAAGGTTGCCAGGCTCAGCAAAATAAAATGAAAAATGCTGATACTCAGTTAAATTTGAATTAAGATAAATAATGAATAATTTCTAAGTATAAGAATGTCCCATGCAATATTTGGGACATACTTATATTTAAAAAGTATTTATTTATGGGACTTCTGATATTAAAAATGTAAATTGTTTATCTGTAAATGAAATTTAAGTGAAAATTCTGTTTTACCTGACGGTTTCTGACACTTCTAGTTGTGGAAAACCCCTGCATGCACCACCACTGAAGAGTGGTCCTACTCTGCAGCAGCCAAGGGGCCTGGCCCTGAGGATCTAAGACATCCACCTTCAGACAGAAGGGAAAGAGGGAAGTGTGAACCATTCATGGTGTTTTAAATAATGGGGAATAAAGAATAAATGAAACTCTGAATTGGTCTCAGATTCTTGATATTTCCTGGGTTTTGTTTCCTTGAACCCAGATCCAAGTATTTTCTTGATCAGTAGAGATAGCCCCTGTTTCGGCACCCTATGACCAGCTCTGCTTCCTTTTGTGCCCTGGCTGTCAAGAAGCTCAAAAATAAATCAGTTTGACTTTCAGTGTCTTCTTCATCCATTAAATGCACAAGCCACTTTAAATCTTTTAAATAAGAGATGGCCATGAAATATTGGAATCAAATGAGCTGGCTTCCCTCTGGGGTAGTCATGAGTAGTTAGTGAAAGAAAAAGTTCTAAAACTTACACACAGTAGAAGTCACCTTCCTAATTTTCCCATCTGTGGGGAATAAAACACAATTACTGTGTTTACCTTAACAAGTATATAAGTTAGAAATTTCACTATACAAGTTTTAAAGCAGTGTGGTATCCCGCATTACTGCTGCAGTGACGAATGACGCCCCAGAGCAGAAAAGCCATTCTCGAGTCTCAACTTCTATTTACCAGGCCCTGCTCCATAACACAGAAAGGAGAGCAGTGCTGAGCAATTTCATGTTTTCATTTGTTAAAAGTGTTCTACTGCTAAAGGATGAGAAGTGAAAATGTGGCTAAGTTTTGATATGTAATATCTATATGGAAAATAAAATAATTTGCAGCATAGTTAAGTTTTGCTCAAGTCTGGAAAGATAATATGAAAAATTCTCAGACTAGCAATTGCTGATGAGAAAAATCACTATTTTTTCCATCAGCCTAATATGGCAGTTGTTTTTCACAGGCAAAGAAAAGCTAAGGAAGACTTAGTCTGCAGATATTTCGCATAGCTGGGCAAACTTTAGCTGCTAGTTTCTTCTTGTCCTTGTTACACATTTTCCATATGGGACTTATTATTATCAACGAGAAGGCATAATAGGAGCAAACAGAAGCAAGAGGAAAGGTCCAGAATGGCATGCATTAACTGCTTGTCAACTGTGGTTTTCCTAATGAATTGCCCTGTTGCTCTGCATCTCGCTGATTACAGTACAACAGCTTTCATTAGTCACTGCAAATAAGACTTAGTGCCACTTTATTTACATTCTATTGCAAATAATTAGCATTTTATATTAGAATCATCCAAGGCATTTCTGAACTTGCAGCAAGACTGTTTGACATCATCCAATACTTGATTCCATCCAAAACAAGCTTAAAAACAGATTCTGTGCTTTTTAGTTACAGCGGTGTCACCAATGAATTCTACCATGGCTTAAATTCCTGCCAATACTATAGCTGGGGATATCAAAATGCTGCAGTAATTAGACCTTGCAAGTCTGACTTCCCTGGTGGTAGAACTGTCACAGAAGGGGAGGAATTGATATTCAAAGTTTATAATAACTCAAACCTCTACAATTATTGTTAGAACCCGAATGCGACCATTTTAAACGGCAGAAAGCAACTTAAGAAAAAGCCTTATTACAAGAGTAAAAGACAGAAAAAAAATAACATCTCATGCTTTGATGACCGATGCCTTTTCTCTGCTAAAATCTGATCACTCATTAAACTCAAAGCTGATTATTAACTTAGTAAGTTTTTTTTCTAAAAACATAGCTGCCATATTTAAGATTGTAAAGCCTACTCTATTACATAAATTAGAACTTCACTTTACAAGTGTATTATTCTAGAATTAAACATATAGATTTACATATATTATTTCATATAACCAAATTTATGGAAAGCATTTTGTACAAACCAGTTATTTCCATTTCTATATAAATAATGTGTGTGTGTATAGACCTACATATGTATACACATATGTAACTCTTTCTATAGAACTGATGTTTTCTCCAGCATGCTCACACAAAACAGGAATAATAATTCTGAATTTGTGTGAATATGTTCCTCACCGATAGAACTAGATAACCTAAACATAACACCTCAGGGTAGGGTAGTCCGCAGCCCCAGTCAATGGCTGGGTCCACAGGCATGCTCTTAACCCTCTGACTTTTCCATAGCCGGGCTCTGTGCTATGGGAATAGCTCCTGATACCTGCTTCATGAGATAACTGAGCCTCCTGGTCCAGTAAATCAACTCAGAAATCCCCAACCCTCACATGCTTCTTTCTCTTACTCACAGATCCAGCCTCAGCGTCTCCAGATGGCTGATCTAGGGGCCCCTCACTTATAAGAGGGGTGATCTGTTGGACTCTTCCTATCTCACTACTTCAGTTTTTAACTAATAGTTAAACTATCTTCACTAGACATTTGAGAAAAACAGGCAAGTGGGTGTTAAAATGTAACAGGATAATAATGGAAAAATTAGCCTCAGGTGCAAAGAAGTAAATACAAACATGTTAAAAATGATAGTGTGTAGGACTGCTGGCTAAGAGCTCCCAGTGAATGGAGTAGAGATTAGAGGTTAGAATCAATGATGATAATAAAATGTACTCAGTTGATAAGGGCTTTTCATACAAATTATCTTTTCTATAAAGAGATTAAAGACCTTCAAAGGTATAGAGTCTCTCTTCTTTTTTTTTACATTGTTTCATTCCTTATCATGTCTCTCAGTGGAGACAGTGAATTAGTTCTATCTGAAGAAACCTCTTCAAAAACAAAGTAAATCTCTGTGGACTTGTTGCAAGGTCACTGTGACCTGCATGCAGCAATCAAGGGGTTTTCATCCTCCCCTGGCAACAGCGGGTGGTCAGATCCAGAATATAGTTCCTTAGGGCTATAGCTGGTTGTTTAGGAAGCTGGGATAAGCAGGACACATAGAGCACAGTAAACAATTATTTGATACTCAGGGAAGAGTACTGTTAGAACTTGTCTGGGCTGATTCGCAGTCTGCCTCCTTCCCAAACGTCTGCCTAAAACGAACCAGGGAATTTGCAAACTCTTTTCTACAGGAGTCCTGATTGCCACTGATCCATCTTCCTCAAGTAAAGAATATGGACAAATGCATAAGTATGAATCCTGTCTCTACCATTTCTACCGATTTAACCTTGGGCAAGTTATTTAACCTTTCTGTGCCTTGAGTTTTACACATACACACAGACACACACACAGACACAGACACACACACACACACACACACACACACACGTGTAACAGCAAAACACTGCCTAGCTATAACATATTTCTATTGCTAGAAAGATGTGATGTAGAGAAAATAAACCATTGTGAACTTAAAAAAGGCATTTCCTGTCTAGTTTGTTATTAAAGACGCCTGGTGTGGTCTTACGCAGCCAGCCTACCAGCATACATATAATTTGACATGCAAATGCCCAAATTTTGGTCTCCAATACTTCTCCATTACAGAAAACGAGTGTCTGTGAAGAGTAATTGATTCTAAGTTCTGCAGCAGGGGAAAAAAATTAGTCAAAATGAGCCTGAGACATCTTGTTGCCAAATAGTAAGGACATATTGAAAACTGCCTGGGGTGGTTTTAAAAAGACACAGAAACTTGACAAGACTGACAATTTGGCATCAAAAAAAATAGACAAATAGAGCCCGGCTGGGGGTGGCTCAGCGGTTGAGCGTTGACCTAGGATCCAGGCGATCGGGGTTCGATTCCCGGTCAGGGCACATGCCCAGGTTTCAGACTTGATCAATCACTCTCTCATCATTGATGTTCCTATCTCTCTCTCTCCCTTTTCTTTCCTCTCTCTGAAATCAATAAAGATATATTTTTTAAAAAAAGAAATAGATAAATAGAAGAGAAATTAGTTCTTGTGAGTGGAGATATATTCCAGTTTCTTGTTTGTTGCTTCATATTTTAGCATCTGGTAAGGCTATAGCCCCAATGATTACGCTTGTTTTAATACTTTCCCTAGTTTTTGCTTGCTTGGTTTTCTATTTGAATTTTAGAATTAGCTTATCTATTTCCAAGAAAAATTCTGTAGGTGATTTTATTATAAATGACTTGATATTGATTGATATCTTTATGAACTAATACATAAATAATTCCTAGAAATAACTAAGAAAAAGACCAAATAATACACTAAAAATGAATAAAGAGTATGATATATATCTCATAGGTTCTATATATATAAAGAACCTAAATAGAACATCTAAGCTCTAGAATCTGATTTGAAGTGATTCCTCTTCATGCTAGTTCTTGTTCCATTGAAGTTATTTAATCTCTTTTGATCTTACTTTGGCATCTATAAAGCACAATTATTACCACCTACTTCACAAGGATATTGTGATGACCAAATGAGATACACACATGAAACACTTAGCATTGTTCCTGGAACCTAGTAAGTGCTCAGTAAAAATGTGATATTATTACTGCTTTCAGGATAAAAATCCAAACTCCTTATCTTACCTACAAAGACCACACACTGCCTTCTGCACCAGCCTACCTCTAACTTCTCCACTCATTCTTCTTTGCCCTTCATTCAGCACCTTCTCATCAACAGCACTCTTCAGTTAATTCTTCTAACAAGCCCACACTTTTCCTGACCCCATGTATTCACTATTGCTTATCCCTAGCTTTTTTTTAGTTGAGACCTTCCAGGGCCGCCCTTCAATTTTCCAGCTCAAATATTACTAAGAAAGGCTTCTGCTGATTATCACATCTTCTCATTTATTTCCTTCACAGCATTTATAATAAGCTGTTACTTCATTTATTTATTTGCTTGTTGTTGCAAGTGAAGGTGGGCCTTGTAAAGTCCACAATAGCAGGTACAGCTAGAGCCCCAGCATAAAAAACAGACGCTCCTAGGAGCTGCACAAGACACAGCTACTGAGTGAATGTCTCAGAATTAAACTACAAGACACTGATGAAGAAAATGCAGATTTTATGCACAGCAGCAAATCATATTTTGAGTTTAAAGGTTTAACTCTGATTAATGTCTCATAAAGTTCAAAAGAAAATCCAATCATATAATTATGTTAAGAAAGAATATTCAGAACACTGAGACAAGCAACAGTACAACAACAAAAAAGAATGCCATTTTGATAAATATTAAGCAATCTAATTAGACAGCTACCATACCTACTTCTGTATAACACTTTTGACCTGCAAATTGTGCCTTCACACAGGAGAGGCAGCTCTGTAATTACCCCAATCACCACAGTTAAAAAGCTTAGAAAGAGAATGAGCCAGTAAATCAATATAAAAGACATAATTGCCGTATTCAAAGGTCGTATGAGGCTGCTTGTTAGGTATAGGCTAATATAGTTATTTAAAAAGAGGGAAAACAGCAAGAAGAACCAAAAAGGGTGTTTAGATTTTCAAAGCTAAAATGAAAATGTTTGAACCTAAATTTAGAAAAATTTCTAGCTTATTTTCTGATGGTTTCACTTGAATTTAAAGATTTTTACCATGTAGGTGGTCTCTTCTGGTCATCTGGCAGAATCCTGATGTCTATGTCCCTGGAAATATTTAAAAGTCTGTCACTACGAGAACAGATCCACTGTGCTAAACTACTTTGAATCTTCATGGGATATTAGATTTAGAACAATAAGAGCATAATGTACTTTATACAGCCAAAGTGAATTAACAAACTCCAACTTTGACCCTCATTGTTTTGTAAAATCTGATTTGTCATGATTTATTTACTATACAGAATGCTATTATAAAACACCTTCCCCAAAGGTCCTTTTCCGGGGGGGGGGGAGTTTACCTTTCTCTACCCCTTCAAAATATCGTTCAAATAATATTTTATTTATACAGTTTTTTAGTCTATTCATATTCTTATTAGTGTAATCTAAGTATTTATATGCAATTCTATTTGTTATAAGTTGGTATTAAGGGGGTTGTAGTTAATGATGTAATATATTTAATTGTGTTTGTCCTATTTACATTTCAGTCTATAAATTCCTTGAGGGCCTGGAGCTTAATTTCTGTTACTTCTTAATAGGAGACTGGTGTTTGCATTAAATTTGTTTTTTTGCTTTTTTTTTTTTTTTTTTGACAAAGGGTATCTCTCAGTTTTGGCTTTCATTTCTTAATCAATAAAATGAAAAATTAGACTAGAATAGTATTTTCTAAACACCAGGTTTCTATCCCTCAAAACTGGAATCATATATTTTTTTAATGGAATATAGATTAGGACAGATTGTATTACAAAAGAAAATAGACTACATTATATGAAGCAAAGGTAAAAATTGCAATTTTTTTTTTTATTTTCAGGTTTTAAGTAAGTATGTGTGCAGATATATATAGTGGGTCTTGGTATATTATGTTTTTTAAACGTGGTTTGAAATCAAGCTACTGGGGAGAGAAGATCACTCAGTTTCTTCAAGATCTAAATTCTATAATTTCTAAGGCACTCAGATGTTAACCTTTCTTCTTATATCATTGTTCACTAAGAACTACTTGTGAATTACATGCAATTTTATCCGAAAGAAACTAGTAAGAAAATTCTAATAGGTAAGCACATAAATGAATAAGGTAAGTTCATTACTGAGTAAAACTTGGAAGAAATGGTTTTTGGCAATTTCTTTTTCTCAAAACAAACAACAAAGCCAGAACTTACTTTCCATAAAAAATTTCAATTTAAAACACCATAAACTAACTACAGAGAAGATAATAATGAAGTCTACTATTGTGTAGCTAGTGTGTCCATAATCTTATTCTAATGTTTGAAATAAAAATATCCTGGATGATTTCTGGAAGAGTCCTTATAAAACATAAATGTATAGCCTCTGATAAATTCATTACAGATAAAATTAATAATTGGAGATATGAGGATTCAGCTATACTTAAGTATTCCATACCTTCAGTATCATGACCCTTAGGTTTCTAATATGTTTGCTTAGGAAAAGGAAACCCCAAGCACATATTCACCCCAATTTTTTCCCCACTAGCAACCTCAACAGGAAAGTACTGCTGAGAGGGCAAATGTGTGGTATATAATATGTCACTTTCCTATTCAGTACCCATCACAGACATCACTAAATGAGAACAATGTTCTTTTCCATTGAGCCTTCCAGAAAGCAAATAAATGCTAGTCAATACACTGTTGAGAGGAAGCATTTTCCTTATCTGGCCCACATCAGAATCCATTTATGTCAGAAAACTTTTGCATGGAAACCAAGCTGCCATTACACACACACACACACACACACACACACCCCTCCCTGTAAGTTTGCCCAACTGACTGATACACACATCCAGTCAGAAATCTGGTTTGATTTAGATAACAACGAGGCATGATATAGTTAGTTATTCTGACTTCTCACTGTGTTTAGGTTGTGAAGTTGCTTGATTTAATAAAACTCAACTTATTCATATTCTTCAAACTCAGGAATCAAGGTCATAAATGAAGGTAGATATCTGGTTCTTAAAACCTCCCTTTCTTTGCTCCCTCTTAAAATGCATATTTCCATCAAGTGGCTCAGTAATGGAAATGATACATAATATGTGATGTTCTGCATTAAACTAAATATCTTAAGTACTATTTAATGCATAATAGAGTCTTCAGGACGAAAAAATGGAAAGCTAGGCTAATCCAACAAAAGGCACCATAAAGCCTGACTGTTAAAAGCAAAAACCTAATTTTCTCTTTTTGCTCATCAACATCATTTCATATCAAAAGTTAATGTTTATGAATTATTGAATTGGTGAGCAAATTTGCCCCTTTAAATCATCTGACTTTGCCTCTGAGGAGTCATGTCATTTCCTCTTCATGTCAACATCTTGCATGGCTGAATTGCCACAATCCGCTTTGGCCACTAAAGCTCAAGTCATTCGGAGCCATCAAATCAATTATAACAGCCGCTGCTGTCTTACACCGACAACCAGTGATTGATAACAAAACCTGTTTGTTTTCAGTTCGCATCTAAAGCAACAAACCAGCCCCTGCCCGCTCTTACCGGCATTTGTTATAAATCAATAGCAATTTCACCACGCGGAAAGGGGCTGGAGACGCTCTAGTCCACCTGGCCACATTTTATTTTCAAATATATAATTATTAAGCAAGATTAATGCCAAAAGATTATTTCTTGAAGTGTCTAATATTACATGTAATCTCATAATTTAACACCACAACATGTTCCTATTCTTTAATGCTATTTCTAAAGTGAATGACTAACACTAAGACTTTGAAAGAGAAAATTTTACACTCTGAAATTCTGCAAATGTATAGAGAAAAATGCCATTTCCTTTCAGATTACTTCAGATCAATGTCATGCTTTTACTTGTTTTGACAAAAGATATTTCAACAAAACTTCTGAAAAAAATATTTTTACTATTCAGGAATGTCATTGCAAAAGTGAAATAATTTTATGCAATATTATAAACAAATATTAGTCAATAAGCAGTGAATATTAATTACAGGTAGAAGACTGTAATTTGCACAAATAAAAATATAAAATTTTCTGAAAAAGTTATTATTTATAGACTGAGACCAGTGCACTTTATGTATTTTGTGAGTTGATTAACATCTTAGTTATCTGCAGGAAAAGGAAGCAACACTAATGTAATTTGCAGAATTTCAAGAACACTTGCAGAATTTTTAACCCCTTACCACACAATTTTCAACATCAAAAAATACTGAATCTACTACATGTTATAAGCTAAATTAAGCATCAAACATATAAAAATGAATTAAATGCAGGCACTGGTCCTACAGGCAAATAAAACATACATAAAACCAAGGAGGTGGTAGCAGCCATGGGAAATAAGAGAACATCACGTGAGTAAGGAAGTAACAGTTCTACCAGCTCACAAAGCTTGACTTAAACCTCAGTTCAGCTAACTAGTTGTATGACGTGATAGTCTCTTAACCTCACCTTTTTCTTCTTTTCCTTTTTTTATTTATTGATTTTGAGAGAGAGAGAGACAGAGACAGAGACAGAGAGACAGAGAAAGAGAATTTGGTGTGTTCCACTTAGTTGTTCATTCATTGGTGGATTCTTGTATGTGCCCTGACTGGGAATCAAACCCACAACCTTGGGATATCAGGACAACACTCTAACCAACTGAGGTGCCCGGCCAGGACCAACCTTACCTTTTTCTTATCTGGAATGGATTTATCTCAAAATGGTGAGCATGAGTTTGAAATGAATTAATCTATACAAGAAAACCCTGGGCACACGGTAGCTGCTCATTAGTACCACTTTCCCATTACAGATTCTCACCTTCTAACACCTTCCAAGTTTAGTTACCATCCTCAGAGATATACAAGACCTATCTCCCTCATTTAAAATGTAAAATGACCTGATTTATAGAATCCTTGGGCAGAACTGGTACCCATGGTAACAATGGCCTAGGGTCAATTTAATAAAGATCCTGGTCAAGAAGGTGGCCAGCCAAAGTGAGGGACCACAGCAGTAAAGGGGGTGTGGGCAAATGGCGGGGGGTACATCTGGAGTGGCCAGCAGGAGTAGTAGAGAGGGCACAGAAGAGCGGCCTCCAGAGGGACTGGCCAGGTCTGGAGCCTGCCGACTTGCCAAAGCAATACCTAAATTGCTCAAGAATTGTCGTATTCCCTTTAGCTTGCTCCCTCCTCGTGTTGGGGAGAGAAGGAGCTGTTATTCCAGGCAGACCCCAGATCAGAGAGATGTAACCTACTGTCAAATACTAGGACTACTAAGAAGAAAATAAGCAACAGAGAATATATTCCTCAACATTTTGTGATTACATGCTATAATCCCATTAATCCATGAAAATATTTTTAAGTGGTACCACTTTAAAAATCTGCTCCTTCATAGAATAGCTTGCAGCACCCATAAGGGAATTCTGTAGATCAAATCCATTCTGCACCTGTTCCAATAACTGTTACAGATTGACTTGAATTGTACCTTCATAAATTTTAGTTTGACCAATGTACATGTTACCTATATGCCTCTTTGTGTACTGAAATCTTTTCAACACACTATCTCTCCACAGAAACTTGGCTGTGTTTACAACCAATGGTTTTCCCACTTCTAGAAGTTTTTTTTAAAAAAAAAAAAAAAAAAAAAAACACACAAAAGCAGCAGTGAAGCAATACAATTTCATGTATTAAGAACATTTCAGGGGTAAAGTTTAAACACTCTCCCTACTGGCCTCTCATCTCTCCTGACCATGTTGTAAGGATCTATTCCTTATGCTTAGGTCCAAATTATTAAAATTAACAACTGTTAGTAGAGAAGGATTAGTAAAAGGGATTTGAAGTTTTGAATTTGCATTTCGTTAAGAATGTGATCCTCTAGAATAACGTGCTGTACAAAATAATCACATTTCATCTCTTGAATTTTAATTTAGTTCTTGAATGCATTTAGCATGCTAATACTGAACTGCTCAAGGCTCCCTGGTATAGTAGAAAACCCACGTCAAACACAAGAATCAGAAATTCTTTATTCGGTACGTACCAATATGAGCTGGTCAGTTAACTACTCTTGAGCACCCAATTTCTCACTTGGTAATGAAGATTACTAACATCAGCATGTGCACTCTCAGTGCTGGCTGAGGGTCAGCGACAGTACCGACAGTGCCAGGAGCATCAGAAGCATAATCGCTCTGGGCCGAGCACTCTGGGAAAACCTTTTAAATACAGAACTTATTTAGTGCCTGACACAACTTACAAAGTACATTTCCCTTATGGATTTAAAAGAAAAAACAAGCACAGAAAGATTTTTAAACATTAACGTAAATATCAAAGCTGGGATTTGAACCCAGGCCTGCTTATCCTAGTGCATACGGTCTTACCACAATGCTATGGCGACTCCTGTCACGCACTAGTGGAGGACACCAGGAAACACGTGCTAACTATGAAACTTTAGCAGACATGTGCCATTCATATGTTCAATGCCATACATATACTCATTTTACCTACTTACTCAAGGGTAGATTGCAAAATCATTTTAGAATATTCTTTCCTTAGGAACTACACTGTTGTCTAAAAACAATTAAAATACATTTTAAGCATAGAACTTAAGAGATAACTATTTTTTAGTTAGAAAAATCTGAGCTGCAACCCACCTTTATCATACTCTACTTATGAGACCACATACACGATTTCACCTCTCAATACCTTGAAATGGGAATAGTCTGTCTTGCTTCACAAGACGGTTGTAAGAGGGAAGATAAGTAACAGTGCCTGTCACACAGACAGCACTCAGAAAATGGTATCTGCTGATATTAATTACGGTGATAGTACTAATGACATTTAATTAGCCTGTGTGCTGGGATTTCCCATATGCTAAGTCTAACACCATGTACCAAAGCCTTCTATAACTTGTGAACTCAGCAAACAAAGGATATTTAAACAGTACAGAAAAATGCCACAGAAAAAACTAAAAGCAAGTTAAATTCTAGCTTATGTATCTTGGGAAAAGCTTCATCAAGTTGTATGTAGAGGGTCAAGAAACTTGGAACAAGCTTGAATTAGATAAGCTGTCTAATTTTGTTCTACAACATAGAATCCTTTGGACTATATTAGAGATACAATATATTTTTCACCCTCTAATAAGGGGGTGAGGGGCACAGCATGAGAGAATAAGATGAACAAGGAAGGGGAGCCCCAAAGCATGGAGGGCATTTTCTCTAAGGGCTGGCGAGCAGAACTGCTCGAGGAATTGATGCCCAAGGCCGGGGGGGGGGGGACACACGACAGTGGGGACAATGGGCAGGTAGAGGTGAGGCTGAGCGGTGACCTGGGTTAGGGAAGCAATGCAACTGGTTATTTCTTGTGCTCACTGGCCATGGAGACATCATTTTTACACTTTAACCAGCTGTATTCCTGACAATAGAACATGAACAGCTTAAAAGAAACTTTCAAGTTAAGCAGGTACAATTTAAAAGAAAGAGAATGGGACAAATTAGGAGAGAAGAAATATTCAGGAAGGGTTTTTTTTCTTGAATTTCCTCTCATCATAGGAATAATTGGGGGGTTGTGCATGAGACACAAATATACAAAGAGAAAATGTGAGCAAATATCCCTAAAGGGGAAAGAAACACTCTGATAGCGCTTATGTTATTGTACTACTTATCTGAATTTCTTCTATCTACATAATAAAAATATTACACATGTAAGTGTACTTCAGAGACAAGAATGCTAATGGAAGGCACAGCTGTAAGTACTTCCAGCACTAAGTGAATGGATTGCAAAATGCTACTTTTTAACAGATACATTCCATTCTATAATGCCAAATTATTTATGTAATCTTAAATAAGTTAAAAATGATTAGGTAGGCTGATAAAGATTTCATACAAAAATAAAATCTACAGCCCAATTCAAATATAGGTAACATACCAACAGTAAAAGTTTACAGTCACTTAAGTTCCAGAATTTGACCTATTTATTCAGCATTAACACGACTTTGAAATAGCAAAAAAGAAGTCTGTGGAAATTACTTGCACCCTAATCATATTCACAGTCTCCTATATGATTTTTTTTATCACGAGTATTGCCTTCAATTGACATATTTTTTCTGTCTTCTGTGTGTTGTTTCGGCATAACAGTGTTGAATTATGTAAAGTAAATTAAAATATATAAAACAAAGAGTAAAACATTTTCAACTACTTAAAGTTATATTCTTTTTTTGCAGTTTGTATTTAAAGTTAGGAATTCAGTATTGTAAAAATGAGAAATTAAGGACTTAAAATGTTTTTGTATGTGGATCATATATTAACTTTGTGACAAGAAAGGTAGAAAGTATTATTCCTTAAAAATATTTACGTAAGATGCGCAGTTGGTGTTTAATGAGTAGAGAGTTTAATTTGGGGAAATAAAGTTCTGGAGCTGGATACTGGTGATGGTTATACAACAATATGAACATATTTAATGCCATACAACTGTATAGTTTAAAATGGTTATAATGGCAAACTTTATGTTATGGATATATTAGCATGGTAAAAAAAATGTAAGTATGTAAGAAAAAGGATGGAAAATATAGGCATAATAAAGGCATAAATAAAAAGTATAAAAAATAGGTTAAAAACTCCATATTCTAGATGGTAGCACTAAATAAGGAAGGCTAAAGAAAACTTTCAGAAGAAAACAATATATTCATAATCTTGAGGTCAGCGAAGTTTCCTTAAATAGGACACTAAAAGTATTAACCATAAAGGAAAAGGCAAATTAATTGGACCGTATTAAAACTAAGGTCTTTTATTCATAAACACACCAGTGAGAAAGGGAAAAGGCAAGCTACAGAGTGGGAGAAGACCCTTGTGTTACGTATACCCGCCAAAGAACTTGGATCCAGACTATATCAAGAACTCCTTGAGTTAGTAAGAAAAGACAACCCAAGAGAAAAAAGAACAAAAGACTTGATCAGGCACTTCATAAGAGGTTACACATTAAAGGAAATAAAAATTAAAGCCCCACTGTACTATCAATACATACCAGAATGATTAAAATAAAAAAGAATTTTAAAAGACTGACAATACCAAGTGTTGAGAATATGAAACAATTTCATGCACTGCTGATGGAAATATAAATTGGTAAGATTTCCTTGGAGAATCTTCCTGGAGAATTCATGTAAACTAAACATAAGCATACACTGTGATCCAGCAATTCCGCTCCCACATGTATGCTTGACAGAAACGCACACATATGTATACTCGACAGAAATTCATACATAGGTATACTCGACAGCAATGCATACATATGTACACCAAAAGACACATTTCAGAATGTTCATAAGTAACACTATTCAGAAGAGCTTCAAACTGGGAACAAACCAAATGTGTTTCAACAGCAGACTGGACCAACTATACACTATTCAAATAATGGAATATTAGACAGTAAAAATGAGCAAACAATTGTTATATATAACATTGTGATGGAATGTAACAGACGTGCTGAGTGATAGAAGGCAAATTCCAGAAGACAGATGGTGACATTCCATTTATATAAAGTTCAAAACAAGCAAAAGTAACAGAGTGTTAGAAGGCACGGGGTGGTTATCCTTGGAGGTGGGGGAGGAGGCAAGGAGAGGAGAGAGTGACTGGACGGGGACAGAAAATCGGGTGTCTGGAGGTAATGGTGATGTTCTATTCTTTGGTATGTGTGGAGTTATATGTTGTGCTCATTTTGAGAAAATGCATTGAACTATACATAGCTGACCCTTGAACAACATGGGTTTGAAAAACATAGGTACACTTACATACATTTTTTTTTTCCAATTGGTAATTTGAAAAAACCCGTAGAAAATCTGTGGTCTATAACAGATGATGTAAACTTATGCTATCAATAAACATGTACAGTTCTATAAATGTATTTTCTCTTCCTTATGACTTTCTTAACATTTTCTTTTCTCTAGCTTACTTTTTTAAGAATATAGTAGATAATACATGTAACATACAAAACATGTGTTAATCAATTATGTTATCAGTACAGCTTCCGGTCAACAGTAGGCTGTTAGCAGTTAAGTTTTTGGGGAATCAAAAGTTGTAAGTGAATTTTCACCAGTGTAGGGGGTGAAGGGGTCAGCACACCTAACCTTCATGTTGTTCAACTGTACTATTATGATTTGTGCATTTTTCTGCATGTATGTAGCATTTCATTAAAAAGATCAAAAATAACAAACAGAACTATTAAAACAAAAACCAGGAAAAAATTTAAATAAAAACAAAAGACCTCAATGTTAAATGAAAACTGGGAAGGATCATACACACTAAAAGGCATATCTGCAAAACACTGAAGTGGAAGATACTAATTGCTGGCACATACCCTTGCAGATTTCCAGCAGAAATATTAGAATTTAGAAAACACAGATTTTCTAAAAGTAGGTTTCAAAGTCTGAAAAGACATTTGATTAAAGAAGTGGCTGGGGCAGGGAAGAGATGCACCCAAACACTTGCAATATAGTGCAGAATGTGAGGTTGAAGAGAAATAGTGATGACACATCACCCTCACAGCCAAGGGTAACAGCTACAAGTCTTAAGTGCCACACCTGCTTGGACACTAAGAGAAAACCCAGGGCACTGGAAAGAAAACATTTGAAGACTTGAATCTCCACTTGAGAATATACAAATTCACTCTCACCACCGACCCACTTCAATTCCTCCCCAAACTATTTTCGGCAACCCACCAATGAGCAGTAATCTAACCAGCATGTGATCCAAGCATAGATGCTGCTAAAAGGAGGAACAAAAAATAGAGAAAAGAATGTGTACAAAGAACAGATTAAGATATTTCTACTGTATATGGTAGGCCATGTTTTTATTTTATTCTAGCACGCTTTGTTTGTATTTTAGCAGCTCTGACAATTTACCCTTCAACAAAGGTAACAGGACTCATCAGAATTGAAGAAATGGTAGATTTCTGAGGTGGCCATTCTCAGAGAGGGCGCTGTTTACATTTTATCTTTTAAAAAAATTGATTTTAGAGAGGGAAAGGGGGGATGCCAGAAATACATGGACCAGCTGCCTTCCATACCCATCTCAACTGGGATAGAACCGGCAATGAAGGCAGGCAGCTAGTGCCCTTCTGGTGCATGGGATGACGCTTCAACCAACCGAGCCACACCAGCCAGGGCCACATTTTTAATCTTAATGAAATATTGGAAAGTGAAATAAAGAGGCAACATTCCTAGAAGATGAAAGACTACTACAAGTTGAAAAGTGTGGGGCATGTCAGGAACTGTGGGTGGTACGGCAGTGGTGAGACAAGACGGTGCTGGAATCTGGTGACAGACGGCACCTAGGTGAGCCTGGGAGGAACACACAGGACCGGATGGAGTTTACACTCTAAACCACTGGAATTTACACAGGGCATGGAAATATTTGTATTTTTGGATGACCTCTTTTGTAGTAGTATGAAGGAATGAAGTGGACGGCAGGAAAACTGGAGGGAGGGAGAGTGATCAGGACCCTACTGCAATAAAACAGTCTAGAGATGACAGTGGACTGAAAGGCAGTGGCACTCAAAGGGAGGAAGGCCAGATATGGGCAACCTTATGGAGATGGCGTAAACTGTACTTGGTGACGAGTGTGGTGTGTATGTGGTAATGGTGGTCATGAGGCAAGGGAGGAGGCCTCCAGTGTGGGGAAGGAAATAAAGAGCAAGCAGGTGGGGTTGAGTTAGGAGCTGGGTGCCTGAGGGATGAGCACCCAGGGAGAGAAGGCTCCCATCCTTGCCTCACCCCCTCAGGTCTGCATGACAGCCAAAACTGAGGACTGCCACAAGAAAGTAGAAAGTTTCCTTTTCTGAACATTTTAAAGAAAAAGTGGCCAATTATCTTTCAGTAACGGCTATTCACAGATATACTGCAGGTTCTCCGCCAGTCTTTTGATTCTATGACAACTGTCTTTTTCAGAGTCATATAGAGATGCCTGGGGAATTAATGGGATATTTGTAAAGCATTTTCATTTCCTTTAAAGTTTTTATTTACAATCCATTTACATACATTTAAATGCAGCTAGAAAAGCGTATTTAAATTCAATTTCCTCTGAAATTGCCAAGGGACTGCAATAGGGAGAATAAAAAAGCACTTTAATAGGGGAAAAAAGTCTACACACCACAGGTGTCACTGTCATGTCCTTGTCTGAAGACACACACACTCACACTCACACACACACACACATACACTCTCAAGTAAAACTGTGGCAGGCCATGCTATTTCCTATACTACGTTTATGTTAGGATCAATTATCTTGTCTGGTAAGTGTTTACACTGCTAAAAAACCATGAGTGCTGGTTACATGGCGAGTCCATTTTGAAAAATACGCTGAATTATATTTACTCTTAAAATTTGTGCATTTTCTGCATGTATGTAATAAATCAGTAAAATAAAAAATAGTGAAAAGCAAAAATAAAACCTCAACTTTAAAAAAAGATAATAAGGCTGACTCCAGATAAAGATGTAATACCCAATATTTGGATTGATGATACCAGTCCATTAAAAAAAGTATCATCTAGGGACCAATGACATTATGGGTAGAAATAATAATAATCATCACTAAGCTCACTTGATACATACTATCTGCCAGGCACTCTGCAAGGCATTAGGGAATCCAAGATGAAGAAGATGAGTCCTGACCTCCAGGAGTTCATATTCCATATTCAACAACTGAGTGATAGTAGAGGCAGAACATTCTATTACAGCAGCACGGAGCAGTAGGGATTGTTACAGGAGTGACCAGGAAGGTGGCATCTGAGAGAGAGCTTTGGAACTAAGAGTGCTCCTGGACAAAGGAGAAAAAGAATCTCAGAGGGAATGACCCAAGGTGTGGAGAGACTAAAGCATTTTAGTTAAGAATGACTAAAGTGGAGTTTATGGACAACTGGTGAGACTCAGAGCCTTTTTGCTCAGGAAAGGTTTCTTGCTGTAGTTGCTTTCATAAGAACCGACATTAGCCTGCCAGGAAGAAAGTGTTTTAAAACTTAGTTACTTTTTTGTCTTTCTTTTTCCTTTAGCTTTAACACACAGCCTCAGGTTTGTAAGCATGTTTAACAAGGAACAGAGCAAGGAAATGAAAAAAGGCAAAAAAAGAAGGGAGACAGGACCAAAACCTAACATGGCAGGGCTAATGCTATTTCAGGCTTGAATATTGCTTACCCTAGGGGTTAACTATCTTTTAAAAGCAAAATGCCAAAGGTGTTAGCAGTTTCTTCTGGTCGATCTCAAGAGTGATACTTCCAGTAGTGGGGGAGCAAAATAGTGGGGAGGGGTCTTGCAAATAAGTGGCTCCAGGTGCCTCATTATTTTAGTGGTTAGTGAGAGACATAAATTCACTAATGGCTGGTGTGTGCAACAAAGACATTTTAGGCATTTATGTATGTTCTGTTTGGCAGTTTTCACTAATGTTGAAAGTATGTTTTCAGCTCTAAGTAAATAGTCTGGAGGGATATGGATTGAAAATGAGTCTTTCTAATCACTGATTGATGAAGTCACAATTTTTTGTTTTTGTACTCTGGAATGTTCTTTAACAAATTTTTACACCTTAAAAACAGTAATTCTGGCCATGTTCTCTATTACTTTAAACTTATTTTCAGTCCATAATACATCATTTTTATTGTATATTTTCTTTAAATTGAAATATTTGAAATCTTTTCCTTTCAGAGAAAAGCAAACATCAAAAAATAACCAAAAAAGAAAAATATAAGCCGGTTGGTTTTGAATATTCCTGGAATTGACATCAAGATTTTAAGTCTTAATTTTCACATTGAAACCTGATATGTAAAAGTGGAAAATATTACTCTAGATCATTGTTTCCAAAATGCTCCTTTTCCAACCGGGGACATCTCAGAGACACAATAATTCTTGGGGAATTTGCTTAAAAAACAGTTCCTGAGCACCTCCCTCCAAAAGTTTTGATCCAGTAGGTCTGGAATGAGGCACATAAAACTACTTTTAAAAGAAGCTGCCTACTTGATTATGACAAATAGCAAGGTTTGGAACCACTGATAGAGTTTTCCTCACTATGCATAATTTATAATTTAAGTAGTGCTAGTTACTGACTTGACTAATCACTTTCATGCAATGACTGACAAAGAGAAAAACAAATTTAAGTTTTAAAAATTAAAAACTTGAATTACCATACCCAAAAGTTATAAAATCATGCATACATGCAAAAATTTATAATTAGTAGCTGGAAACAGTTTTTGATGAGTTTTCTTAGGAGCAAATCGCTTAATGCTGGGTACAATTAAAAATAATTTAGATAACATTGCGAAACTGTGAAGATGACAAATTTGGCTGAAAGTAACAGAAAACAACCATAAAAGTGAATCAAAGTCTAAAACACAGAAATACTAAAAAATACCTAACAGGTCACTAAGGTGATCCATATTACCATTTACCAATACATGAAAAAAAAGTCACCACCATGAACTATTACTGAGGCATACATGCTTAGGGAGAGATTTCAGATAATGTCCTGGGAATTCTGGCATTGATCAAGAGTGACTGAATCTTCTAATAAATATCCACATGAGGTACAGGTTTTTCAGCTAGATTTTTAAATCAGCCAGCTTCCATCTCTGCATTGTTAGAATTGTTCTTCACTTTCCTAGGGGGATGGTGGGATGATCACAGTAGGACTTGGCTCCTTCAAGCTTCCTTTATTTAAAAGTAGGAACAAGGAATGAGTGGTCTGAGCAGGGGTTAAAACAGAATTTTTAAATTCAGGTCACTCGTTTTCTCATTTTCCCAGTGGGGTATGGCTCAGAAGAAATCTGAAGCTGAAAGAGAGGGTCATCTAACTTTATGAGCACTCAGACAACATCATTTCTTGGGTTGCTTTAGTTACACCCTACTGTAGATATCCTCTCTCCTCTATGAGCAACTGTCCCACATTTAAATGGAATATGACTTAATTCTTCTCATTTTAGGAAGTGATTATGCTGCCGTCCAAATCAGACTGAGGGTAGGGCAACCAGTTTGGTCCCTGGATTCCTTTTCCTCATAATCAATTCTTCCTTCCCAGGTGACAGTGCCTGTGTAAGTCCCACTCCTGTCAAGGACCTGATTCTAAAAGCCTGTGGCCTGTCACTTTCCACTAGACATTACTCAGGAATGCTTTAGTTTGTCCTGGCCCACATGAGTTCAGCTAGACAGATGTTGAGCATGTTGCATCACCAAAAGCAAAGGCCTACAAAGCGTCCAATAGGATAAACTGGGCTGCCTATTTTTATACTGGAAGGTTATGGAACACAATCGGCAATGGTTGATTCTGTCCCCAGAAGAAAATTGGTGGGAACACTAGTACTACCACAAAGAGCTGGCTTTCCTGATGAGGCTTAATATTGCTATTATGGGCTTCCAGAACCCTCCTTGATATCAGAGCACTCCTCATCCCATATTCCGGTTTTAGGCCTTTCATCTCTTTGGCCACTAAGGAGAAACACACTTGCAGAGTGAGGACGGACTGTCTACTCTTATTTCTCCAGAGGGCCACTGTGTGGTCTGATAATGATGGAATCTATCCTGCCAGTTATCGTCCAGCCCACTGCTAAGTTTTGTGTTAACACAAATTCTCTCTGCCAAGGAAAAATGGATGTGCATCCTCATGGTAAGACTATTTTAAACTTCATTTGTTTTCAGAACCCTGTGGGAGACCTAATCATTTGAGGGGACCGGAAGTCATGACTGGTGCTAAATTTGACAGTAACTTGACCTCTGTTGACTAAGGAATTGAGTATTTCTTACCTTTTAGAGCACTCTTCTCATTTACTATACTGGGAATACAGTGTTTTAGAAGTACAGCCAAATATATTTTAAAAAGTTGAGGATTTAATAAAAATAACCTTTAAAAATACTCCATAAAATATTATTAAGAAATATCTAAGGTACCTTGCATATAAAACTCATAAATAAAAGGTATATAATATTTAGAAAATAGTATTTGTTATACATATAATTTGTAGGCCTTGTCTTAATTAAAAAATATGAAAACAGTAGGTCTTAGAAAATTTCAACAAATACATTTTGATTCTTTTCTCCTTGGAATTTATGGACTGAGTATTTCAATCGATGAGATGGGACTAATTTGTTGAGTGTATGAAGCATGCAAATGACTTATGATCACTATCATCAGAAGCTAATTTCTGTCAGGACACTGAACGATACTCTGGTAGCTGTCTCCCTGGAAAGAAGACAAATGATAGAACACTAAGTATGCACGGGGCTCTATCAAGGAAAAAGCAATCACACTGAACTGAAAGGCCTTCTTTCAACCTGCTCGTCAGGAGAGAGGAATCCGGAGTTATGATCCGACCACCTTTATACCAATTTTGACTATTTCAATACAAACAAACATACAGCTTTGAAGAGGAATAACTTGATAGAACAAGCCTAAGATATTAGCTCCTCTGAACTGTGAAAACGTTTCAGCCAGGAAGCATCTTCAGTCTGTTCAATTAAGTGGCATATATATTAAATTTATACCTAAAAATCTACCTTGAAATTTATTAGTATGTTTACACAGGAGCTGGTTTTAAAATCCTCATGAACTTGACCACTTTTAAGGGTGAATACACTTTTAAAGGTAAACTATAATATAATAGTAGCTCCCATGTTTTCTCTCACCATTATAATTTCTCTTTCCATTCATTTTTTTTCTTTCCCAAGTACCTATAGCAATTAGGTTTTATAATGCATCACTACTTGTCAGGTTTAAGAACATTTCCTCAAATTAAATGAGCATAAACGACCATACAGTTGGTAAACACCACTTTGTCATTTATTTTTCAAAAGGGGTCTGTTCTCATTTACATTGAGTTGATTTTCGGTTTCAATTCATTTCTGGCAGTTAAATCATAAGTCTCTAAAAATAAGGGATTATAAAGAGAGAAAGGAGTTACCAGCACAACCCGAATCTAATACCTATGTGAACTACAATTGGCTGGTTCCAATCAAATGACTATTTTTACCTTAGGCCACAGTAATGTAGTTTCAGATGGAAATAAAAGAAAGAATCATTGATTTGTCTCCTACAGCCTCTGGGCATTCCAGTATTGAGTTTAGCCTGAATAAACAGTTGTTATGATATGCCTAGCACCTACCTCTGAGGGACTGGTGTCAAATTAATCTCCATGTCATCAGTACCTTCTCAACAGGTTTTAAACAGTCTTCTCTTTCCCTCTAAGTCCCAGATCAACAGTTGTCAGGGTCTGAGTCAAGCTGTGCTTCTGCCCACATTGTGCCATTGTCAGCACTCGGCTGCTCAAATGATTTTTTAGCAGTGCAGGCAGATGCCTTCAGCAGCAATGCTTTTGGGGGCACTCCATGCTGCTCACCCAGAGTCTCTGGCTGCTCTACAACTGTGCTAGTTAAGGGATCGACAGAAGGAACAACAAATGGCTACAATTAGCATTCGCCCTGCTCCCGCAAAAGAATTTCATTGCTATGGCAACAGGAGTTGCCCGGACAACACAGGGCTTTGGCTGAGAACAGTGTACTGTATTATACCAAGTATGGAACAAAATAGCCGCAGATCAGGCTCTCCGTTCACGGCACAAAGATCTCTGCCATCATATTTAACTTTAATTAACAAGAACTGATTTCTTAACTTGGTGAGCCAAGTTTCTGGCTCTTAATAGTCTGAAACAAAATAACATTATTGATCCACTTTTAAAATTCTAGTAAAATAATCAGTGTGATGAAATTAGATTCCTCTTAACTTGATTTTCTTATTTCCTACCTTAAAAGGCATCCCTTACTTTTATTGCTGCAACTGTTATTTCCAAACCCATTTTTTCCTCAATCAGTTGCTACGATATAAATGTATATAACCTGTGAAAAATTAACGTATGCTTCCTCAAACCTGGATATTCACCCAAGCTCTGGAGTTCATAATTCTATGAAGGAAGGAGCAACAAAGTCTAAGCAATTTATAGCAAGAAGTACAATCTTCCAGGTCTCCTAAATCATTTGAAATCAAGCAGGAGCCTATTTATCACATAGGTTGTGAAGTAAATTTTTAAAATGTTTTGAAGTTGATTTGGTAGTACAAGTAAAATGGAAAAATTAATCTAAATGACATAAAAATAAGCTGCCTTGGCCACCATTAAATGCCTCTGCAGTTGAGCTACATAATTGTATCAGTGCCACTCATAGTCCTGCACACCACTCTGTGGAGCTGATCCAGGAGCACTTCTTAATGAGCCAAGGAGGGGGATATGCTCAGGCAGCACAGGACAGGGAGGCTCATTGGTATAATTTGTAGATGATAACCTTCTTCTTTTCTAAAATTTTCAAAACTCAGATATTTCTAGAATACAGTCTCCTTCCTAGCCAACCTCCTTGCCAGCACAGGACCAGATAGTATCATCCACTGTAACTGTTAACATTAATTGGATGCACAGTGCTTTGCAAAGTTTGTTCAATTCAGTTTTCACAAATACCCTATATGATGGGCATGATTTCTGCCCATTGACATGATGAAACCAAGGTGCAGAGAGATTCAGTGACTCCTGGCACATAAGAGGCAAAGCTGGAATTCAAAATCGAGTACACCCTATAGCATTTTCTTTCCTTCAGCCATTGTTTTAAGAGTTACACCACAACTAGTAATAATGTAGTAATTTTAAAGCTTTGGTCTCTTTTCAGAATTTGTACAGAAAGTACAAATTCTATAATAAAAAGTATATATATAAAAAAAGTAGTATATAAGATAAGCACAACAATGCTTAATTTGTTCCAATTTTGTAAATAATTACCATGGATGTGGTTGAGGGGGTGGTGAAGACAGAAAGAACTGACCTCTCATTGAGCATATTAGCTAGTACTGGTTTTGGTACAAACATACATATAAATAATCTGACCAGAAATTGTATCCCTTAACTTATGTAGACATTTATTCTCATTCTGTAAAATATTTTAAAAAGGAAACACTTTTTTAGTAGTAAGTAGCTATTTATGAAAGACTATCTTACCATCTAGGAGAACTAATCCTGCTTTATAGCTCTTGAAATGCTATCTGGACAGCTCCCATCATACCACACTTGGTTAACGCCAGGCCAGCCAGGTCAAGAACCCAAACACATAGTTTTGAAGTTAAAAAATGTTTTTATAAATAGACAAATAAACTTAATTATGTCTAATTTTAGTACAATATAATAGTAAAGGGCAAATATTATAAGACTTTTCAGGAATTTCAATATCTGAGGTTTTTACTTTCATAAATTACTATTTTTTATGTAACTCTAATTTATGAAAACAAGAGTTTTTGTAAATTGTCAAACTTCAGACAAAATGCAGTACAAAATTTTTTATAACTCTAAATGCTATGGTAATGCAAGCCTGCAAAATACAGTATTTTATCAAATTGATAAAACTGCATTACATGGGGAAAATTACTTCATTCTAAACATGTTTGAGCACTGGTAGTAGTGAGATTTTTTTAGATAGAAAACAAAGGTGTAAAATGAGAGGGAAGCAAAGCAAAGATCTCCCATGACACTGATGGCCAGTATTTTCCAAATAATACCTACATTTTAATTTTTTAAAAAATATGTCTTTATTGATTTCAGAGAGAGGAAGGGAGAGGGGGAGAGAGAGAGAGATAGAAACATCAATGATGAGAGTCACTGATTGCCTCCTGCACACACCCCACTGGGGATCGAGCCCGCAACCTGGGAAAGTGCCCTGACGGAATCAACTTCCATCTCCTGGATCCTAGGTCAATGCTTAACCTCTAGGCCACACAGGCTGGGGGCCCTACATTTTAATTTTTAATCACGATTAAACTTGTCATTTATAATGAAACAAAACACACTATAAAGGTATGTGCAAAGAAACTTCAGTACAGTTGTGACTTCTGTCCAATTTGGTATAAACATGTTCATGTACTTATGGATATTTTAGGATAATAGAAGCACATTGTAAAAGTGCCCACCAATATGTTAACATCAAACAAGAAAGCACTCCAAAAACTGTAAAGTGCTATAAATTGTTTCACCAAAAAAGTGTTAGTTTTTACGGGTTCAAAGAGATCACTCTTGATGCTTACTTATTTTAAGTAAACCAATGGAGAAAAGATAAAGTATATAAATTGTCCACCTTTCTAAATCATACCTTCCAATCTATCTCTATTTCTAAAGCCCCCCTCTAGTCCATGTATAGCCTCTTTCTTCTGAAACACCTTCTTTTTAGCTATCTGACTAATTTAAACACATGCTAAACTTAAGGGGGGGAAATCCCTCAGCTGACTTTCCCATTATCCTGCCACACAACAGGAAGTTAAACACAGTTCCTGTCTCCGCCGTTATCTTGCTGTACTCTCATTCCAATATTTTTGAGTGAATCTTCCATTCCAGAAAAAGTGATTTCCTGATTCCATTCAAAGATAGGCAATTTATTGGAGTGATTTTGAGAATGGAGTTTGCTGTCACAGATCTGGGTTCAATTCCTGGCTCTGTCATTTATCAGCTTTATGATTTTGGGCAAGTTACTTAACCTTTCGAAGCTTCAGTTTCAGTTTCAGACAATGTAAATAATGCACTCGATAATGCCTGACAAGTGGTCAAATACTGGCTACTATATTCTTTCTGGAATCTTATTTTTCTAAAAAAACATTCCCACTCCTTTTACCCCTTATGTCTGGGACAATCTATTCTCTCTGTTTCTACCATTTAGCAATGATCAACTTGTAGACAGAAGTCCCGAGTTTGAATTTTGGCTCTGTCACTTAGTAGCTACAGTTATGGGCAAAAGCACACTTTCCAATAATAAACTTAGCGCATTGAGAATTAAAATCTAAACTCTGTTTGCTTACAGAAAAACATAAACTTGTCAAAATGGAAGGTTCCAGATTAGCCTTATTAGTCAATAAAGACAGATCCCAAAACAGTCATTCTTGTGCCACTTAGATTATTAATTACCAGTCTGTTCAAACCAAACCTAAAACATCTTCTATCAATTCCTCAGTTGACTCAATTACTACTATTTATTTTTTATTTGAACTGTTGCAATTAGTTAGGCTCTGTTGAGAATTTTCCATGTGTTATCTGATTTAAATCCTTATCAAAAACCAAGGAAGGAATGATTAAGATCCCATTTTATGGATGACAAAACCGAGGCACAAGGATCAAGTAACTTGCTTAAGGAAACACAGCCAGTAAGTAGCCCCTGGTATTCCTATCTCTATTCTGTATAAGCCACAGTTAGATCATTACATTACAGTCACCTATATGACATATGTTTTCAACGTTCAATTTTCAAATGCTTATATGTTCTGTGCTGTTTACACAGTTCATTTTATACACATATTCTCCTTAGTGCTAAAACTACACAGAGTCAGATCCAACACTTATTTTCAACTATGTAGAAGTCATAGAATTTGATTCAATACCACAACTTCTAAGCACTAAATAAATGCCCATTGATATGAAGAAAATGTGCAGGACTAGGGCAAAGTCAAGGTAGTGTCACCTACATGATAGAAATAATTTGCAATAAAATTATAAAATATTGAAACTTAATGAGCTCAGTCTCAGTTAGGAAATTGAAAATCTGCTCATTAAATCTGCAGATGATATTTATTTGAGCAGGGGTTAAACACTTTAGGAAAAAAAAAGAATTTAAAATGACCTTGATAGATTAGAGAAATGTTTCATCAAAAACAGATGAAGTCTAATTAAGAGAAGAAAAAAATGGCATATTTAAGAACCAAAAACATACCCCACAGATAAAAACAGGAATGAGTACCTAGACACACTGGTGGGGGGAAAAGCAAAGGAAAAACAAACCCAGCCACAGAGAAAACACCAGATTATCTATTGGCAATATGGGCTATTTTTCCCTCCACCTATTGGTGGCTTATAATTCTGGCTGAACACTGAAATCAAAAGGGAGTTTTAAAAATACATATATTGTCTGGGTGCCACCATGGACCAGTTAAATCAGAATATACAAAATATGGCTCCATATTGGTGCTATTTAAAAAGTCTCTAGGTGTGTCTAATGTGGCCAAGGTTCAGAACCCGCAATCATATCCTTTACATCCATATCAAGAGCCTTAGGGAAATAATGGCTACTGTTGTTACATACCAGACAGTGGGATAGATGGTTCACAAAAAGAAACTAATAAAAAATAATATTAATTAATCATGATTCTAAATACTCAAAGAAGACACAAGATGATCTAGGGCAGTGGTTCTCAAAGCATGGTTCCTGGATGAACAACATCTATGTGTTTATGAAAAATGCACATTTTCATGTCCCTGCCAACTTACTGAATCACTAATTCCAGGCTGGGTCTAGCAATCTGTGGTTTGATAAGCCCCTGGGGTGATTCTGATAGATGTTAAATTGAGAACCAAAGCTCTAAGCTTAAGGAGCCAACTTACTTCTGTTTTCTTGTAGCACCTATTTTCTCTTACAGGATATGCCTTTTCTAGTAAGCCATCTCAAGTTATATAAATTACAAATATTTTAAAAATCACATTTGTATGATCACAACATACAAATACCTTCATTGTTGGAATATTTCTTATTTTAAATGAACTCATGTGATAAATTCAGTGAAAAAAAAATCTGTTAAAATAGGTGTTAAAAATCATCCAGAAGAAAAGTCAGTGGGCTCAGTTTCTTCACCTTTCAACTGGCTCTGCTAGCATCAAGGAGACTGCATTTAGTCACAAGCATCTTTACAGATCTATTAAGCTGCTGCCTAGTGACTTGCAAACCTTGGGGAAGGAAGTGCAAGTGCACTGAGATTCCAGCCTCCCTTAACCAGTTATGTGCCCCTGGGAAACAGGTCTAGCTCTGGATTTCATCCCCCTATCTCCATCTCATTACTCCAATAAATCAAGAGTTGATTTTATGTTTTATTATTAATAGTCAAAATGTATAAATAAATTGACTCCTGGGCTGGCAGCACTGAAAAATCATAACAATACACAGCGATAATAATTGCTATTGAAGAAATAAGATAGAGGAGATAACATTAAAGTTGATGACTTTTCCTTAATGGATGACATAGTCTGATAAGAAATACCAAGAAAGTTCTCTACCTGCCCTTCACATTTTGTCAGTTATAATTAAAGATGAAAAAAAGATACAATTTCATGGCTAATTAAAAATAGAAAACAACAGCAAGACATTTTGTCTGATTGGTAAAAATTTTGCAACACCTAGTGCAGTGGAGGGTTTGAGGGATAGACACTGCTATTGGTGGCTAGTAGGAATATAATTTAGCATAATGAAGGGATTACTTTACCCTACCCAAGCCAGTGTGACAGTATTTATAAAACGCCTCAAAACTGTACAGACCTGTTAACTTACTCTGAAGAAATACTGCTATTGATTATAATGGTAAAAAAATTTAAAAGCATCTAAAGGTCAAACCCTGGGGAAGCTAGTTAAAAAAGGTATGGCCCAACCTTACTCCAGATACTATCAATTAAAACATTGTTAAGAGAAATTCACCTTATATGGAGGATACTCATAACAAAGTTACTATGCACAGCACGTCTCTGAATTTAAAAATGTACGTATGCTGCCTGGCCAGCATGGCTCAGCGGTTGAGCATTGACCTACATGATCCAGGAGATCGAGGTTTGATCCCCGGTCAGGGCACATGCCTATGGGTAAACTTTATTTTCTCCTTTATACTTTTCTGTATTTTAAAAATATTATACTCTTAATAGATGCTTGCATCAGAACACTCAAAGACATTGGTTTTAAACAAACTCAATGTTTACTTTACTTTTAATGGGCATATCTGATCCTAAATGGCAGCTCAATTGTTTCAAACAGAGCAGTCGAAATAGACTAGATACTGAACTGCCATATTTTATATCGTGACTATAAATGTAAATCAAAATAGATATTCAGTTTACAAAGAAGAGAGAGGGAGGTCTAAGTCATAAAAGAATAAAAACTATTTACCTAATACCATATTTCATAGATGAAGAAACATGGTGAGTGATAACCGATAGGAACACATACTTACTAATTCATCAACAATAGAATCATGTGCTTGGGGTATTTTAAATATGAAGAATATTTTCTTTGGTAATAGGCTATGTATTTAAAAGCAGTTTATAAAGAAGCCACTCAGCCTTTATCATAAAACTAAATCTAAATATTATAAGTTTGTTACTTTGACAGCTCACCTGATTCATATTTGTGAGCTACAAGCTGACAATAATTTAAGGCAACATTTTATGACAATAATTTACCACACTCAAGCAATGTTTCCTGATAAATAGTAAGTATTGGGGCATAACAGAATTTACATCAGACTTAGAGTTGGGAGGCCAGACTTCAAGACTTAGTTATACAGTCATTTGCTTATTTCTTTCCTTCATGTATTCACATAGTCACGCATTCGATCGTTCATGCATTCATTCATTCATTTAGCAAATGGTTTTCTGAAGTCTTTCGCATGACATAGTCTTCCCTTCTAGAATAACATTATTGGAGTGTCCACAGTTCAGCTCGAGAAGCTAGAGGGGCCCTGGATTGCTATCACATGACAACTAGGAGGAAAAGACAATGGACAGGTGCACCGAAGGGAATTCAACAGAAGAGGGTAAGCAGTTAGCAGATTCCACAACATGCTTGCTTTTTTAACACATATACTGAGCGGACCTCTCATTCTAAGGTCTCTTACTGGAAGATCTGAGTGATATGGAGTATTACATTACTATAAAGTGATGCACAGCCTTTCCTTTAATTAGAAGTTTGACATAAGTGTTATGATAAAGTTCTAAAGTATGTCAAATCTACTTATTCTCACTATGAAAAACATCTATGAGCCAACAGAAAAATAGGCAAAAGACTTAAACCGGCATTTCACATAATAGGATATCCAAAAAGGCAAGAAACTTGTGAAAATGTACTCAAATTATTTGTAAGGGAAATACAAATCGAACCCACAATAGGCTATCCTACTAGGATTGTTGAAACAGAACTCAAACGTTGTTGTTGAAGTATAAATGGGTACCATCATTTTGGAAAACTGTTGGGGGGCATCTACTAAAACTGAACACATGTAAATACAATGAAATAACAATTATACCCTAGGTCTCTACCTGACAGAACGAAAAGACATGTATAGGAATCACAGATATTATTTGTAAAAAAAAACCAAAACCCTGGTATATTTATAGAGTGAAATACTAAGTACTAATAAGGATGAACAAATTACAACTTTACACAACCACAGGGATACAAAGTGTGACTCCATTTTCAAACAGGACTAAGTAAGGCGAGTTTATGCTGTCCCAGGCAGGGCCTGGGTGGGATGCGAGGCTATGGATGGAGGAGCTGGAAGGGGCCTCTGTGTTTCTAATACTGTTTTTGATTTGGGTACTGGTTACATAGGTAAATTCACTCTATGAGCATCCATCAGCCATGTACTTAGCAGCTGTGTACTTTTCTACATTTATGTTATTCTTCAGTATAAAATTTACATTTAAAATAAAGGAAGAAGCAAAATAAGTATAAGGACTGTTTAAACAAAGCAGAACCTCTCAGTGCAATACATAGTGCCAGTAATTCAGTGGAACAGAGAGGGCTTTGCTGAGGCAATGTGAAAGTAGAAAGAGTGTTTGGCATTTCTTGAAAGAGGACAGTAACAGGGTTAAAGAAAATCTTAGTGCAAAACTCTAAGAGGTTTCTAGATAGGATCAGAGATCTATTTAGTAGAGGAACATGTGACCAATAGGAACCTATGACATGGAAAAAAATAGATGACACTTTTAAAAACAGGCATGGACCGAGGTGCATAGAAATGACGACAGGAGGGAATACTAGGAAGGTATACAAAGCTCCACTACCTTTAAAACAAACATGTAGCCCATTTCTAGGAAATGTTATCAGTTTCTACAACACAGCACGCGGAGCTACCTACTTTCCTTACTTCGCTCCACCACTGAATGTATCTGTTTCTTACCCTGAGCAGATGGTGTGTTTTCATGTTCAGGTGAAGAAAGGCAACGGGGATCAGCAAAGGGAGAGAAGGCTGACAGAGCGGAGAGCACCGGGCCGCGTCTGGCCCCCAGCAAGTGAGCAGCCAACAGAAAGGCCGGTGTGGAAGGCGTGATGGAAACCTTGAGGCTGATTAGAGAGGATGCGGCTGCCAAGGCTGCAAGTGCAGCACAATCCCCGGGGAACCTCCCAGGCAGCACTTCCCTGGGCCCTGCAAGGCTGTCCTGGGAGCTCTTCATTATTCCTGCTGCACGTTCAAAATAGAGCATCACTGTCATCACCTGAGAAGATGCCTGATGACAGATCACAATGAATTTTAAAAGATCCGTTCTCTATCTTTTCTCCCCTCCTTTGGGACATGCGGAAGACTAAGAACAACTTATGAAAACATGCTTTACATCCAGTGATAAAATATACTTTGGATTATAAACAAAACCCTGTTCATGGTTTACCAAACATCAGCTTAAGAACTCCTCAGGCTAACTATATTAACAAGAAGTAATAGGAGAACTGATAAAATTGTCTGAGTTGTGCAGTTTTGAAGTTTTATGGATTTTAAGTTAATGGCTTGTCAGAACTAAAATACAAGATATTATTAACATGTTTTCAAAAAACATATCTTTACTGATTTCAGAGAGAAGGGAGAAGGAGAGAGAGATGGAAACATCAGTGATGAGAGCCACTGATCCGCTGCCTCCTGCAGGCCCTCCCCTGGGGACAGAGCCCGCAACCCGGGCTTGTGCCCCGACCAGGAATCAAACTGCGATCTCCTGGATCCTAAGTTGATGCTCAACCACTGAGCCATGCCTGGCCGGGCATTATTAACATTTTTAATGTTAAATCTAAGCAGTCTTTCTTGGTTCATCTTTCAATATGGATAAATTGGTAAATAAGGACTTTGTTTTTATTTGCATATTATATTAGCACTTTTCTGCTGCATAAGTGCTTTAATGGGTATTCACTATAATTTAATAACCCAATCATCGTATTTCACAATTAAAAAAAAAACCTGCCAGAATTTTTTGAGGCTGCTATAATAGACTAGGTGAGGGTAAATAAAATTGGCATATGAGGTAAAGTCATACACTGTCACTTTCTTTAGGATATTTCAATGTTTCATTCTTTCATCATTTCTCTAGAAATTGGACAGCTCCTTTGACTAATTAACCAAAAGGGGTTTGACTAATAGAAGGAGATTGCAAGCATAATTAGTTAAATGATAATGTACATAGTACTAAATGATCATTACCATTTATTCTAATATCACTGCTAATAAATGGTGAAACTGTTGAAGCCAAATGCTGTCCCACCACAACAATGCCATCATGGCCAACACTAATAATTTCTAATTTATGTGGGAGTCAATGGGACAGTCAGCTTGTCAGTGCTCAATGCATGTCAGTGCTTTCTTCAGTAAACCTACAGACCCATGTCAAGTAGAAAAATACTATTTATCTCCTTACCTAGACTATATAACAAATAGTCATATGAAAAGGGGGCCACCATCCCCTCCAAATTACAAACAGGTCAACCTATACTAGCTACGTCCTTGGCTTTCACAAAGCCAGTGCAATATATTGACACTTACAAAAGGGCCACTGATTATAAATAACTTTGTTTCAAAATGCTAATTTCATCCCATTCTCTTGCTCTCTAAGGATTCACGAGGCTACTTTTGCTCTAAAAGGAAAAAAAAAAAAAGAGTGGTACTTGATTTTGATTTTCTCTGTTCTCTCACATCAAGAAGGACAAGGGGAGCCCTAGCCAGTTTGGCTCAGTGGTTAGAGCGTCGGCCCACAGACTGAAGGATCCCGGGTTTGATTCCAGCCAAGGGCATGCACCAGGGTTGCAGCTCAGCCCCAGACCTGGCTGAGGCACTTGTGGGAGGCAACAAATCGTGTCTCTCTCACATCAATGTTTCTCTCTCTCTCGCTCTCTCCCTTCTACTCTCTCTGAAAGGCAATGCAAAAAATATCCTAGGGTGAGGATAAAAAATAAAAAAAAAAGAATGACAAGGGAGGAAATATTGATATGTGCTGCAAAACCCCTAACCAATGTTACTTACAGAGCACACACCCAAAAGGCTGGACAAGTGTCCATTTCATGTGAAGAAGTGTATTTACCATCCTGAGCTAGTGGCACCACCATTGTTGACTTTTACCATCACCTACCGCTCAGGAATGCACATTAAAGAGCACTTCAGCTTCTAGATCACATAACAGTGATGAGCCGGGAGCTAACACAGAGAGAAGTCCCCTTTAGGCTCATATACAGTATTGGGAGAGAGAAAAGGAAAGGGAAAAATAAAAGAATAAAAGTGCGATCAGTATACTTTAGGAGAGGAGAGAGCTAATGAGTGAAACTGACTTCTGGTTCTATTTTAATACGGATAAACTAAGTTATTCTTGGAGATGTCCTCCTAGCATAATCGCCCACCTGTTGCCAATTAAAACCTTTAATATTTGTAAACTTTAATTTTCTTTAAAGTTATTGGTACTTTGCATAGAAATCCAAAAGGCCTCCAATGAAATATAGCAGATCGTCATCCCTGACTCTGCCTTGCTTATGTTTCTCCTCCTGTTACTTGATTAATCAATGTTAGACATTACTGATTTCCCGTTATGATAGATGGAAGCTTAATTGCCTCACGACTTGGGTCTCTCCAAAGGGCTGCTCACAACCTGGCTTCCCCCAGAGCCAAATGAGAGGAAGAAAGCAGGACGAACACCCAAGATGGAAGTCACGGTATCTTCTGAAACCTAATCTCAGATGCGACATTATTTCTGTCTTACTCAATTTGTTACAGACTAACGCTGGAAATGTTTCAGGGTGATTACATAAGGATGTGAACACCAGGGGGCAGAGATCATTGGGGACCATCTAGGAGTCTGGCTACCACAGCATTTATATTATTATAATTGTAAAATAGCACGCAAAGCTATCTCAAATTCAAGTATACGATGACTACATATCATTTTTGTTTTTTCTAGAGTTAATAATTGCCTCTTTTCTTAGTGCCCCTCAACTCTTTCCACACCTGTCCCCAAAGCTTTATAATACAATTGTATACACGGTCAAATATATCAGATTACCTGTAACTTCTACATTTTCCCACTGATCTTCCCCAGGGACCCTCTATTGTTTATGCTTTTCCAAATACTGCATTATGTTTTTTCTGCTCCCAAATTTTTCATATTCAAAATATCCTTTTTGTTTCCTAATAATACTTTTGCAAATACAGGCATACGCCATTTTACTGTGCTTCACTTTATTGAGCTCTGCAGGTATGTTTCTTACAGAGTGAAGGTTTGTGGCAACTGTGTATTGAGCAAGTTTATTGGCTCCATTTTTCCAACAGGCTTAGATGATGATCAGCATTTTTAAAAAGAAAGCATTTTTCAATAAGGTATGCATTGTTTTTATTTAGACATGTGCTATTGTACACTTAAAGACTTTAAGTATAGTGTAAATATAACTATTATATACACTCCACAACCCCCAAAATTGTGACTTACTTTATTGCGATTTGCTTTCTTGCATGTGATCTTGAACTGAACCAACAATATCTATCTATTGGATGCTTTTTTTTCATCATTGAAATCTTTGAAACTGTTGTAATTACTAATCATGTTATCTCCATGTTTTCTCTGTTTACTAAGAGTTCCTTCCGTGGATTTGTTTTTCATATTGACTGTTTTCCTCAAAACTGATGAATCCTCACACAAATTATTATCTAAGAGTAACAGTTTTATACAGGTGAGTAGGTTTGTTAACTTCTAAAGAGCAGTTTGAGCGGGGCCTCTGTGGGATGCATTTTTGGAGGATAGGGGTTCCAAATGCCAGTATCTGAAGACCTTTTCTCTAGACTGTTCATTACCTTCAGAGGAATATTTTGTGATCTGCTTGGAGTCTAAGCTCAGCTCCTACGTTCTGAGGACTAAGTGGTGGGAGGGGGCCAGAAGAGAGAGGATTTTGCCACTCCTTTTTTCTCTGGAGACCCTCCTCTGTGTTCACATAATCCCTGTTTCCAGTGGCACACCTCATCCCTGGCTTGTACTGCCATTCTAGAGAATCACCATTTCCCCAGACAATCTACCTCTCCACTCCTGGCTGGGAGGAGGAAAGGGAGGGAGGGAAAAGCAGCACAGTGGTTACAAGTCTGGACTTTGGAGCCACACTGCCAGGATGGAGGGCAAACTGCTCCTTTACCATCTCTGTTTTCAGCTCTGTGCCTCATTCCTTCTGCCAGCTGCTCCCGGAACCTGTAATTCCTGAGCCCTTATGTGGTCCTCTGAGGAGTAACTCAGTCTGTTTCTCTGTTTCTCATTGAAGACGCCTGCTGTTGTGGATTGACCTGTGTCCCCAAAACATATGCTGAAGTCCTCACCCCTGGTTACTGTGAATGTAAACTTACTCGGAAATAGGGTCTTTGCAGATGTAATCAAGTTAAGATGGGAGACACACTAGAGTAGGGTGAGCCCTAACCAAATGGCTGGTGCCCCCACAAGAAGGCCAAGTGGCGAGACCACAGGGAGAATGCCGCGGGGGGTGGAGTCAGAGATTAGAGGGATACAGGTGCAAGTCAAGAACCAAGGACCGCCGGCCGCCAGGAGATAGGAGAAAGGGAACAACTCTCCCTCCAGAAAGAACTAACGTGGCCAACACCTTGCCTTCAGAAGTCCAGTCTCCAGGGCTGTGAGAGAAGAGTTTTCGTTGACGAAGCCCCAGTGCGTGGTGCTCTGTTACGGATGCCTCGGAAAGGAACGCGGCTGCGCTCCAGCTTTCTCCCTCCCGCGGCACCTTCTCGATCCTGTATTTGTATGTCCCAGGCTGAAGATGTCTCGGTTTCACAGAAGCTGAGATTGCTTTTGTTACTCCTCTTTTTGGCTTTGTGGTGAGGGGAGGGTAAAAACATCTTTACTATAGTATTTTAAAACCAAAAGTCTCTATCGTCTTTTAATTTTCACTTTTTTTTTCTTTTAAACTAGTTCATACCACTTAATGCACAGTAAGTGCAATATAGGAAATATTCATCGTGAGGAAATTAATTTCAACCTCTCTCACCATCACGCCCAATTCTGCATACCACGGCCACTTTGCTAGATAATTTATAATAACTTTCTATCGGCAAATGCATCATGGAAGGGCGGTGGTGAAGGAAAAGGATCGAGGCATTAACATGCTGAGTTACCGAGTATCTACTCGATTCAAGGTATTTCAGGGGCATACTCTCTCCTACTTTCACTAAATCTCACAAACAGTCTATGAAGTACATATAGTGTGATTTCTGTTTTCACAGCTGAAGAAAAGGAAATTCAAAGGTGAAACAACTTGCTAGGGTCACCCTGTCCCTGGACCTTAGCTGTTTATCCTAAACAATTTGTCAGTAAAATCGTCGATCTGCCAATCATTTGACGTGTTTTCCACATTTGTGATTACATCAAGGAAAGTTTAGTTCTCATATGACAAACAATTACAGTAAAAGTGGCTTCCTTTTAAGGATATACATATAAAAATAACAAGTAGAAAGAGAAAGTTTGTAACAAACCACCAATCAAACAGCAAAATCAATAATTATTCTGTAATCTTTTTCTTGGGGGGAGAAGGGGTTTGATAAAAATCAATAGGTCCTTTCACCAGGAAAAAAAAGCCCAAACACGAAATCTAAATCAAAAGTAGAGAGTTCAAGGAACTTCTCAAGTCGTTTATCCACGACTACATATAAGCCCAATTTTGAACCCATGCTATAAGCAAAAGGAGAAATTTAAGAGTCAAAAAACTTAAAAGATCATAATAACTCGAGTCCACTATAGACAAACAGAAAAAGAGACATATTAATCATAACGATTTCCGCGAAGTGAAGGGCATTGCTTTCCTTACATAATAGTTCTTTATCTCCTTGTCACTCAGTTTGGTCCCAGCCTTCAGCGTACATTTGTGAATGCTCATTAAATGAAAGGCATTTGCTATTTCTCGCATAAATGTCCTTTGAAAGCAACTTGAAGTGCTCACTACTTGAGAATTTTCTAACCTGCTCATGCTTAAGAGTCTGCATGATAATGTGCCTGAGCCAAAAGGCTGTCCTGCCCTGAAAATAAATTAGAAAGGCCTTTCCTTCTACCCACAGGGTATCCTTGCCCAGGCAGGAGCCCCGCTGAGTACTTTCTTCCTCTTGCTTGACTACACAGTAAATAGGAGAGACTGATGTTTGAATAAAATGTAAAATCACCCAAACAGTTTTACATTCCTGGCCCAGAAAAGTCTCCTTAAAAATATTTAAGTCTTTTGACAGCTACAGGTAGCGTTTGATTCTTCCTGAAAGCCCAAGTGTAAGGGTGTCAAAAACAATTAGTGTTTTAATAACTCCCTTTCTTAGGTTAGTTGGCAGGTACAAGTTTATCAGAAAAAGAACAAAAAAAAATTCTCAAAAAAATAAGCCAATGACATTTAGCAAAAGTATATAATTTTACTGTATTATTCCTATGCTCTTTCTACTTTAAAATAGGATACAGTTTAGAACATGGAAATGGTGGTTGTCAATACTTACTACTTTGTTAGACAAGAGCTAGATTCTAGCTAAGTACTGGATTCTAGATAAGAGCTGAATTCGCACTGTGGTCATTGTTTTCAAAGGAGCCAGTACTCAGCAGACACGATTGAAAACCTTATAAATTTCATAATTCTGCCTAAAGACAAATTATTGCTGTTTGGGGAAATGGTAGGTCAAGAAAAAAGGGACCCTATACTGAGTGGTTTAGGAAGGGGGGATGGTTATGTGTGAAGTTTTGATCAACAACAAAGCCCATTTTGTGTGTCTTAGAGTTATTTTGTGGAGAAATATGCTAATTCAAAAATATCTAACTAGCTTCACATTTAATTCTGACTTCAAATCTAGAGTGGCAGAGCAGCTGTGCCTGGAGGCAATACAATCTTATTTCTATAAAAATCTCTCAAAGATCCACATATAAGTGGGAGAGTAAAAATAGATAATCAAATCCAAATTACGGCTATTAAGAATTGATTTAATGTAAAGATAATACAGCAAGATTTTGTTTAGGTTATGGATATTCACTAAAGATGTGTAATGTTTGTTTGCCTAAAATTCTGATTATGTTTTATCTTATTTTGTCACAGTTAAGTAGTTTTATCATTAGGGATTTTAACTGCATATAGTTTATAGAATTTTTTCTGATTACTCTATATCCATCTCACTGAGAAAAAAAATTCCACTGTACTACTTAATGAAAAGGGAACCACCTAATGAGGATGCAGTCAGATTACAGGGAGAAGCAGCATAAGGTGTGAAATCTTTGTCACAGATATTTTATAAAGTCTATAGAGTATACAGGGGAAGAGATGTCCTGGAGAAGGCAGGAAGAGAGGGACACAGGTTACTCCGTGGTATACGACTGAGTTATACAGAGAAAGAAAGAAAGAAACAGAGGGGAAAAAATGAGAAACCAAACCCCTTGCAAGTCTTTCAACCACAATGTGGGCTGGCTCCATTACTGTGCAGTCTCCCCCCAATTCTTCATCTTTTCTCTTCCTCTCACTTACTTCATCACTCACCTGGATTCAATCCTCAGGATTAGCCCTTGATTTACTGTTCTCTAGATTTAAAGATTTTCCTTTAGATAATTCATTTGCTTACACAGCTTTAGCAATTCTCTGTGAGGGTCCCAACCCAGAGCTCTGGACCCGCCTTCCTTCCTCAGACCTTAATAAGCTCTTTGACTCTGTCCTGACCCCTTGCAGCCAACTCATGTCAGCATCAAGGTAGCTGTAAAGTCCTTTAGATTCTTTTCTCTCTCAGACAGTTGTCATTTCAGTTCCAACAAACTTCTCACACCTGCCGTTTTTTCTTTTTTTTTTGAAGACATTTTATTGATTTTTAGAGAGAGAGAGGAAGGGAGAGAGAGAAACATCGATCAGCTGCCTCCTGCAGGCCCCTTACCAGGGATGGAGGCTGCAACTCAGGCATGTTCCCTGACCAGGAATCAAACCTGCAGCTTTTGGCACATGGGGCGATGCCCAACCAAGCCACAGTGGCCAGGGCAGACCTGTCATTTTCTTGCTCAGAAACCTCAATAGTCCAAATTCTTGGTCTGGCATCAGATTCTCAATATATTTTGCCCCTATCTGGTCCTTTATTTTCAATTAGGCCAGTTGATTTGGTAACACCCAAAAAAGGTAAGAACTTTATAAAAATGTATTAATAAATACTTACATTATCTTGACTTAAAAGGAAATTTTATTATTTTCTACAGACTAGAGAAAATCTTTAAGTCTAGAATGCACTCTGTTGAGGAAAGAAATGAGACAGTGCCCTATACTTAAGATGTTTTTTGTTTTGTTTTATTTACTTTTGTTAAACTTAATTAAGCAAGGGGAAAAATTTTAACTCATAAGTAACCTTCCATTTCTAAGGAGTGAATCATCCAATCAAGATTAACCTGCACCCTCCACATCTGATCTACCAACCTTTTGAAGCCTAGACCAATGATAATCAAGTATCTCCTTCAGATAACATTTTAGGGAGATGAGGGGATTAATAGTGTGCACAGCCTGAACTTCAGCAACTGGCATATAATCCCACTTATTTGGGTGATACTGAGAGACCTACTTTTGCTCAATATACATTAATTGTCCCATTCAAGCCTAAACCTAAACATGTCTGCTCATTCAATACATTCTTACTAAACATCCATGTATCAGGCACTAACCCAGCTAAGTACTGGGGTCACAGCAGTAGCAAGACAGACACCCTCCTTTATTGCTTTGACCCCACCCTGAAGAGGCTCATAAGTAAAGTAACAGACATTGAATATGAACATTTTTAAGAAAATGAGTATTGCAAAATGGGAAAGACTAGGGTGCTAATAAAAGCATTATTGTATTAGCTAATAATGTGAGAATAAGAGCATATAAAGTTCAGAATGGGGTTTGAAAAGGACCTCTTGAGAAAGTATGCACATGCGGCTGCTTTCTTGGCTTCCCTTTGTCCTCAGGTTTTGGCCTCACTTCCACTCATCCGTCAAAACTCAAGTCCTTCTAGAAGCCAGGTCTGAACTAGTTGTTCAGACTCTGCGTGCTACCCTTAACTTGGCATTAAGCAAATACACAGGTATGAGAGTCATTACTCATCTATTTTCCAACTGGATGGAGAATTCTTAGAGGGTATCTCTTTATCTTAAGTGCCTAGCAAGTGTTCAATAGATTTTGCTAACTTAATGAAGATTTAGCAAGGAAAAACACCAAACACTTAATTTCTGCCTAGACTTTAAGAAGCAAACAGAAAGACAAAACAGGTAAAGGCTTTAACCAAAGTATTTTTGTTAGAAGTTTGGAGAACAGCACAAGGGCTGGGTTACTCAGTGTGTACAATTTCTGTGCTTCTGAAGCCCAAAGAAGTTAGAATGCTTGAGGTCATCTTTTGCCAAAATATATATGTACCAAGGTCTCAGAGGATACTTTATCAGGATTTTCTAATTCTAAAATAAAATATGCAATATATATATTTCTCAATCTATATTTATAATCTTAATCATCTATGATCTTTCTAATACAGTATACATTTATTTAAATTAATATAGATGTTTTAATATAGTTTATTAAAGGGATAAAAAGTAGTCATAATTCCAGAAGATGGTATATCCTTGTAATCCAGCCTCAGACGAGGAAAAGAGTGCTACCTAGTGGTTCAATCTAGGAGTAAGAGACTAGACACACCAGAGACTAGAAACCTCAAAGAGGGTGTATCTCAATAGTTCAACCTTATATCATGAGAAAAAAATGTACACCAGCTCATCAGCTCAAGGATGGGAATGACAGGTACTGATTCAAGCAGATGATTCAGAGCTCGTCACGGCAGAGAGATTAAGAACCAGACAGGCCTGGGTTCGAAATTTGACGGCAAGACCTTAAGCAAACTATCGGACCTGTCTAACCCTTGGTTATTTTTAACTCTAAAATGAAGATAAACATGTTGACTACTTGATAGGAGTACTGAAAAGATTAAATGGGATGTACATAAAATATTCAGCATAGTGCTTGGCATTTAGTAACCATGCAGAAAATCATATAAATCTTTTAAAGATAGTTACAACATAGCCCGGCCTACTTGGCTCAGTGGTTGTGTGTCGACCTATGAATCAGCAGGTCACAGTTTGACACCCCGTCAGGGCACATGCCTGGGTTGCAGACTCGATCCCTAGCAGGGGGCTTGCAGGAAGCAGCCGATCAATGACTCATCATTGATGTTTCCATTTCTCTCCCTTTCCTTTCCTCTCTCTGAAATCAATAAAAATATATTTAAAAAAAATAGTTAAGACATAATATCAACTACTATATATTTGTAGAAAATCTAAATATCAAACATTAGTTTTGTTTAAGTAAATGAAAGCAAATTAAAAAGTAAAAGGTGTTACGTGTTACATTTCAATCACATAGTTTAGTTTTCAATGAAAACAATTTTTAGAAATAGGAAGATTACAAATAGACTCTAAAATATCATTTTGTCAAACTAATCATGATCCTTGTTGCAATGAATATACTTTCCTTACCATATTCTTCATTTTTCAACATCTAGTCCAATAAATCTATCGTTATACAAACAGTTCTTAAAGATTAATTTGGTCATTTGGATTTTGTTCTCACTTGCTTAAAAATGTGAAGGGAAAACACAGCAGAAATATCAATAAAAAATAAGTTTCAGAAACATGTCAGTCCACTACATTTATATTACAACAGCGAATTTGATATTTGTGGTATATCTCCTTTGGCTTTCTATAACCTCTAGTAAAGATAGAAATGCAATTCTCATCTGCTTTTACCAAGTGGATTGAAATATCACAATTTATATGTAATTATACAGGAGCCTCTGTAGCCTGGACACTTTCTTAAATCAGTCACAGAAGGACAGGGTTCCTGAGGCCAGTGCACAAATTTATCTGAAATAATTTGCCCCAACATTATACCTAGTTATTAAAATTTAAGCATGGCAGGGGTACATGTTTGCCATTATTATTATTATTATTATTTTTAATCCTCACCTGAGGATTTTTTTCCATTGTTTTTCAGAGAGAGAGAGAGGAGGAGACATCGATGTGAGAGAGACAGGTATGTGCCCTTGACCAGAACTGAACCCACGACCCTTCAGTCCATGGCCTATGCTCTAACCACTGAGCCGAACAGGCTGGGGCTACACGTTTGGTATAATCATACCATGATCACTGTGTTGGCTATGGTCCTTTAATGACTTACAAAGTGGGCTGAGTTACTTATTTTATATATTTTACTACTAATAAAGTATAACCAAAGTACCTATATGCAATCAAAAGAGAAATGTGATGGAAATCAGAACTATATCATCACCATAGTTGTGTCAATAACTAGCTGTGTAGTTTGAGAAGTTTTTAGCCTCAGTTTCCCATGTATTCATCTATGAAACAAAATAATCTCTAAGGTTCAGGAAAACACTGTTCGCCATTACTTTGTATGTCGCAATGACTCTAAATCATAAACCCCAAATTAGGAACTAATTATCTACAATAAATTTCTCTGATTTATTACAATTCCCTTTTCCCATTGTTAGAGTAGAAGGCAAAACAACAACAACATGCTGCTGAAAAAAGTCAAAAGATCTATATAAAATTTTGCTGCAGGGTTTCACCATTTATTAAGCATCTGCCATATGTATTTTACCTTGAGCAGTAGGGATCCATAGTTATTAAGAGATCATTATATCCATCTCTTTTTCTTAGTTACCTCATCATTTTTTAGCCTCTCCTAAAAATTCGACACGTTTCTCTACTCGGTCATACATCAGTACTAGAACTTAACTGCTTAACTCATCTGTACCCCAAACCACCCTTGAAAGCAATCTGTGAAGTATTTTTCCATTTACAAATCTGGTGAATTTGGCGACACTCTCACTCTGAGTAAATGGTGATCACAATGGATGAATTTGTTTTTGACTAAGGAAGGTAAGCAGAACCCATAATACGTAACAGTGAGAAAAAGGGAACCAACGTAAATGAAACCCAGTCAACACAAACTAGCACCTTGAGGCTGGGTGTGCACCAGTCCCGTAGGGATTTTTGAAAGGACTAAATCTCATAAAAATCAGAGACTAAGTTAACTTACCTTCTTTTTAGTGATTCTAGCACATCCATCCAGAATATCACATGAAGTTCATCTGTATTAATGATTTTGCCAAAATGCTTGTCATAGTATTTCAAACTGTACTGGCAAATATGGTAGAGTAAAATAGGCAACAGATTCAACATTTCAAATTGTATCTTGATGTAAAGTAAATCCACTACTTAAAGTAGTATTATGAGAGCACAATGCTTTTGAGAGAATACACTGGACAACACAGATCAGAAATGTGTGAGGTCACTTCAAATAATAATAATAAGAAATTCACTCAAGACCTGACAGAAGAACCCTAGCCACTATCTCAGGCACTACTGTCAGGAGGCAGAATCTGAGTATACCATCTCATAACAAATGTGGAGATCCACATGTTTTTACTATTAGGGTTATATTGAAACTTGAGAACTTCACAGCAGCTTCCTAAAGTCACAGATCAACAGGATAAAGTGGATAAGAATGTGCAATTTATGAATACTGTTTATTACCATGGTTACAAACTTTCAGAACAGGCCTCTGAGACATGGGACTGAGACTCTGCCGGATATCTGTTAAAACAAAAATATAAAAGAAACTTAATAGAGAGGTCTGTTCCTCTCCAGAAGTGTAACAGTATTTTTTCCAAGGTTAAGTATTTCTGGAAGCAAAGCAATAATGTTATGACTTTTACTTCCCATTTAATTATGCCACTGTGAACTCCACTGGGATAAAGTACATATGGTTCTTTAGCTGAGACTTGTCACACTAATCAGATTTCCTGGGTTCAGTACATTGATTTGTAATGTGCTACTGACACTGGCCAACTGGAATGCTTCTCTCTCTGACATTTGTCATCGCAAGGGAAGGATTAAGAAAACTTATGAAACTTCAGAAGAGTTGTTGCCCACGGCACTACATTCTTGACATATGACTTTAAAAGAATTAAAAAATATAAAAGGGTTGTTCTTTGTGATAGTTCCCTAGAAAGTAACATGAAACAAGTATAACGTTCACCTTTTGGCTTCGGTGTCCTTTTCCTTCGGTCGCGGAAGGCAGCCCCCGACTGCAAGGCCTCCAGCAGACTATCCATCACTCCCGTCTCATCACCCTCTGTGAGAAGAGATGCAGGGGTTACCATAGCAATGTCAAGCATACACAGAAGCGTGATGGCGATGGTAGGGGAAAGAGATCAGATGCCAGGACTAAGCCAGCAATTTAAAAATATGATAGGACTTTACCTTTCTCATAAATCAAATATCTTTTAATGAAATCTGTCTCATTAGTGCCTGTGCTACCGTCCACTATAGAGAACTGAGTTCCACTGATTCACTTCACAGCACTGCTTTTATAGTCCAATGACACAATAACTTTAAAGGGAATGTGGTTCTCCTCATATCTCTGTCTCAGGTTATCATAAATAACATTTCCCTTGCAGAAATGGGTTATTTTCAAAGCATCAGTTTCTGTGCTAAAATTCACCAGATGTGGGAGTGCTTTTGTTGGTGTTACTGATATTCTGCTGTCTAAACTTATTGCACAAAATGGTATTTCCAGGCTAACTTTTGAGCACATGCTTCCAACGACTGGTTCTTTATATCAGAGGATAATCGTCCCCTAATTTTAGGTGACAAACAATAACCTACAAATTTTTACAGAATGCATGAAATGTTTGTCTTCTATAATGAAAAACAAAGGGAGGATCTCAGAATCTAAAGGACTGCATTACATTACGATTAGTTTAGGTTGATATTCTATATATGATTAATGATGGAGTTGTAGGGCCAATTCTCTCTACTAATATCAGATTTTCTTGTAATCATAGCTATTTATAGTTGTCAATGCTAAATGTTATTTAAAGAAAGCTGGGGGAAAAAGCTTCAACAATACTACTGGCCCAACTAAAATACAAAGAAACACCAAAGATTTTTGTCCCTTAGAGTTTACTTGCAGGCATTCTCTATGAAATTGTACGGCTAGTATATTGTTATGTCTAAAGTAATAGAAAACTATTTTCCTCTGGAATTTTTCTTTCGTTTTTTTGAGATGTAATCGCTTGATAGGGAACAGATGACGAATACAGTAGAATACAAATAAAAAACTTACAGTTTACAAACTATATATAAATATAAATATGCATCGACCCCTTTTCCATCTGGTTCTAATTCATATATTTAGAAAAGTACTAAACCTTGTAGGTGTAATAAAAAAAGTGGGTGATAAATAGAACATTTGGAGATTGTTAATTTACATGTGAATTTAATTCTAAAGTGGCTTGATGGGTATTTTAATTAAAATACATTAAATAGTTAAGGCACTTTATTTAGAAACTACCTAGCTATCTTTGAAAATTTACACCCAAACTCAACTATATTTTTCCTAAAGAGAACTATAGGTAATGCGGAACATTTAAGATTTTGAATGTATTTCATTAGTAAAAGGAAACATTTAAAAAATCTAAAATGTTAAGAAAACAAGCATGAGATAAATGGCATACATTTTAAGGAAAACAAAAGAACTACAAAGAAAATTTGAATTTTCCTTAGTAAGTCTACTATTGGTAGTGGTAGTGGTATTGACATAGTGATCCTGAAGTTATTGTGTGTATTATAAGATGGAACAGATGGGTAAATATGTTTTTGTTGCTCACTGAGGGAAAGGAAATACAAATATAAAATGATAGAAGGAGAGGAAGAGCTATGGAGTATTGGATTAGATTCAAAAGTATCATATAAGCTCAAGGTTTAAAAAAAATACTTTTCCTCACTTTGTGGCCCCAAAGAGCCCAGAAGTAATGACATTGCACTAGTAATGTGCATACCTGGCTCTTGGACCTTGGTGTCTAAGTATCATTGCTTACTAACAGAAAGCAGAATACTTAGAGAAATGGCTGATTTTAGGGCTGAGATGAAGATGTTGTGAAATGAGCCAGAAAACACGAAAGTGCTCAAAGTTAGATAGACGTGTCAAAAAGGCAGAGGAGCCAGGCTGAAGGGCAGCTTTAGACAAATACAGGACAATTTGAGCACTGAATAAGTAATGATGGGAATGGATTATTACACACAGGAAAAAAAGAAAAGAAGCATGCATCCATATTGATACTAAAATATTAAAAAATAAACATGAGGGAAGAGAAAACTCTTCTTTAAAGAAGACCATAAACTAGTAGATGTCAAAGAGATAAAGAAGACTGAGTTCCATTAATACAAGGGAGCCAGATATGAGAGAAATAGAAAAATCACCGTATTACAACTCACATAGTAAGAACTGATTCAGGCAGAAATCATCAGTGGTTACAAAACCAATCTGTATAAAGCTGAGGGGAACAGAATGTGGAGAAATCTGGCTGATATGACCTTACCCAAATAATCAAATTATTGATGTCAGGATGATAGGACACACTGACAACTGCCTTCTGAAGTGATGCACTGAGGCAGGACAACATAACGTGTGCAATACTTTGCACACAAATATTTAACCTGAATCTAAATGGAAGGAAACAACCAGACAAATCCTGAGAAACATTCTGCATGACAACTGCCCTGGGTTCATTTCTTTTTTTTTCCTTTTTACCACTTTTAATTTATTTATTTTTAAGTTTTCAATTACAGTTTACTTTCAGTATTATTTTGTATTGGTTTTAGCTGTACAGCATAGTGGTTAAAAGACTTTACAAAGTGACCCCCTTGTTATTTCTGGTACCCACCTGGCACCATACATAGTTGTCACATTATTGACTGTATTCCCTTTGCTGTACTTTACATCCCCATGACAATTTTGTAACTACCCATCTGTACTTCTTAATCCCTTCACCTCTTTCACCCAGTCCCCAAACATCCCTCCCCTCTGGCAATCACCAGTCCCATGTCTGTGTCTGAGTCTGTTTCAATTTTGTTTGTTCGTTTATTTCATTCTTTACATTCCACATAAGTGAAACCAAATTGGCCTGGGTTCTTAAAAATCATCAATATCATAAATGGCCAAGAGAAAAATAAAGAAAAAGTCAGAAAACCATTCTAGATTAAAGAGATATGACAAGTAAATGCAACATACAATCTCTGATTAGCTCTTGAAAAGTGAAAAGGTTATAAATGACATTATTGAGATAACTGGAGAAATTTGACAATGCACTGGATGTTAAAGAATTATATTGTACCAACGTTAGGATACCTGAGTGTGATGATTAATTATATTATGGATAGGCAAAATAATTCCATTGCTCTTAGGAGATCGATGCCGACACTTTCAGGCTCACCAACAGCTTACACCACAGTCCCATGTTCTCTAGTTCTCGCCTTCAAACATGCTGCTCTCTACACAGAACATCCTGCTCACTTTCTTCACCAGACTCACTCCTACTCCTTCAAGACAGGTAACTGAGTCTCCTTTCCAGGCCTATGTGGGCTGAACTGGGTGCCCTCTGTGTCCTAATGGCATGTGCTACGTAGAGCAACGCATCCTTTCCAATATTGTTGACCTGAAGCTCCTACCCCCCGACAATGAGTTCTTTGAGGGCAGGGACTGTGGTGTTCACTGACCCTTAACACCTGAGACGTGCTGACTGTACTAGCACACGTGGTCCAATGTGGTCAGCGGGGAGGAATCCCCGAGCAGGGTGAAGATGGGCCAGGGACATGGTGGGAGTCTGTTCCCATCACCTTGTAGACAACACGCTGCTAAGTTTCTTCCTTTCCCCTTGTCTCAGGCATCATTCCGCCAACACACTTTGTTAATGAGCACTCCCAAGTATCTCATGAATTGACTCACTGTCCCCTTTTCTGACTAAACTTTGTGTTGTTGGCCCAGAATTGAGTTATTTTTCACCTGAAACATCGCATGAGTTGCCTGGAGTCACACTGCTTCCAGTTTCTCCCTAATTCTAAAGCATCTCCTACAGTACTAATAAGTCCTAAAGGAGAGCTACAATCTTCAGTCACCTAGTCACACATTTTTAATATCTCTCACTTCCCACAGTATGAAGTCCCATTTCTTTCACTTGCTCCCAACACTGATTCTAATTGCTTTTCTAATCTTACCTTAGTTCCAACATCACAACCTATTCTTCAGCTAAAGCAACTGCCTGAGATTCTCCACAAACATTCCCTCTCCTGTCCATCACCCTCCACCTGGAACCTCTACCTCTGCTCTGGTCCCCCCAAGCTGATGGCCCTTCCTGGCCTTCACGCCCACACACATAATAGAAAGAATATAATACTGAAGAACACCTGCATTCTAGTCTGAGCTTTTAACTAACTACCTGTGTGACGCCAGACTAGAGCCATAATCATTCCTGATATGTGCACCAGAGACAATACCTGTCTAATGTTAATGAGAGGATCAGATGAGATAATAGAAATAAAAGCACATGGTAAATTGCTAGGTGATATAAAAATGTAGAGAAACAAATTCATAAATGAACTTCACAGTGCTTTAGGAAGTTTATGAATGTCTGCTTATTATGTTTCAAGCACAGCTTTAGATACATCATAAATTAAATAAATCTTCTACAGTGTACTTGATCATGTCCTTAGCAAAGGACATAATATATAACATAATTTCTAAGGGAAACTCTAATAGAAAGTATGTCTTACTGTAATCCAATGTGTAAGATGAAGAGATATAATGAAGGCATTTTTCCAAATGTTAAAAATGCATTTAGAATATTCATTCCACATGTTTACTGAGGGTCTACTGTATACCAGGACATTACTAAGCACTAAGAATACTAGACACCAAGAGTTAACATACGTTTTTTGCTCTCAAGAAGCAGAAAAGTGGGATAGCTATGGGAGGAATCTATATGAACTACTGGAGATGTGAGGCTTCCTAGTGAATGATGACCTGACAAAGAGGCAGGAGTTAGCCATAGCAGGGACTGGGGGAGAAATAGCACACCTGGCAGAAAGACTAGCAGGCACCATGGCAAAAGGTATGAGAAAAAACAAAAGTGAGGCAGAATATTTAAATGATTCATATCTACATTACTCTCATACAAACCAGAGAAATGAAAATTAGCCATTTTTTATTATAGACTAGAATTCAATTTCTCTAACTGCAAATCAATTTATATTCAAAATATTTATAGCCTCTCTCCTGCTGTGAAACTCTTTCAAATAAATAGGCTGCAACAGTCAAAGCTTTGCTCTGCCTGAATAACATGGCACCTGGTTTAATTTGTAAACGGTATTTTTAAAAATCACAGTGAAATGGAGAAGAGAGAGTTGAGGATATTTCTAAAGCAGAACCAAGAGGATGAGGGGACAGACAGGGAGTGAAGTTGCTAAGGAGTGAGTCAGAAATGTCTGAGGTCTTTGGAGCCTATGACTGGAGAAATAGAAAATATGGAAATTTAAAAATTAATATTGAGTTTGGTGGGGGACAAGTGTTGAAGAAGATAATGAGTTTCCTTTTGAACTGGTGAGTGCAAGGTGCTAGCAGGGACCTCCAGATAACTTCTGGAAGTAAGCTGAAAATTCTGGCCTCAAATTCAGACAAAAATTTGGGTAGTATTTTTGGAAATCATTTTCATATTACAAAAAATGCTCATTCAGAAGGAAGGACCAGACCCTGAGAAAGGCTTTGGAAAATACTTTCTCTTTGCCTCATAGGTGCTAGAGAAATTCTGGAAATGCATATGACTGCATCCAAAGGGGCAGCATTTATTTTTATTTTTATCTTTGTTAATCCTCACCCAAGGATATTTTTTCCACTGATTTTTATACAGGGGGAGGGAGGGAGGGAGGAAAAGGAGAGGGAGGGGGAGATAGACTGATTGGCTGCCTCCTTCACACGCCCTAGCCTGGGCTCAGATTGAACCTGCAACCCAGGTAACATGCCCTTGACTGGGAATCCAACCCATGACCCTTCGGCGCACAGGCTGACACTAATCACTGAGCCCCACCAGCCAGGGCCAGAGAGGAGAAAAGAGATAAGGCAGTGATACAATCTTTCTTTTATTACATTTTCCCCAAACCAAGGTACAACAATGATATTGTGGATAACTGTGGATACAAAGAAGATCCTAAAAGGTTCTACATGCACTCATTCTTAGAAAGCCACGGGAAGGTGTAACTTTTACAGAACAAGAAAGAAAAGTAAGAAAAAGAAAAACATGGGATCCAGAAAAAGAAAGGGGAGGAACCGGCAAAATGGTAAAAAGAATTCCCAGCCCAGCCCAGCACTTGCGTCCCAGCCCAGGAGAATCAGTTCAGGTCGCAGAGGAGAACACTAGGCCAGAGGAAAGAACAGTGCCAAGGAACTGAAAGCAGGTCTGCTGCGCTGGACCACTGGCAAAAACAACTGCTGCTTATTCCACAGACCGTCAGAGCACTTGGAGGAAACAGTAACAAGTACACAGGAGTACTAAGCAACTTAACAAAACCTAGAAATAACGCTATTGTCCAACAGAGAACAATCATGGGTACTTAGTGGAGGGCTGGAGAACATTCACACACATGCAGCACTACAAACACTGGCTATTCTTTTGACCATCAAATGTGATACGATTACAGTGTGAAGTCAGCAGGGGTGTATGAGGAGAGGGCATGAGGGAGCTAAGTCTTCAGCCACTCCTCAGGAACTGGTAATGGCCAAACCTGACAAATGATCACCGAAGCGTGTTATCTAGACGTGGGGAAGAGGCAAGTACTAGGGATCAAAGCCTAAGAGTGGAAAACGTTGCCTCTGGGAAGTGGGAGGCAGTTGAGAGGAGAGAAGAAAATATTTTATTATGCTGTGAGCCTACTAGGTTTCATTTAGGAATTTGCAGACATTATGTTAATAAAGTTAATAAAAAAATTCCTGAGAGGAAAGACAAGGGAGGAGGAGGAGGGGGAGGGGGGAGGGGGGAGAGGGATTCTTGACCTGAACTGCTTGCCTCTGACACAGGGAAGAGGTAACAAATGGATCAACAACGTCATGGGTATCACGGTGGAGATCTCCAGCCCAGAAAGGACGCCTGGTATGGGGACAAAGAGAGAAGGGAGAAGGAACCGTAGTCACAGGTCCCTTGGATACCTGACTTAAAGAAGAGCTTTAGGTTTGCCAGAGCTTCCTGAACAGGGACAGCTGTATAAGGCTGAGGTTCCGGAGGGATGTGAAACGCCAGGGAGAGCTCAGATGCAGGAATCGGAGGGGGTTACCAGGCGGGGTGCTGACAGGCAATGCTGAGGCGGCTGGCAGGGGCCAAGCACCAAGCACTGAACATGCCAGGCTATGGAGTGAGTTTGGTTTTAAGGGAGCCATTAACTTGTTTTAAACTTGGAATTACTATGGTCAGATTTCTTCTTTAGAAAGATCATATGAGAAGAGAGAATACGGAAGGCAGGCTAGGAAAATACGAAGACAGCGGCTTTAGTGATTTAAATCTAGACAAAATGTGATTACAGGGCTCAAGTAAGGAATGGAAGTGGTGAAAATGAAAGAGAAAGGAGGAAGAACAGAAAACTCTTGTTCTGCATGGATGCAGTAGAAAATGAAGCTGAGGCTGACTCCCAGGTATCTATCTGGCTTGGCCACCTGGACACATGTTCATTATTATTCACCAAGTGCTGAACCAGCCTGTGCCCTCCCACTGTGTACATTTTGCATGTGGTCTCAGAGCTCCCTTTTTCTCCCATTGTCTCCTGACATACCTTCTTTAAGTCCCAGAACTTAAAAAAAAATTTACTCATGACATTTTATTAATTTCAGGTGTATAACATAATTCTACACTTGTATATATTGCAAAATGATCACCACAATAACCCTAGTTACTATTTGTAAACATGCAAAGTTATACAAAATATTTTCTCTTGCGGTGAAACCTTTTAAGATTTATTGTCTTAGCAACTTTCAAATTTGCAATATAATATTATTGAGTATAGTCACCATTCTGTACATTACATCCCCTGACTACTTTGTATCTGAAAATCTGTGCCCTTCATCCCTTTCATCCATTTGCCCACCCACCGCCCCCTCTGGCAATCGCCAATCTTTCTCTCATGGATGACTTTGGTTTGGTTTGATTGGTATGTTTTGTTTTTCTTTTCTTAAGATTACACAAGTAAGTGAAATCATACAGTGTTGGTCTTCCACAGTCTGCTTATTTCACTTAGCTTAATATGTCTTGCCACTTTTTATATGATTTCAGTAGTAGTAAGAGACATACGGGTGACCCCCTGGAAGTTGGAGCGGGGACAGGGAAGAAATGTTCCCTTTCTCCAGTTACTGAAAGTATGCAGCCGATGCACCAATTCCCAGGCTCATAGTTTACCCCAACTCCTTCTAAAGAAACATGAGACAGTTGCCCTAACAAAATTATATAAATTCTTGCTCTATGCTGCTGATTATTGACCTTCTGGGAACAAGATTGCATTTGCTTTGCCTGGTAATGTAGTTCAACCTGTAACCTTCTAGAACAAAGCTCAAAATACTGCTTAAACCAGACAGCAAACAAAGTCTGAACTTTCTTAATCTAGATATGAAAATAAAAATTTGAGTCAGAGGAGTCAGAAAGCTAATTTTCATTGGAATTTAACTGATAAAAAGACAACTAGAATGGTTCTCTTTCATCCTGTAATGAAATGACTGGCCCAACCATAAGTGGAATTTTATATTAAAAATAATATTCTAATACTTGTTTTTCTCCACTACTCTTCATTATTTGCATAGCTTGAATTAAATATTTTTCCTGTTATAAGTTGGAAGGAAAAAAAATTAGAATCTTTTATAAGAAATAAGTCCCCCTTCCCCCCCCCAAATAGAACAATTGAGGGCAAAATCAAGGAGTCCAAGGGCTTGGCTTAAATTTTGACTCTCACTCTTACCAGCTTTGTGCCATTTCCTTATTGATAAGATGGACACAATAATAGTAAGAGTATTCACCTCCAAAGGCTGTTGTGAGGATTGAGTTAATATATGTAAAGAGCTTAGAATAGTGCCTCACACATGGTAAGGCCTCAGTAAATGTTAGCTATTATTTTTAATATTACGATGACCATTCTTTTTCACTAATATGGCACACATTGATGACTGGCCAATGTAACTCTCTACTCTCTCGTCTGCTTCCATTACAGAGGCTGGAAAAGTTAAAACCTGATTTTGAGGCTCCCTTGCATAGAAGCTGGGGTGGAGAGTGGGGAGCATGCAATACATTTCTGGCGAGTAAAGCATAGGTTTCTAGGAATAGAAGAGGCACAGATTGATAACCCCTCTCCCTCTTATCTTGAACATCTACTGGAGCTATGGCAGCCAGCACGTATTGCTCCCCTCTCCCTGCTACCGTGGATATGCTGGGACCCGTTATTGCTCCCCTCTCCCTGCTACCTTGGACATGCTGGGACCCGTTGCGATCATTTTTTAACTGAGCGCAGACAACAGGATCATACTTTTAGTTGCTATATAAGGCTATATTTTCAAAGCTTGAGTGAAAAAAATTTTTACACGTATATTTGAATGTAACATCATAATTATCATACTATTTAATATACTGTATACAAATTAGAATTTCATGTCTTATAGTAAACAGAGTTATAGAGAGTAAAATAAAGGATTTTTCTTATATGAATTCTCTAGTCTTAAAAAAAACACCATTATTGGATGTGATGTATAAAGCATTGTACTATTTTAATTATATAAACAACCAGGAAAAAGTGGTGCTATAAACATACTGTAACAAATCATACAGTATTGTCATTAATTTTTAATTTTCAAATTTCTTATAATTTTGATTCTGTGATAAGAAAATGATTTTGGTATCATACCTATTTAGTTTAACTCATGAAGATATCTAACTTTCCTTCTCCTGGAATCTTCTATTAAAGTTCTTTCATTTTTAAAACTAACATAAACAATGGGCAAAATTCCAGAAATGTAAGTTATTTGCCTGCTCATTTACTTCTCTCAAAAAAAAAGGACACACCATTTTTGGAATGTAAACAGATTTCAGGCCCAAGATTTAAAAGTAACCATTATAATCAATGAATTAGTTTATCAATGCAAAATATAGCAAAAACTTAGATTGTATTCAATAGACATCCCATATTTAAAAAACAAAAACAAAACTTCAGTAGGGCTAACAAAATTTCCCAAAGTGTATACCACAGAATGATAGTCCCACTAGAAGTTGTGTGTGTGTGTGTGTGTGTGTGTATTGTGGGGAAAGTAAGGGTGGTTCTGTAGTCAAATAAGCTTGGAAAATAATGCACAGTATACACTGCTCTTGATAATATCAAAAACACATGAAAACTCAATTCATGATACATAATAAATGTGGCATTTCAAATCAGTAGACTATAAGAAAATTTCAATAACTACTATGGTGAAGGTAATTTATTTGAATCCCACTCTGCTATTTACACCAAAATAAATTGCAAGTGGGTCAAACATTTCAACATTAAAATATTAAATTGCAAAAGTATAGCAGACAATATGGAAAAGTATATTTTTCATTAGTTCTGAAATAAAAAGATCTTCCCATGAAAAATCTAAATATCCAAATGTCAGATTGTATTCTACTAAATATCTATAAATAGAAAGATTAAGGAGAACAAAGTGTACACATAAACAATGAAAGGAAAAATGAGAAAAAAAACACACAGGTATTCCCCAAGACTGATTTTTTTTATTTTAAATAAAGAACATTATGGCTCAGTAAGAAGATGACTAACAAATTAAAAACAAAACAAAACAAAAATAAAAACAATGAAAAACCAGAGAAATGATATGTTCAGGAAACCCATCACAGAAACAAATGAGACTTTTATACAGAGAATATAATCCTCAACCTTACACAGAATTAAAGATATTCCAAATACATCAATGAGAGATCTTTTTTCACCTATCAGCGCAGCAATAATAAAAATTTAGAACCATAGTAAAGGTTAGAAAACAGGTCACTCCACACTGTTGATGGAAATATAAAACAGATGCAGCCTCTTTGGAATGCAATCTAGCAATCTGTATCTGAAATAAAATTGCACATACCATTTGATGAAATAATTTTTTTCTAAGAAAATTATCCTACTTATAAACCACATGTATGCAAGGGCATACACACAAGGATGTTCATTACAATGTTGTTTATAACAACAGGAGACTGAAACAACCTAAATGCCCATCTGCAAGAGACAGACCAAATAAACGATGACATTCATATACGAAAATAAGTTCAGGTGTGAAAAAATAATGAAGCATATTTAAATTATTGATATGGACCATCTCCAAAACATAGTCAGTGAAAAAGCTAATCATTTATTTTATCAATGGGGACACTGGACACAGACCTTCTATGACCACTCACAGCTATTAGCTACAAAGCAGAGGATGTTTTCCGACTTCCTGCTTAGTTAGCAATTACTCCACCACATGATACTGAAGGAAGTTATTACTTATTAAATTCCTTCTGTGTTAAATGTTGTCAAAATGTCTCCCATGTAAGTATTCCACTGCCTGACTCTGATTAGCTTGGTCACAGTGACCTGTTCTAATGATTACTAAAGAAAGCCACATTTAAAAACCAGTGCTGTCTCACTGGCAAAAAGAATGCAGCCCAAGTTATTCCTGTGTGTTATGTACAGAATATTAGGGGAAAAAACAATGTACCTATTTAAATATATATGTAGATGTGAAATGATAATGACATTTAACAAGATGCGACTCTCAGACACAGTGAAGACCCATGACCCTTTCATCAAAGAGTAATTCAGAGAGGAAAAGGTTAATTACAGGGCAAATCACCACTCCCCTCAGACGCTGCACTTGCCACCCACAAGAACTTCACTTTGCTCTGAGAAATAAGCCTGGCAGTGCTGAAGCTTGGCAACGGCTTACTTCCAGTTGAAAATACATTAGGATATGTTTTAGACTTGTTTTAGTGTTTTCATATATTGGTGAAGAATTCTGGGAAAGACTTTTTGATATCTTTGTTATAAAAACTCTTATAAAGTTTTGAAAAAATAATAAAATAACTTCAGATACAGAAAATGAAAATGCTTAATTCAATACCAAAAATCCAAAAAAGGGGACGGTAAGCTAGGGAACAGTAGTGCCTTCACAGGAATTTTCCCTCAGGAGCAGCTGGAATAAATGGACTTGAGGCCATGAGGAGCCACTTCCAGTGAGTGGCACCTGGAACTGACAGGGGCCCACAGGGGCCCCAACACTCCAGCTCTGACAGCAGCATATGGCGCACGCGGGAAGAAGGGGGAAAGAGGTCACGGAGGGGGGCTGAGGGAGCTTGGATTCAAGGCTGAAAACCTGCCATAGAATGCATTTGAAAGGTGTGAAATAATCAAAACCGTACTTCATATGATTAAAGCTGGCACAGTGTGAAGGTGTCAACCCTGGGTGGCCGGGAAAATGGCGGTATCATTAACCAAAATAAGAACAGGAAAATCAGGTTTTATGTGGAACATGATGTTAAGTGTTAGATGCATTGATTTTTGAGGTGCTAGCAGAATAGTCCAAGTAGTTGGAAACATAAAACTACAAAGTTGTAATTCAATTCAACCCTACAAGTATGCACTAGGAATATGTGCCAGGCACTGAAACCAGGCCCAGCCCTTGTTCTCATGGGACTTACAGTCTAAAGGTGATTTCAACACATAACTTACGACAACCTGTATAAGGAATGTTCCAAAAGAGAAAGCAGACTGCTATGAAGTGTCCTAATACAGAGGCAGTAGGCCCGCTCAAGATAACTTTAGGGGTTATTCTCGTATTTGTACTTATATTCCTGAACTGTTTTATTTGTATTTTAAAACGTAGGACCCTACACTTAGTACAGTAAAGCAGTGGATATTTGTGTATTGGCATTTTGGGTACCAAGAATGTGCTCAGTGAAGCACCACCTCACTGGTGCCAACCCTGCCCAAAGTGATTTTACTAGATTCAAGTTCTAGGTTCATTTCTAATATGAATTTGTGGTTCAAAGTATTAAGTATTCATTATCTTTTCAGTTCATGTCAAAGGGGAAATATAGATCTATTTTCCCCCCACCTCATTCCAAGTTCTTTTTATTCTCCTTGCTTTAAAAAAAAAAAAAAAATTATGTTTATCTTTATTGTTGAAAGTTGACGTCTGAAATACAGATTTATTCTGCACAAGTATGGCATTCCCTCCCCATTCCTGCCCCAACCAGACACGGAAATTGTGGCATTAATATTACAAAGTGAAGAAATTTAAAAATCTTAAGAGTAACAGCAACATATTTTTGAAAGGAAGGAAGTCAGCAAAGATAATAAGGCAAGTCTGAATGAGCAGAAAGTAAGGAAAGGAATTGACATATGCTTCAGGAGAAAGCAAATAACACAGAAGAGAGATGAAAATGGGAGACAACTGAACTTTCCACGAACTCATTAACTGAAAAGAAACTAAAGGCAAAAATGTGCTGAACTCTCAAGAAAAAAATGGAAGGTTTTTCTCTCAACTACAAAAAGCTGACAAGACAAATTACAGAAAGCCCCAATAAAAACTGAGTTTGAGAAAAACTTTATTTAGAAAAGAAGAAATGCATGAGAAAAAGAACAAAAATCTAAACATGAATTAAGATATACGAGGAACCATCACTTTGACTGAATGCCAGTTTACTAGGGTGTGCGTGGAGCATTTTACCTAGATTTTCTAATCTAACTCTCACTTGAACTCTGCAAAATAGCTATGATCAGATCCATATTAAAGTCAGGGAACCTGGAGCTCAAGGAGGTAACGTGAGGTACCCACAGCCCTACCGAGGGTAGGCAGCAGGAGGAGATCTGAATCAGTATCTTTTGGATTCTAAAGCTCATATTCTTTCTGTTCTGTTAACACAGAGAGGTGGTATATGATACCTGATAAGTATTCAGGTCCTTAGCTTTGCTGACTTGTACATAAAAGTATTTTAGGAAATGCTTCAAGGTACAAAAAGACAACAGCTTTCATAGCTGGGTACTCAGCCAACAAGCACAAGCTAGGTTTCCTCGAATTCATGGGGGCCAGGTTCCTCTTCCCAGAACCTGGCAATAAATGAGATGGTTACAGATCACTCCCTCCTCACAGAGAAAGGCCAGGAACATCTCTCTCCGAGGACCAGGAGTACATATCTAGAAATGCTAGAATCAGTTCAGTCTGCAGTGGCCTCCGGGTCCCTCCCTATACAGCAGATCTCATAGATATTGCGCTTTCATCAACATCAGGCAAGACCCTCTACCAGCAAAATGATTACAACTCACTGAAGCTCAGATGATGGTTAGCTTTTTTTTTTTTTTTTGGTAATCCTCACCTGAGGATATTTTTCCATTGATTTTTTTAGAGAGAGTGAAAAGAAAGGAGGGGGTGGAGGAGGGAGAGAGAGAGAAACATCACTGTGAGACAGACACATTGACTGGTTGCCTCCCGCATGCACTCGACCAGGGACAGGGAGCAAACCTGCAACCCAGGTACATGCCCTTGACCGGGAATCGAACCCACGGCCCTTTGGTGTGCAGACCGGCATTCTAACCACTGAGCCATACAGTACAGGGCTAACATTTTTTAAATAAAGTATATTTTACTTAAGTTAGGTATATTGTATTTTTACATGTAATGCTCTTGCACTTAATAGGTAATAGCATAGTGTAAACATAACTTTTATATGCACTAGGAAACTAAAAAAGTTTGTGTGACTTGCCATATTGTGATGTTCACTTTACTGTGGTGGTCTGGAACTAGCCTCCAATATCTCTAAGGCATGCCTGCATGGGTTAAAAACTTGAGGCCAGCCAAACCAGTATCACTATCATTATGGGACATCACTGCTCAAGAGTTAACTCCTCCCTTGTCTTTATTTCCTCCAGCACTTATTAGTACAAGCGACTTCTCTACTGTCTCAATGTTTTCCGTGAACGTTCCTTTCACCCTTTTATCTTAACTGGAAATGGGTTCCACCTGGAAACTGGAGCGATGCTGTCCACTGGCCCTTTCTAGTCTGCCCCATCCTGTTGTACATGATCTGTGGATGAGGGTGAACGAGAGGAGTTTGTTTTCTCCTATCTTTACTGTGACATCAGGTGATCACTTCCTCCCTCCTCATGAAAAACCACTCTCTTTTGAGACACACGTCATTCAATTATACCACTGTCATTCTTCTAGCTCAATGTCATCTAATCAGCACTAATCTCCCTTCACATTCAAAACAGACTTTGTCATCTGATTCAGTTTTCCGACCAATCAAGTCCTCATGAATTCAACTCCATGTGAACAACAAATCCAACTGCAAATCCTCTGAGTTCGTGGACCTCCCTCATCTCCCGGGCACAAAGTTTCTGTTTTCTATTACTCTCTTATGTCTAATCTAAACTGTGCCATCACCCACCACTGCTTTATTTTACTTCTCATAACTTAAGTTCATACAAGCCATGCTCTGACTACTGTCTAAGTCCTTCCCTCTCCTCTTTCCATTCTCTCCTTAGTCCTGACACCTGTCCATGGAAATCCTTAATGTCCTGCCCCATTTTCTTGCCTATCTAGCTTACACTCCGTGGTTCACCATGTTCATGGCTAACAAGCCAGTATCTTACTTCCCCCCTCCACTGATGCTCTTTCTCAGAGTCCTGGTGAAACATAAATGAACCCCCAATTCCACCTGCTTGGCACTACCCCAGCTGCTAAGTAATAATGGAGAAAAATAATTCTGCAGGGTCAGTTCCAACATCAGCTGGATTCTTACTACTGCTCAACACTCCTCCTGTGTCTCACCAGTGGGCTCTCCCCACCACTCCCCCAAAGGGGCTGTTTCAGTGCTCCCTCTCTTCCCACAAGCCTCTCGACCAACTGCTGCCCTTTCTAGCAGAGAACTTCTCTATTTCAGCTAGAAAATAGAAACCACCTGAGAAACCACCCTTAATTTCCTACCATCAAATCTAAAGTCAGCCTTTCCTCCTTCCCACCAATCACAGAAGCAGAGCCCTTGCTTTCCAAGAGGATTTCCTCCACCTGAGCGGGTATCGTACCTTCTGCGCCCCCCCTGCTGCCCTCAGGACCTTGCTCTACTGAGTGCCACTCTCTCCCAGCATTTCTTTTCTCATTCCTCCCAATCTACATTTAAACAAATTCAAACACCTACTTGGTTCTCCCTTGAACCCCTCCAATTCCCTCTAGTTACACCCTTTCTTAACTCTGTCTCACTTCCCATACTCATTTATCAACCCTCTACCCGCTCCTTTAAGCTGAAGCCAATGGGACAATTGTCAGTCTGTTTATGATATGAACTCTTGGCAGCATCTGACAATGTTCTACACCTTCTCCTTTGGAATGGTCTCTGCCCTGGGCTTCATGATACAAGAATATCTTGGTTCCCCTGCTACCTCCATGGTGACGTCTTCTCAAGCTCTCTTCCTGGCTCCTCTTCCTTACACCATTCCTCACATTCCCCATCAGTGATTCATTAATTCCCATAACTTTGTATACTGAGAACTCCAGGTTTTTATCACCAGCACAAGCTCTACACCTGAGCTTTGACTACAGTGACCAACAATCCCTGTTTACCAAAGACCAAGTGGTTTTCTGGAACACAGGACTTTCAGTGCTAGAAGTAGGACAGTCTCAGGCAAACGGGGATGAGATGGTCACCCTAGCCCAAGCACTCATTACACATGGCAACTCAGGTGTCCTATAGAGACCTCAAATGTAACGGCTACAAAATTGAATTCATCATGCTCCCCAAACTTCTTCCTCCTGAGCTCCTTATCTCGGTGAATGGCACTGCCTGTTCAAGCCAGAAGGCAAATGTAGAAGGCAAGTATACATAGAAGGGTCTCTGTACCTCAACACACTGAGTTCCCAGTAGCCTTTCTTCCTGGAGAACTATCCAATAAAATTCTTATTTAAACTGTTAGCACTTAAAAATTCTCCTCAAGGAAAAACAATAAAAACGAATGTATCATTTATCTGAAAAGCTAGGTCGATTGGATAGCTCCAGTGGTGCAAGATTTTTTCTTCAGTGTCATGTTCTTCCACCATTCAAGTTCTTGACAATAATTTTGACTTCCACCTAACCCACTATTAAGTTTCTTCTTTAAATACCTTGGAATATTTATTTGCAACGTATTGTTATGGAATGATTAATTTTCTTCTCCAAGAAGCTAAAATAAAGAAGTATTCCTTGAGTAAGGAGAAAAACAACTTGTTTTAGCTTATGACTGCCCCAGCCTGAAGACACAGTGGATGTTCTGTAGGGTTACAGGGAAACAAGATGATTGCCCTTCAAAGCTCATTCTCTCACTGGTCTGCAGACCTGTTATCTCCACACGGCTCCTGGCTCTGGGTGCACTCTATCAAATACTGCCTTTAAAACTGCCTGGATAAGTGAAATACAGTCCAGTGCACAAAGGAGAATTAATGGAAGTTTTATATTAAGAAACCACAAGACAAGAGCAAGGCCCAAGACTTTCAGCCAAAGGAAATAAGGCAAAGAAGTAACTTCATGGTGCCTGGGTTATTATAATTTACATCTCAACTTCATTCAATATGAGACAGTATGTGGGCTGACATTACAATGCAAAACTGACACTAAATTACGAAAATAATTATCTGAAAAGAAATGATTGTTAACAGAAGACTATACTGCCACAGGAAGTGGTGTCCTTTCCTTTCTCTCAAATATAAGGAGATATTCTCTTCTGTCCCAGAGAGGTTAGGTAGAACACTGTTGAAGTGGGTGGCTTGCTTGTTGTGGTTTCATAACTTGAAACTTGTTATTAGACATGTAGCTACAAATGAATATGAACAACTCTCCATTGCTCAATATATTTATCTTAGTTTGTGCTTCCCATTTTCAACCTCTTGCCAACCATCTCGTGACTACATTTGTACATATTAGTGGTTCCACCAGGGGGTATGTGCACCAATAAGAGGGCAAGTTGAAATTAGATTAATTTACTATTTCATTAACAGCTGTGGTAAAAAGTCCAAAGAGAAAAAAGGTTGCAAGTAGCTAAAATGAGGGGTTCATTTTGGGAGTGAGTCTAAATAATCTACATTCCCCTATTTTTGTGGGTAACTGTGAGTCAGCTGTGCATACATCTGTGGGTGTTTATAAACATTTACCATCTGTGAGAAGCTTATGGGTTATAAATGATGAGCTAATTAGTGAGATGCTACTCATTCCTAATGACAGTTGTTATGGATAAAGGTCTTTTCCAGGTTAAATTGATCTTAGAACCTTGTTGATCACTGGAGGCCATTCTAACTTTTATTACAAGACTAAGGAGCTATACTATGTCACACATTAAAGAGTCATTATAACTAGATCAGGCCGCTAGTTTATGCCTGTTAATGAGCCCTATTCTTAATAGACTGAAGTGTGGATCAAGTACTTGTCAGGGAAAATGAGAAGTTGTCAGTCTGTAAAAGTTCAACTAATTCTGTAATATATGACATTTTTATTTCTGTTCTACATACATACTGAACATATTCCATTCAAAAATTTAAGAAAGCATAGATAGTAAGCTAGTAATTGACACAAGTCATTAATGAAAAGGTGTGTTCATATACATACATACATACCTGCATACATATGTATTTCCCTAAGTCCCCTCTATCACAAACTTTTTCTAAACCCCTTTCTCTCTTTTACTGATCAAAAATGTGGGGAAAACATTCTAAACAGGTTAACTTTCAGATACATTTGTTCTATAATCAAATGAAAAGAAAAAAAAAATATTGCACATGGACAGAGACTCATATTTACTGCAAAATGAAAAGTATCTTATAACATAGTTTGTATTTTAACACAGGACAGTGCTATAGAATGAGTGAACGAGGACCTTGGAAATTTTGCCTGCTTAGGCTCTAAGACAACATGCTTTTTGTGTAACTAACAGCACTCAGCACTATAGCACATTGCTTGTGTTCCAAGGGAATGACAACACTGTCCATGAGATAGAGAATTTTTGCAATGAAAAAAACTACGTTATCTAAAATGTCACTCCTTTCAACACTTCCTATCCTCCCATCCTTGCTTTATTTTATGCTCTTTAGAACTCACTAAATTCTAACACTAAAAATTTATCTTAAATGTTGTTTGTCTTCACCAGGATATTGGCCCACAGGGGCCGAGTTGTTTGTTTTGTTTCCTGATATATCCCCAGGAAACTGCGCTCAATAGATATTTGTTGAATGAAGGAAACATTTTGATGGAAAAGCTTTTTTTTTTTTCACCATTACCACAATAATTACATTAATAAACAAGGTTTTCCAATGAAAAATTTTATAAACTTCCTATTAGAAATTTTAAACCACAATAGCAAACAACACAGAGCCTTGGAAATTCTTTTGTAATGCTAGATAAGACAAGATTAATGCCTAAAAAAATAACAAAGTACTGTACTGACTAAAACATCACATATGCCAGGGAAACAAACATGAAAGCAAAGTTCAATAATGAGAACTCCAGAGCCTGAATCCTGGGCTGATGTCCTCTAGTGGAAGGTTTTCCTACACCGGGATAATGGGACATGTTCTCTGTCTTACCTTACCCATATCCCAAGCCTCAGACTCTCCAGGAGAGGGCCAACTCCAGCTTACCCTCAGGAGCTAATGCGATTTGGTTCCAAATGTTTTTGGTTAGTCCAGTTACAAAAGAATGCCTAAAATGTCTTTGTTAGCAAAGGATTTTCCTTTAAGAAAAAAGCTAACACGCAGTTGTGTTTCATACTCTTTGCCAGGCCCTTTCAGATGATCAGTTATCCCCCACATGCGAAACTGAAGATGCAAAATCAAGGTGTCCTAAAGCTGGTAGAGGTTATCATCCAACCATCATGAAAGTTTCTCCTGTTATCCCCACATCCAACCAGCTGTTACAAAGCCCACTGGGACCACTTCAAACCGCCTTTCAAATCTATCCAGTCTTCTCTTTCTCAGCATAGTCTTATTCAGGCCTTTTGGCATTTATATCCTGCCAATTACAAGTCTCTTAATTGGCCTCACTCTTTCTAACTCTCCCATTTCCTCTAATCCATCTGCAGTTTCACCGGCAGATTCATCTCTCTCAAACAAGACCCCTCACTGCTCCGCTGAATGCCCTTGGGGTGTGCCTGCAGCAGAAAGCGAAACCTCTAAGCACAGCACTCTCCTGACTTCCAATTTATCTCATCTCTTCCCACAGCTCTACCTGAAGATCACTCCAGGCATGCTACCTTATCTGTTGCTGTCCATTTCCTGCCTCTGCGTCTTAATTTACTCATTCCTTGGGATTCCTAGACGTGGAAGCCCTCTCTCAGTTAACTGTGTTCAATTTGGATTCCTATCCACCTAATTCAAGATTCTGCATTTCAAAGGACCAGGAGAGGTCTGAGCACTGCTGCTCAGATGTCAACTCACCTTTCCTTCCTTCACCCTGCTGTGAAAGCCAAAAGGACCATTTGCAATAGAAACTATCCACATAGGAGAGAACAAACACTATGTTTACGGACGGTAAGAACAGAGAGAGCGGGAAGGGAGGAGATTCCATGCAGTGTAGGAGCCCTGCACACAGGCTCCTCATTCTAGGGGGAAAATGGGACTTACAGGATGGAATTTCCCATGTAGTTACAGGGAGTGAAATCCAACAGTTAAAGTATCTTGTGTCCAACATACAGAACTGGGAAGGGGGCAGATCCACTGATGACGCACCATGCAGATGCATCATGTGCAACTGAGAGGTGCCAGGGAACCAATCTAGGCTCAAGTAGGCTGTAGCCCCCTCCCCAGCCCCAGCAGCTGAGTGCTGTGGGAGGAGCACAGGAACTTCCTATGGGCACAGGCTGGGGAGAAGTTTGCAGAGAGAAAGTGCAAATGCAAGTGAAGATCATGGATACATTTTCAGGATCGTCAATGTCAGGGACAGAGATGGTATCTAAGAGAAATCCAACAGATCTCCCAGGTTACCATTCAAGAGCAAAGCAGACATCACTTTACAAAAGTGGACGGGAGGAACTGTGTCAAAGTAGGGAGGCTATTTCAGGCCCAGAAGAAAGTAAAGCTAGAAGAGTGCACAGCCGTAGAAGTGTGCCCCAAGCCAGCTTTCAAGCTTGGGGTCTATTTTAGGGAGAAGAAAAATAAGAAGAGAAACTGGAAGGTAATTTCAAATAGAAACAACTGAATTCTACACTGAAATTATTGAGTAAAGTCAGAGGGAGAGGGAGAGGGAAAGGGAGGGACATGGGGAAGAAATTGGCTAAGTTGTTTAACATTATTCAGTTGGGGGCTCAGAGTCAGAAATTAAACTGCATTTATAGAAAGACTTACATCTTTGCACAACTGAGTTTGTTGTCTTGACTGTGAAGTACCTATTTGTCACCGATACCAAAAGAGCACGAAAAACAAATTTGGCAGATGCCGTATCTTGTCCCAGGATTGGCCAATTTACCTTTCAGTGAGTCTACTCAAATAGAATATGTACAGATTGAGGAATTTTTGTCCAACAGACATGAATCCATAAATATTTTATAAGTGCTTATTGAACATTTGCTGTGGAAAGATACTATATTAAAAACAGCAGCTCAACAAAGGCTAATTTTTTAAACACAGTGAATTTTTTATAAACGAATTTTATTTTTGTAAGATTAACTGAAAAATAATGGTATGTTTAATTTTCATATATAAATAAACTTTTTATAGCTAAATCAGAACATTAACTGAAATATTTAAAATAACTATAGTAGATGTTTCATACCATTTTCCCTTTTTTTGGTATTTTATAGAAGATAAATATCATCTAATTAATAGACATTTATACCAAAGAGGTCGCTGATAAGTTTTGAGGAGGATACATTAAATTCTCAAAACTTTTGATTTCTATTTTCCAAATTGACTGACCTCAAATGGGAGCAGGCTAAAAGCATGCCTGCACACTCAAGCTGTGGTTAACTGAACTGTAATGCTCAGATGGACATTTTTAAATCTCCAAGAGTTCCTCAGATTCTAACAATGCTAAACATTGGAGATATTTCTCCCTTCTCTTACCTTCCCCTTTTGAGACCTGATGAATGGCGACTGAGTTAGCATTCTAGCTCTTTTATGTCACAGTGCAATGTTTTAGGAATAGGATGGTGCCAACCATAAAATGGAAGTTTTCTTATGGGAGAGAGAAAAGGTTTGGAAAACAACACTTCTTCCCAGCTTTCCCCCACCACACGAGTGGGGCAGCTCTGAACAAGGCTTGATATCACTTAGGTTCTTCTAATTTTCCAGGCAGAGAAGAAGCACGCCTTAAACTTCCCACTATGCCTCCAAATATAACCTTAAGACCTTTTATGTTCAATCTCATAACTTAGGAACAGGCTCTTGCTCAGACTGCAATGCTCTGCACCTTAAAGTGGTGAAATGGAAGAGTCATTAGAACACAGTATAACCCACCCCAGGCCTTCTGTGGACTAGGCTCTTTAGCATCCCATAGACAAGGTCTCTAAAGGCTTTGTTCTATGGGGAAAGTGGGCAGCACTAGGGTCTTTTTGCAAAATTAAAGATGTTTCTAATTATTGTAAATATATTTTTATCTATTAAAGTTAAAATTAGACTACACAGCAAAATGGTAGGATAATCTATTCAAATATTTAGATTTACCTATTGACTGATTTAATATTTATCCAACAAAACTATTCCATGCATTCAAGAAACAGTGAGTGACTGTCAGAGAAGAAGGTGGGGTTGGGGTTGGGGGTAGGGGTGGGGAGGGCTGGATGATAGAAGGTGAAGAGATTAGCCAAAGGACATATATGCATAACCCATGGACACAAACAAGTGAGGTGATGGCCAGAGGGAAGGGGGGTGGGGGCTAGGTGGAGGTGGGCAAAGGACATGGGAGAAACGGGGACATCTGTAATAGTGTCAACAATAAAAATAAGGTAAGAAAAATAAATAGTGACCAGTATCAAAAGGCACTATGCTTTTGTTAAGAGAAAAACATCAGCGGTCCATAAAAATTAGTAAAAAAATACTTATATTCACATGTGAATTCAAAAGAAAATACAATTTAATTTGCATCAAGAATATCCAGTAGAAATGAGATCATGATTGCAATTCTACAGCAATAGAATCAATACTTCTAGATATGTGAACTGCAGTGGAAACACTGCCTTTCTTGGCTTCTGAACTAAGGTAGTCCTTTTTGTGCACTAAACAGCTTTCTTGACTTCATGATATTTGAAGGCTACTTTGCGGTTAGGTTAGAAAGAGATGTGTGAAACACTTAAAATCTTTAGAATGAATGGCAATTCAAAGGATCAAAGCTGGAATGACGGGATATTCAGTTCTAATGCAGCTATCCTTTACACAACACTCTTGAGAGTTAGTGATGGAGCCTCTGATTCAACAATAATTTGACAAAAATGTTTCTACTTTGCAAGGGTTCTTGCCTGAATATCACTAATAGTTTAAAAATAAACACTCAAAGGATTATATTGAATTAAAATTACTGTCACTTCTACCCATTAATGATAATTATCAGTGGGAGCTATATTGTGACAGTTCACTCTAGCCAGGCAATGGTCTCCCAAGAATTGCTCATTCCAAAAACAGTCATCTGTTTTCTGTTATTACACTAGTCTGTCAAAAATTCTTCCTGCCTTGGGGCATCCTAGCCTGTGTTAAGGCTGCCCTCAATGTTAACTCTGTTAATATTATGCTGCTTCTAATTTTCTTGAAGAACATTGGATACTGAGGAAGGAAGCTACCCAGGAAACAATATTTTAAAATCCTATTACAAAATAATGTCTAATTTCATCTGAACACAAATGGCTATTTATGCCATTTTCAAGTAACACATAAATATTCAATTTCTCTGCTTAATTTTCCCAGCCTGCCCTAGGGTATATTTATTCATCATCAAAAGCCAAACACTACTGAGTTCCTTTTTCATGAGGCAAGATAATCACTTTAGACTTTGAGCAACCTTCATGACCAAGTTCAGCAGCACTGAATGGATTTCCTTCAACTTTAAGGATTTAATGTCAAAATGACCAGAAACAGGAAGAGAAAAGAGGCAGCCTATTAATAAAAAAAATAAAAATCTGGCTCACCCTATGACCTTTTGACACATTGATATTTTCATCTCAAAAGATATACAAACAATAGTACAGAAATATGAGGAACTGTAAGCTGGGATGAAAGGAAGGAGCACAATGGTTGGTTACTCATTGGTCACTGCAACAATTGGCAGCCCAGGCACTTACAGGCATTTCAGAAGTTCAACTGCACAGCCTTCCCTTTCAAATTAATAGAATCTAAAAAACAGATATTCTCTGCTGCTAGAAATGTGCTGAAAGATTAAGTTTTCCTAACAAGTACCATTACCTTTAATCAATATTTTTACTCAGTTCTAACCACTAGATGCTCATTTCCCAACACAGATCAGTCATTTTGCAAATGCATGCTTTGGCTACAAGAAGACAAGAAAAAAATTAACAGAACAGGTTTTTTTTTGTTTTTAATTCTGTGTTATAAAAATCAAAGACTATTCTCTGTAAATTACTGATCTACATCAGGAGTTGACAAACTTTTGCTGTTAAAGATCAGATAGCAAATATTTTAGGCTTTGCGGAGTATATGGCCAGTGCCCCAATTACTCAGCTCTGCACTTGTAGCACCAAGGCAGTCACAGACAATGTATGTAAAGCATTCAGTGTTGCTATTTTCCAATATAAATTTATTTACAAAAACAGGTGCAAGCTAACTTGGCTCGAGGACTGTAGTGTGATCTATATTTTTCTTTACATATGAGTATTCCAAACTGAACTCAAAATGGAAGAGATGTCATTTGACCAGTTACATTTTTATCAATCGTTTGTCAAATCTTGAGTGGCTTCTGTGGTATCGGCTATGTGCACACAGAACTCTAGGTCCTATGAGCAAAAAAAGGCATCAAGCCATATTCTTGAAAAACATACACAATCTATTAGAAGCATAAGACTAGAGTGAACAAAGTGAGCATTAATAAAATATTCCACACATAAAGTTATATGGCAAGACTATAATGGTTTATACAGAGGACTATCTACTATCAAAGACAAATATTTAGAAGATATTTTAAAGAATGCAAAACCTGAACTAATCATATTTTGTTATACTCAGTTTAAAAAGAGATAAAAGGTATTTGTGGCAAAGAGAACACTAGAAATAAATGCAGAGAAGTAGGAATGCCTATGACCAAGGTAGTGGACAGTGCGACCAGTTCGACAGAGATAGGGAACGGTCACTGAAAGTGCAAGTTCACAGTCTCTTATCCATAACCTCTGCAGTCAGATATTTCAGAATCAGTTTTTCAGACCAGAAAATTCAAAGAGGTGTACATGCTGTAGAATCTTAACACACCCAGAGCAACCTGGGGCAACATCCTCTAATTAAGCTTATTATTATTCCTGCAGCATTAATATTCACATTTGATGGGACCTCCTATCAGTTAAGGTCAGGTTTGGCATCAAAAGTGCCTGGGCACTAAAATTACTAAAATAAATTACGGTTTTCAGAGCATTTTGCATTTTTGAATTGCAAAAGGGGTTTAGACATAAAGTGGATTAGCTGCACAAAAGTGTATCTTTCTTTGGCTCTAAAACAATTGCAGATCTCTAGAAGTCTCTTTCTCAGGGTAAATGCGATAAGTTTCTTAACAGCTGGAGAGATTTATGGTAATGTTTGAAAATAAGACAATACTCATTGTCTATCTCTGAAAATAAATGAATAACTTCCCATCAAATACAAGTTAATTCCACTCAGAACTGGGAATCTGGCACGGAAGGGCTCCTCATGACAACACCCACAGGTCTGAAAGTGTACACTATGTAAATAACTACCGATTACAGGGGGCAGTTACCTGAGGAGTATGCAATGCTGTACACAAAAAAGATGGCACTGTGATTGATTTCTCAAACACAATACAATAAATGTCGTTGATGTTATCAAAGGTATATAGCATTCTCCACATTGTAGTAACAACAAAAGAACTGAATGGTAATCGTTTCTGGCCAAGAATGAGAACAGGGTGAATTGTGCTTGATAACAGAAAAGTTATAAATAAATGATGTTAACATAAAAATTTCTTTGGTAAAATTCTTAGAAGTAATCCATGCTATACCATAAACATTTAAATTATTGTGTCCTAAGTAAAATTTATGATAGTTATGACTGAATCTTGAACTCCAAAACAAATGTAAACAAAACCTGGAGTCCATTTTCTACTCATCACATAGTTAACATTATATAATACCCTTATAATATAAGAAGGGCAATGAAAAACCATCTTGAAAATGGCTTTTAAATGGATAAACAGTAACCAGTAAGTATGTGGCTGTACCATGAAGATGTCTAACCAAGAGCGGCAGGCATAACTCAACAGAAACAAACAACAGAAGAGGAGGAGGAAAAGAAATCACGCTTCAAGTATGTTGTGCTGGAGAAGCCAGGATGGGGTGTGAGCCTTGCACAGCTATACACAGAAGACAAGTATTAGCGCCCACAAGGCTGGGCTCTGAATGAGCTTTCTCAGTTGAAGCTGTTATTCCAGTGAGAGAGATTCCTGCACATAAGTAAAAAGCTGTATTAACTACTAACGAGACTTTTAGAAAAATTTCTCACCAGTCATCCCTGATATTGATTCATGGAATCTCAGTCTCTTACTAACAATAAAAAAAAAAAAAAAAATTGTAACCCAAAACACTAATTTGAAAGAATATATGCACCCCTATGTTCACTGCAGCATTATTTACAATAGCCAAGATTTGGAAGCAACCCAAGGGTACATCAGTAGATGAATGGATAAAAAAGCTGGGGTGCATGTACACAATGGAATACTACTCAGCTATGAAAAAGAACAAAATCTAACCACTTGTGACAACGTGGATAGAACTAGAGGATATTGTGGTTAGTGAAATAAGTCAGAGAAAGACAAACAAATACCATATGATTTCACTTAGATGTAGAATCTAAAGAACAAAATAAACGAACAAACAAAATTGAAACAGGCTCATAGACACAGAGCAGACTGGTGGTTGCCAGAGGGGAAGAAGATTGGGGGACTGGGTGAAAGAGGTGAAGGGATTAAAAAGTATACATTGGTAGTCACAAAACAGTCACTGGGATGTAAAGTACAGCATCGGGAATATAGTCAATAATATTGTGATAATTATGTATGGGGCCAGCTGGGTACTGGAAATATCATAGGGGAACACTTTGTAAAGTATAAGACTGTCTAACCACTATGCTGTACTGTTGAAACCAATACAAAATATTATTGAAAGTAAACTGCAATTGAAAAATTTAAATTAAAAAAAAATTGTTAAATGGTAGATCTGGTGGTGGTGGGGTGTCAGTGGGTACTTCTTCCCGAATACAACACACTAAGGTGTTTGTGCCCCTCCCCAAAACTAGCATATTATAAATTTCCTGGTTCCTTAACTTCCAGCCTGGGTCAAACAATAAAAATACAGAAGATGTTTCCACCCTCTTCAGAACTACTGAGTTCTGTTGGGCCCAGAACTACTCAGACCATTGAAAAATCCCTCCTTCAAGAAGGGAAGAGTGGTGCTGATGTTACCTTCCTAGTTCTGGGCACTGGGATAAACAAATCTTTGAACAAGCAAAATAATCAAAATGGAGCCTGGACTGGAGTAGGGAAGCCTTCCTAGTTTGTCAATCCTCCCAAAACTTCCCAAAGGAAGAGGCTATCTAGTTTAAAACCACTGAATATGGTACCGAAGGGACAGCTGTCCCTCTCAAAGGTTTCCAGGGAAGATAATTCTCAAGCTCCGTACAGAGGGACAGTCTAGTGCTAGTTACCAATTACTAAAACTCGTTTTGGTCCTTTTTTCCTGAACTATGGTTAAATCATCAGCAATAAAAGAATAATAGCACAATAGTTAAAAATATGATCTCTTGTCAAAAAACGTGAGTACTGGCTTCTTTGCTAGCTAAATCTGACCAGGTACAAAAATATTAAAGAATTCCTCGATAAAAACAGTCTAAGTTTGTTGTAAGCATTACATGCAGTAATTAACACATATGAGCCTGGAATGGGATCAACTGCAGTAGTAGTATTAGTAGTAGTATGAGTTGTTGTTGCTATTGTTATTAGTCGTAGTATTACTATTCCAAAATAGGTGGGGTAAGAAAAGAAAAATATATCAAAGTCAATGCAATTTAATTTTTTATATTCTTGTAAATAAAGAAATGATTAAAGCCACTGGCCTACTTATGTTTATCAATTGCCAATAATGCTCGAAAACTGAAAGCACTACTGCATAAAACTAGAATATAACAATTATGGAAAATAATCTAAGTTTTACGTTATCTGAAGAGGACAGAGTAATTGTCAAAGCCTTTATGAAAGCAAGTATACACATTAATTGCTATCTGCTGAGACTGGCAGACATTCCCAAGTAGTATTTATGTAACATGCATTTCCTCTAAACTGGAGGCCTAATTGCTTAGTTATTCTAAATTGCAGAATGGAAAACAAAGGAGCAGTTTAGGCCATGTGGGTAAACAACAGATTTCTAAAAGCTAATTATCTTTTTATTTAATAGACTGAAGTTGCACCAAATGAGACATTTAAATCTAATAAATAATAAACAAATTGTAACCTAAAGACTAAAATATAGGAGCTGCTCATATAGTTTTTATTGCTCCATTAAATAAGCTCTTATTTACTTCCTCACAAAACATAATTATACAACACTGGGTCCATTTCAAGGCCATTCTGATGTGCTATTTAAAAATTATGTGAATCAACTTACATACTCAGGAAGTCTTGAAGCATAATATTTGAATTCTATTATCAAAAGCCCTATTCGTTTCCATGATTAAGAAACAGAAATGCGGTTTTGAAAACCTTGTACACAATCACATAAAATCACTATTACTATTTGTCTTACTAGAAATAATTACACACAAAGATAGCTATGCACTTTAAATAAATAAATATTAGTGTCTATACTTACTAGTTTCTACATCAGATATTTAAGACTTTGGATATCTTCTAAATTAAAATAATTCAAATTTAAACATCAACCTCAGAAAAATACTCAAAATTCACATACCAATTAAAGACATCATGAAAATGTAGTTAATTTGCTTATTTAACATAATATCAAATCATTCAACATAAAAAGCCAAAACTGTGTATGTGAATACTTAAGTAACCTCCAAGCTCATCATTTTTAGAGAAAACAAAAGAAAAATGCTCTTTTAATGCTATAACATGATAACATGAGATGCTGTGCTTTCTTAGTTTTGCTGCTCAGAAGGATTTTAAATGCTTCATTTTTCTTCTTAGGGAAATCTAGCGCACTAGTCTATCTTTTATCTTCACTCTATTAACAAAAATCACATTCTGAAATGAGAGTGGTAATAAATAGTAGACTTGAAAACGGTTGCCGGTTTTCTTGCCAAAGGCAAGTGATGATTGATGGTGGATAAGAAAAAGCAGGGATTTAGTTTACTCTACTACCACAGGTGGTGATAGAAGAATGTGAACATCTGTGAAAAAATGCAGCTTTACTTTGCATGGTAAAAATATGAAAGTCATGAAGATATACAGAAGGAAGCTCCCCACGGGGTTACGGTGGGACTGTGTGAAGAAGCTTCCCATTGTCATTTAGAGATGCAGGGTCCTACATGCTAAAATAAGATGAAACAAAAGTTCCTGGTCCAGAGAAGTGACAAAACAATAATGCAATTCAACAATTCACCTTCCACATTTTTTAAAGAATAGGAATGCTAGGCTGACAACTTCCACAAAGATAAGAGCGGTGCAGTTGACCCCTGAACAACAATATAGGCTTGAACTGTGTGGGTCCACTTATAGGTGGGCTTTATTTTTTCAATAAACACCTGTACTGTTTCCAATCAGCTGTTGGGAGGGCATGGAAACTGAGAGCCAGCTGTATGCATTGATCTACACCATATTTTATAGGGAGCTTGAGCATCCATGGACATTGTCATCTGTGGAGGTCCCGGAATTAATCCCCTGCAGATATTGAGGAACAACTAAGTTTTGGGGGAGTCAAAAATTATACGTGGATTTTCAACAGCGTGGGGACCAAGGCCATAATCTCAGCGTTGTTCAAGGTCAACTGTACCATGTTCTATACTAAAATGACTGGTTTTCCTATCAATTTCTAAGTAGTTTTATATAACTACTATTTTAAATTAGTACGTTTGGTATGCATTAATACCCTGCTTCGTTCACCAAGACAAATTTTGTTACCACCCCAACTCGTCCCCATCTCCCTCTCATTATTCTGTCCTATTTTACTTCCTATAACTTTTTATAACCTGTAATTACCTTATACATGTTGTTTGTCTGATTCATTCATTAGAATTTTAAACTTCATGGCAGCAGGGATCTTATTTATCACTGTAATCCAGCATACAGAAAAAAACTATTTGTTGATGAATAAAAGAAACAAAAGTGGTTGAGCTATTACATTTCTTTGCTATACCAATAAAAAATACTGGAAGACCACAGCACTTACATTTTTCATAACAATACAATGCCTTTATTGAGGAGCGTATTTGTCAAATTTCAGAAATGCATCAAACTCAATGAATCTGTTAAAAGTGTCAAAAACTGATATTTTGCCTAAGAATATTTTCAGTAATAAGTGCTAATTAGACATACTGCTTTGTAACTTCTACTTCACAAAGCCTCCAAATGTTATAAAAATCATGATTTGACATAAACCATATTCTACATCTAATATGGAAAGGAAAAGGTGACTGCATATTTGTACTACTTTTAAATATGGAAAAGGTATCGACAAATACGAAATAATATATTTGATACTTATAATGCAGCAGCTACATTAATAATAAGAGACTAAATACTTTGTTTTTCTATATTAATAATCGTGTTATGTTTAAAAGAAAACAAAAGACTATTCAGAATAATCATCATTTACTGAAATTTTAGAAGAGGTCTTTCACTTCGGTGAGAAAATTACATGAAATTTGGAATTTATTCCTAGATTCTTTAAATTCCAGTCTCCAAAATAAATAAAAGTTCATTTCCCAAATATTCAAATGTTTGTTAGTTTTTTAATTTTTTAAAATCCCCACCTGAGGATATGTTTTTATTGATCTTAGAGAGAGAGGAAGGGAGGGATGGAAGAAGGGATGGAGAGACAGAAAGAGAGAGAAACATCAATAGGTTGCCTCCCATACTTGCCCAACTGGGGATCAAATTCACAACCTAGTATCTGCCCTGACCAGAAATCGAGCCCCTTCTGGGGTATGGGATGATGCTCCAACCAACTGAGCCACAGGGCGAGGGCTGTTCAAATGTTTTTTGAAAGAGAGAAAGTGTTTCAAAAGTAGCTTACTACTCACAGCTTTCTGTTGTATCAAATGTTGTCTCATCTTATATCAAGTAACGTTGATTAAATCTTGCCACATAATATATGGTATTTATTTTAAAGACATTATTTTGAAGTATTTATTGAATATAATTTATATAAATCAATGTTACCGAGACTCTCCTTTGAAAAATATTCTCCCAGAGAATATCAAAGTGTATGGCATATATGAACCCCAGCATATTAAAGCTTTGGAAATGCCTATCAAGTGAGAGCCTTACATTTATTTGAGACCCATCTATAATAACTGGCATACCAGGTTTGGAAAGAGATAGTATGGAAAAGGTTTTATAAAATAACCCAAGAGGTCAAATAAGATGAGTTCTAAGATTAACAAATGATACAACAGAAACATTTCCTTAAATTTATTTTAAAAATAAAAAACATCCAAATCTATTTTAATAATTAAGACTAGAAAAGTAACATCCTCATAAAAAAATACACTTTATGTCAAGATAGAAAAATAAAAGGCCAAATTGAGAAAACATAGTTAAAAGGTAAATATTAATACATAATGAGCTAACTTGTGTAAATCAATAAGAAAAAGACTGAAACAACACAATTCGAAAAGAAATACAAGTAGACTAAATACCTGAAAAATGTCCAACTTCAGTAGTAATCAAAGAAATACAAAAGATAACAAAAAACTTTTTAATATATTAAATTAACAAAAATCTTAAAAAATGAGAATACTCAACCAAGTCTCATTTATAAACTACTGTTAAAAACTGGTGAAATTAGGCTACTATTGGAAATCCATTGTCTTACAGATATCTATCCTTTTTTATTACATGTCCTAATAATTACATTTTCAATTATTTATGCATAAATGTATCTCATTAAATGAATGGAAATAACTATTGTTCTGTGACTTCATTGCTGACTAATGCAAGTTCAATTTGAAATCACACATCCAGGGGATGCGATGACACAGATATGAAGAATCACAACTTAGAACACAAAACATTTAAAAAGTTCAGCAAGATAAAGCAAGACACTAAACTGCATATTCACTAGATCATACAGCTGCTATTAAAAGGCAGAAAGATTTAAAGTGTACAAAGAACTCACACAACTCAATGGGGAAAGGGGAGAAAAAGGGACATCTGAAATATTTTGAACGATAAATAAATAATATAAATAAATAAATAAATAAAAAATGGCAGAAAGATTTAAAACTAAAAGAAAAATGTGCCAAAATAGTAATAGTAATTCTTTAGATAGGAGGATTATGGGGTGACAGTCTTAAGATCTATTACTTTTTAGGTGTTTTCTATAATACAGAAGTATTAAAATTGGAAAAACAAAACAGTTATTCATAAAATTGGAACTTTTCATCAGGAGAAATATAAATTTAAATAAAATCTTTAATAAGATTACATTGATTTGAAGTTTCAATAAAATGTTTGCTTCCTATCAGGTTTTAACTTTCTAGATAATGGAACAAAGAACTGCTGAGAGGCTCTGTGTTATAAATCTTCAGGCAAAATCCACAACAAACAATACAGCAGGTCTGCCATCAAGGAACTGTCTAGATGACTGTTTAACCAACACTAAAAGAGCTAATGTTCAAATACCAGAATGTTTGGTAAACTAGGCAATAATAAATTATTTTAAAGTGACTTTCAGAAGCATATTTTAAAAATCAATGCTAAACCTTTCTGATCTCCATTTTTGTTTACACTTTAAGATGTTTCTCAGAACACTTCTTGAATTTCAAGTGTACTCTTAAAGAAATTGTGCTTGGATGACTTTTTTCCCCATGGAAGAAACATGTGCGATACATTAAGGTACTCAGTTAGCTTTATTAAAGATAAAATATGTCTGTAAAAATGAAAGGAGAGAAGGCAAGAAGGCATCTCTGTGTACCCCCCGGGAAACCTTAGGTGAATTTGCAGCCCTGAATTGTAAACTATGGTAATTTAGCAGTGAAGTTGATGGATTTTAATTAAAGGCCTCTGCAATCCTTAGTGGCTTGGAGGTAGAAGAGCCAGAATTTTCAGGGGGTGAAATATAACTATAATTTACTTAATCTGTTTGCTTCTAAGTTTGTGGTATCTTTTAGCTTTGGAAAATATACATACATATCTCTGTAAAGCTGTAATTTTGCTATTTTTTCTTTTTAAATTTTTCTAAGAGCTTTTTTTTTCCAATTAAATTTATTGGTGTGACATTGGTTAATAGGATATGGGTTTAAAGTGTACATTTCCATGATACATGAGCTATATATTGATTGCAATGTGTGTCCACTACCCAAAGTCAAATTTTAAAATATCCCGAAGTAGAGAAAATAGTGTAGTAAACATCCCCTTCCCTCCACGTACCCATTACCCAACATTAGCAATTATTCCATATAGCCAATCTTGTTTCATCTATTAGCCACCTACTTTCCAGTCACACTAGATGATTTTGACTGAAATCTATAAAATTTCAGTGAGTCTCTAAAAGAGACCTTGAAACATATTCACAGTAACACTCTTATAAGAAAATAAAGAGTATTCAAAATTTTCAGACTGTTTTTTCCTACATGTGTTTGGATTGGAGTATACAGGGTGGGGCAAAAGTAGGTTTATGGTTGTGAGTAATGGAAGCAGTTTAGTCTTGTATCATTATTTATTAAATATTGTATTAATTTCTATACGACAACTGTAAACCTACTTTTGCCCCACCCTATACTTAAGTTCCTTTTGATGTCTTGGTTGATGTGTCTTTTAACTCTCTTTTAATCATCAAGTTTCCCTTCCATCACTTTTTTCCTCAGGATATTTTGTTGAAGAAACAGGATTACTTGGCCTGTAGAGTTTCCCACAGTTTCCTACAGTTGTTTAATTATTATTATTATTATTATTTTTTAAATATATCTTTATTGATTTCAGAGAGAGGAAAGGAGAGGGAGAGAGAGAGATAGAAACATCCATGATGAGAGAGTCATTGATCGAGCCTGCAACCCAGGCATGTGCCCTGACCAGGAATCGAACTCCGATCGCCTGGATCCTAGGTCGAGGCTCAACTGCTGAGCCACGCCCGGCCGGCAAGTTGTTTAATTATTAATTGACATAAGTTATTATACATTGTTTGTTGAAACAGTAGTCAAAGAAATGTGAAATCTGGAACTACAGTACACCAGAGAAGCAAAATCACTTACAACCAAAGTAAGAATGAAAACACTACTAGTTAGTAAACTAAAGGGGAAAGCCCATAAAAAAATGAACTGCTCTATGATTTAGCAATACAAATAAGTAACCGAAGCTTCCTTTTTCACTGAAGTATATGAAACTACTAATACAGTAACCAGTATAAATCTTACATGTACATAGTATAAATAGCAACTTTGATAGTACTCACCAGTCTTCATTTCTAATATGCGCTTTTTCTTTTGTTGGCGTTCGAATCTTTCTTTCTCTGCCAATTCTTTGGCTATTCTGGCACGTTTTTGCTTTTCCTCTGCTTCTCTTTTTTTGACATTTTCCTTTAATGCTTGCTATAACAAATTAATTTTGAAAAATGATCAATTTTAACCACAGTAGTTCCACAAAGAAAATGGAAAATTATTAATCTGTAAAACTGTGATTAAATATCTTTTAAATAATGGCAACTTATATTACTAGCACAGTCTTTTAAAAGATCAGCACACAAACCCTTGTTAAATATGTCAAGTATCTATAAATATAACTGTTATGTTTAAAGTATCTGCATCTTAGTGGAATCAACTAACAGAAAGCAGACAGAAACTAAAAATAAAAACTACTTAATTTACAAATCAAAACTGTTTTCCTATATATATGTCCAAAGGAATGTCTAGAGAATTTATTTCAGTTTCCCATACCTCCTCTGCTAGTAAACTATCGAATACAAGGAAAATACTTGAGCAAATAATAAAAAGGAGCTGAAATTCTGTAATGGCTCCTTTATACTACAATCATTTAACAATTCTTCTCATAGAGAAGTGTCATAAGGGTGACTAAAGAAAGATTTGGCATTTCAAAGGCAGGCCTTTAACTGTTCACCCAAACAAATAACAACATGTAAACCATAAGAAGATCTCAATAGATATGTGATCAGTTAATTTCTTATTTTCTAAGTTTTATACAAATCAAGAAACGCCTCTCATGTGGCATTAATGGGAATTAGCAGATAAATTGGGACTTTTCTAAGTGCCAACAAACAGCACGGCATTGTATTACAATCTCCTATGGAGTTTGTATTCTCAGTACCAGTGAAACCAAACAGGTTATCTAATTGCTAGCTTATCACTAATAGTATTAAATAAAAAGTGTATAATTAAACTTAACAAGTAGGTGGCTTATCTTATTTTGGGAAAAATTTTAATTCCTCCCTTACTGTGATATTTTTTAACCACAGAAATAGTGCAAGTTTTTCATTAGAAATCAAATAATAAAGTTTAATATTATTAACCAAAATAATGGAAAGTACAAGGGGCAAAGAGGAGAAACAGAAAGCATAGAGAGAATATTAATTCATCCATTCATATCCAACTATCCACACATCCATTCAATAAATACTGAGAGACTGAGTAGTAAATGAGATTAAAGACGAGATATTTGTATAGCTCTAAAACATGTTTACATTCTGTGTGATAGGGTGGGGCAGAAGGCAAAGACAGGCAATAAACAATAAACAGTTTGATAAATATTGTAGTATTAAAAAAACAACATAGAGTGGTGTGAAGGAATGCCTGGGGAGCTGCTTTACATTAGGCTGTCAGTAAGGCCTCACTCACTGCTTTGATTCAAGCTGAATTTTGAATGGCAAGAAGCTAGCTCGGTGACGACCTTGGGAAGGAACAAATGCAAAGGCTGCTGGTAGGTTTGAGAGATAGGTGGCCAGTATAGTGAGGTCAAGTGAGGTCAGGGGGTCTGCTGAGGCCTCATCATTTAGTATTTATGGTCTTCTAGGCCAGTTGGATTTCTTTTAAGGAAAGGAAAACAATTGCAGATTTTCAAGTAGGAGAGTGTAAGACTAAGCGCTCTAAGATATAAGTACTAGTCAAGCATCTTTGTTTCAAACTGTCTTTTCAAAGATATTTGTATAATGAAGAATCTTGGAAGATAGAGGTGGTATCTACAGCTTAAGCAAATGGATTTATTTGCTGCTCAGTATGGTAAATTGGGGAGGGGGGGCAGTCTTATCTCTTTAAAAAGACTGGGTTCCCTAATTTCAGAATTTTTCTCTAGTAACACAAACTACTAAGCATGTAGGTTTTAAACCTGGCACTCTTAACATTTCCCTGTGGGAATTTGGGCTCAGGAATCTACAAATTGTTTATTCAGGATATTGCTATTGCTGTAATAAACTTCTTTGTCTCTAACCCTGCAGTCTTTTGTCTTCTGCCAATATCCATGGGCTGCTGGCAGGCTAACAAGGTAAATTCTCATACTCTTCACAGTTCATGACATATTAACACATTATTTTTGCTAAGCTATGAAATACCAGCTTTCATGTGCAATCCCTCCTATCTGCAAAATGGATTCTGTATTCTCCATTCTGGCACAGAATGGTTAAGTATTTGTCCACTAAGAGGCAGAGGAAAGATTTGAAAGCTAGTTATATTCTATGTTTTTCCACCATGTTGCGTCATGTTATGGTAACATGTGTTAAGTGCCAGCTATAAGACAACAACTACTATAAAAATCAACATAAGTTGGGAAGATAGAAGGCAAGATAAAAAAAAAAAAAAAAAGCATGGTTTCAAAGACCAGTGTGTATATCTGTATGTGTGTGCATGTGCACCCATGTATGTATGTATAAAGGGGATGGTGTAGGAAGAGCGAATTGTGAAGAAAAACATAAGCAAATATTCAGGAATTATAACTGTTCTTCTTGCTTGAGGGAAGTGAATAAAAGGAAATGGTGATAGATAAAAATATATATATCATATAGCGTATTTTTAAAACTTATTAAAGTATAACATTTTCTGATGTGAATTTTCCACTTTAATGACTGGATGCATTTCAATGAGAACATTTAATAGACTACCTGTTACCAGATATAATTACCACACCTTTTAAGTATTCCATTGGGCAATAAAAAGTCAAAATTACTTTCCAAAACCTATAAAAATAATGTTTATATTTAGAAATAAGGTCTGAAGTAGTTCTTAAAGCTGTTTTGTTTTATGGAAAATGCACTATTGATTTTCATTTAAAAGCCTATCTCATTTAAAACATATCTTACTCTGACATTATAACTATTAGGAGAAGAATTTAGCTGGAAAAATACCAACAGACAGCATAGAAATAGGTATTTAGTCTAAAACTAATATTCCAGCTCAAACAGTAATTTGGGATTTTCTTTTATTTTAAATGTTGTGAAGTAAAAGCAGTTTAAAATAGAAAAGCTGAAGTTAGAAAACCACATTATCCTAAAAACAATTGCCTCTTACTTTAATTTTAAATTCAAAGCCAGAAAAAAATGTCAAGGGTGAGCCAGCCATACATGAAGATAATTAGCTATAAAACATTGATTTTTAAAACCATCTTATTCTTGACCTGGTTTTCTATTTATTCGATTGGTAAATAAATAAATTGCACTGCCACCAAGTACTTTCAGCTTTGTAATGCCAAAAGAAATTATCTGAGTGCTTGCACAACTTCTGATATACAGCCTGCCCCAGGCTTTTGTCTGAAAGTGCTGTGGGCTTACTAGTCTACAGCAGTGGCTTTCAAGTGAGTGCTGGAAGAGTATTTACAACATGCTCTACCTGACTATTTAGTCAGGGGCACTGACCTCTTTTCCCTTAGGTTGTCAAATTAAAAAAAAGGACAACAGCCAACACAACAATAACTGTCCTGTGTGAATGAATCAAAATTATATCTATTTTTTTGTCAGACTGACAAAATACATATTTTTTGGTGTGTTACAGAATTTTAGTAATTAGTTTATGTGTCCCATGAGATGAAAAGGGTTGAAAATCGCTGGTCTGCAGCAACGAGCATAGAGGGTTCTAAAACTTCGGTCAGCTCTGACTGTTCATTTCAAAGGCATAATCAATAATTTATCTGACTTCCTAAGGCTCAATGCTTTTAATGGTGACAGCAGATTCTAGAATATCTATATTAAAATTACATAGGTATGTTAATAAATATATGTATACAAAAAAATAGAGATGTTAACAAGTGTGTGTGTGTGTGTGTGTGTGTGTGTGTGTGTGTGTAGAGGGGGGTTATTCTGGAAATAAAATAGCTGAGCTCACAATTATTTCCCACCTATAATTTATATTTTCTACGTAACTAATATGACAACAATTTACCATATCTAGTTAAAATATACATTATAGCATTATATAACATATTTTCTCTCAGAGAAACCAAAATGATCCAAAGCAAGTAAATCTAAATGTGTGTGTCTGCATGTGCACGCGCGTGCAAAATTTAAAAGTCTAGGAGAGTGTAATCCTCCATAGATTGTGGTTATTATCATAAACATTATCGTTGAGTTTTTTGAAAACTACATCCTTATAAACTTCTGTGACTTTTTTCACTCAACATTATGTTTCTAAGATTCATCCATATTTTAATGTGTAAATTGCACCTCATTTTCATTGCTTATAATATTAAATCGTGCTTCATTATTTACTTTCCTACCAGTGAGATTTGGGTTGTTTCCAATTTTGGGCTATCATAAACAATACAGATACAAACATTTTTGTACATGTCTACCTGTGTATATGTGTAAGAGATTTTTGATGGTACGTCCCATCAGTTGGTTCTTAAACCTGTTTAGAAACTGGTGACAGCCACTCTTTAAGTAAAAGAACATTTTAGAACATTTTAGAATGTAGCACAAGAAGTAAGAATAAGTAGTGTTTGTTGATGATTTTCTGATCTAAAAATACATACACATGAACGTGCTGAGTCTCACTGTAAAATTTTACAATGTGGGTTATGGTCAAAAGTTTGAAAACCACTGCTCTCTAGGATAGAGTAAAGTTGATGAATAAAAGGAGAGGTTCATCTTCACTATTACTAGATGGCATCAATGTATTTTCAAAGTGGTTGTGCCAATGGATATTCCTGTGAAATCAGAGCATACATACCACCAAACTATCATAGTCAGTCTTCTATCCATTTGACAGGGATATAATGGTATCCAATCAAGCTTATAACTTATTCTATTTTGTGAAATGCCATTTGTATCTTTTACTCACTTTCCCTTAGGTTCTTCATCATGTTCTTATTGATCTGCAGTTCTTTAAATATTCCAGATACTAGTCTGTTAGTCTTATGTTTTATCAGTATATTTTGGGTTGTAACTGTAACTGTACATTACTTATGTTGTTTCGGAAAATGGAAATTCTTAAATTTACGTAGTCAAAATATTTTTCATATTGTTGGTACCACTTACATCTTATTTAAGAAATCTTTCCCTAATTCAAAGACAAGCTATTCTCCTATATTTCCTTCTTAAAGTCTTAATGATGCTGTTCTGTTCACATTTCAGTCTGTACTCTATCTGGAAACAAAGTTTTTGAAGTGAGGATACAATTTACTTTTTTCACATGGAAAACTAGCTGACCCATAACCATTCCACTACTTGCCTGCCTTTTGCCATTGATTTGCAAAGCCACTTCTAAATTTCAAGAGGCCATAATATGTGGTGAAGTATTATGGCTGTTTTAGTCCATTTGGTCAAGATATCCATGTTTGTACCAGTAATACTCTGGCTTAATTATCAGAGCTTCTGTCTTATCTTTCATCTTTAGAAATCTTCACTATTCTTGGGCCTTTGCTTTGTGATCTATATTGTAAAATGCACTTACGAAGGTTTTTGAAAAGGCCTATTAGGATTTGGAACAGAATTGCTCTGATTCTGTAGATTACAGAGAATTTACTATCTTTACAATATTGAGTCTTTCTATTTATGAATGTCATGTGGCTCTCCATTAACTTGGGTCTTTTTAAATCTTTTTTTTGGGGGGGGAAGAGTAATTTTTTTTCCATTCAAGTTTTAGGCATTTTATGTTACCTTTATTCTCTGTGTCTTCTCAATTGCTCTTGCTAATGGTAACTTTTAAAAAATGTGATTTTTAATATTTTGTAAGAATATACATATTTAAATATTCCATTGATAAAATTCCTTATTTCTAATAATTTTCCTGTAGGTTCCTTTTAGTATTATTCACAGACAATAATAATGAACAGTTAATTTCTTTATTTTTAATTGTTATACTTTTTATTTATTTCTTATCCACTATACTAGCTAGAAGTTAAATTCCATGATTAGGCTGAGGGTTTCCCTTTTGTCCCTAGTTTTCTATTAGGGAGTAGAATGTTCAGCTAGTTTGTTGTCTTGTTTTAAAACCTGAACAAGGATTGAATTTTATCAAACTTTTTTTCAACCTACTATAACTCTTAATATGGAAAGCTATGTTTATAAATATTCTAATATAAAACCACACTTTCATTTCTGGGAAAAATTCAACATGGACCTGAAGAATTTATCTTTTAGAACATTTGGTCATAATAAATTTTTTCACACTCTATTAGTTTATAATAATAATTTCATTAAAATATGGTAAAACAACTATAAAACTTTCTGGGCCAAGTATTTAGTTAGCTGGAAGATTTGAAATATCATTACATTAAAAATTAATTATAGGCTTATTCAAGCTTTCTAATTATTTTAAAGTGAATTTCAATATGTAATTTTTTCCCCTTATGAACTTACCTATTTCATCAACCTTACCAATTCTAGCCTAAAAAATATTGTAGTGTACTCTCTTTTTATTATCGTCTGTATCTGTCATCATATTCCTTGTTACATTCTCAATATTGTTTTTTTCTTAATTTTTTCAGAAGTTTATCCAATAAACTTGTCTTTTCAAAACAACCACAATTTGGCTTTTAAAAAATTCTCTCTTAAGTAAGTTTCTTCCTCATTTCCCTTCATTTATATTCTCTAGGATTATATCATTCCTTTTTCATTTCTAAAGTCAAATGCTTACCTTGTTAATTTTCAGCATTTCTGATTTTTTAATACAAGCACTTAGGATATAAATTTCCTTATACCACATCATTCCACAAATTCTGATGTGGAGTATTTTCAATATTGTTCAGGTTTAAATTTTTTCTATGATTTCTTCCTTGATACCTAATGTGTTTTTAAATTTTTCAAAATAGTTTTAAATTTCATCCTTGTTTGATTTTATTTCTAACTTCATGTTATTGTGGTCAATGCATGAAGCTGATACTCAGAAATTTATTAAGATTTGTTTCATGATCTCTAATACATGATTAATCTGACAAAAGTTCCACTTGTGATTGAGAAGAACATGCCCTTTAATTGCAGAGTGGTGTTCTATTAAATCAAGTCTGTTAATTGAATTGTTTCAGCTCCCATGTCTTTAGTATTTTCCTGACTTACCAACAAGTTAGAGAACTTTGTTGACGTTTCCCAATATAATGTTTACTCTGTCAATTTATTTCTAGAGTTTATCAACTTTCACGTGTTTATTTTGGTGCTGTGTTACTACACATATGCAAAGTTTAGAACTGTATCTTTCTGATGAATTACACTTTTTATCATCTTGAAGTAATATTGCCTTAAGTATATTTTATGTTTTTAACATAGATTCCCTTTTTGCTGTTGATTAATATTTGTCTTGTATTTCATTAACTGTTTTGTTACTTCAAACTTTTCCATATTCTTGGATTTACAGGTAGGCCTCAAAGTGCATAAAGCTAGACTTTGCTTTTTCAACTTTAAAATATTTTATTGCGATTTATAAAATATCGTTTTCACCACCTTACATTATTCTTTCTATTTGTCCTGCTTTACACCTATGCTTATTCTATTTTTTTCCCGTTTTTACTTAGTTATGTCTTTCTTGTTCCATTTCTCCCCCTAAAGTCTGAAATTTTTACTGGATATGTCTATTTTCTTACTGGGCATCCTTGTAATTTTATCGCATAAATTAAAACTTAACATGGCTTAAATATTATATCTTTACCTTCCTTCCTCCCCTTTGTACAATACAGAGAACATAAAACACCTGAACCACAAACACCTCTTTCAATTTATTGTCTCCTCTTTCTACAAAACAAGCTACACATTTTTATACTTTACTCTTCACATTTGGTTTCATGGTGGGTATGCCTCCTTGTCTCTCAAACCTTTCTTTGGGGAAAATATATGCTGTTTCTTTAAATACATTCTTGGGGGGGGGGGCGGTAAACTACAGAACTTGGTGGGCCAACCAGTACCGTAGAGCAGCCTTGGAACCTGGCCACACCCCCTCGTTTACATACGGCCCGGCCGCTTTACTCCGCTACAGTACAGCGAGAGGCTGAAGACTGCGCGGCCTGCGCGGCCGAGACATTTACTCGCTGGCCCCTTGAAGAGTCTGCCAATCCCTGCTTTACATGATCTTTTAACAGACGGATCTTTGTGGAAAATGCCCTCATCTGTTTATTCGCAAATAGTTTAATTTTGTCTTTGTTCCAAAGTGCTTTTGCTGAGTACTCAAAATTGGCAGAGCAGGCTTTTTCTCAACACTTGAAGATATTTCTCCTTTGGCTCCCATTTTTGCTGATGTGAAATCACTTGCATTAGTCATCATAGTTTCACTACAATATTTTTTTAAGTGAATTTTATGTAATTTCCCTGTCTTGCTATAGGTTGTTCTTCCAGATTCTTGATCTAGAAAATTTGCTGCCATCAGTCTTAATAATGTCTTTCATTCATTCTTTTGCATTTATCCTTCTGAGACTTTCATTATACAAGTGGTAGACCTTTGCATCCTGTCTTTTACACTGCTAGCTGCACTGTCTCCCTGGACTGCATTCTGAACAATTTGTTTAGATCTATTGTTCAATTCACCATTTTTTTCTTCAGCTGAGTATAATATAGTCTAATTTCAACCATCATGCTTTCATTTCCTTAAGTTCTATTTGGTTCTTTATTAAACCTGCTTGGTTATCTTTGGTAGTTTCTTGTTTCTTTCTCTCTCTTTAATCTCATCTGTTAAACATTTCACATATTATCCCATATCTGAAGTCTTGCAGGTTTCCAGCTATTGTTTTGTTTTGTTTTTTTGTCCTGATCATTTTACCATTCAACCCCTTGTTTCTCTCTGTTTGTTGATTGGGGTTAAGTGCTCTTATTTGATTAAACTTAATTTGTGAGAATCTTGAGGACCCGAATTGTAATTGCCTCCTGCAAAGAGCTTTGAATTTGCTTCTGTAAGTAATCAGGAATCTTTTCTAACCTGGATAAGGTTAGTTTCCTTCTGTACTAGGATTGTCTTATTCAGTGCACTCACCCTAGTCTTGATCTTGGCATCCGAGGGCAAGCCTGGCTTTCTCCTTTGTGTACCTATGCTCAACATGCAAGTCTCAGCTTTGTTCTTTTTCTCTTAAACTCGGTTTGCCCTGGGAAATTTCCCTTTCTCACAAGGCAGCCATGTTTTAAAATAGTTTGCTGCATTGTTGTGGGATGGATCTTTAAGAGTCCCTATTACAGTACTGTGATGAGCAGTCTCAAAAGGGTGCTCTTGTAGAAAGCTGACCAACATACAGATCTTTAATTCTTAAACACTTTTGTAGAATGCGGCCGTTCTATATACTATTATTTTCCTGGGCACATGTGTGCATTTTAGGATCCAAAGGTAAGCAGTTTAATATTGGATAGACATATAAGATCAGTCCTCGGCAAGCACTCAGTAAAGTTGGTTGAACTGACAACCAAGAATATCTTAAAAAATACAGTAAGTATGATATTTCACTACTTTCAGATATTTTTAAAAATCTATATGAGCTTATCACTGCATATTAGAAAGAAAGTATAATGGTTAGGAAAAGTGAAGCTGAAGTGATATTATCTTTGAATCTTCACCTGCCACTAAATACCTATGTGACTTGTGGTTTCCTCTTCTGTAAAATGGGCAAAATAGTACCCATTTTAGGAGGAAATGATAAGAATTAAATTAATTCATACATGTAAATGACTTAAAGAACTGCTGATGTATAGTAAGCCCTAAATAAATGTTAACAATTATTATTTTAATTACTATTATATTACTAATTTAAATGTTTTTCATTATTACAATGATATTATTAATCAAGTGCCTCAAACATACAATTATTTATCCAGAAACAAATCAAGGAAAGCCACTTTCTAGCATGCATCAATCATACATATGCCTATTATACTAGGGAAGGGCCGATTTTCACAGTTCCTATGAGAATACAATGCTTTCTATTCTGAGATGCTGGAATACGATTGTACACTGATTTAACAGAAACTGCTGTTGTCAAGCATGCATCCAATACAGCTGGATTACTTGGCAGGGAAGGTAGAAGTGAATTAAGTATGGAAGGCAAGATAGACTCTTGACCTCAAATCTAGCTATGTACCTCTAAAGATTTAATTTACATGTATCTATAGAAATACTGTTTTTGATACTCCTAAATATAATATGCTTTATGAAATTTTATTCTAGAAAAGAGAGTTAGTTTAGCTTCCTGTGTTTTCTTTCCCCAAAGTATTGCTTGTACTTAAAATTAAACATTCCTGATGAATTAATTTAAAACTTTGCCTGCCCGGCCGGGCGTGGCTCAGCAATTGAGCGTTGACCTAGGATCCAGGCGATCGGGGTTCGATTCCCGGTCAGGGCACATGCCCGGGTTGCGGGCTCGATCCCCAGGGGAGGGCGTACAGGAGGCAGCCGACCAATGACTCTCTCATCATTGATGTTTCTATCTCTCTCTCCCTCTCCTTTCCTCTCTCTGAAATCAATAAAGATATATTAAAAACAAAACAAAACAAAACCTTTGCCCAATGATACAATTAATGGTTATTTTATATTCCCCCAAAAGTTTAAAATATAAAAAATTAGTGTGTATATTGTCCTCTCCTAAAAATAAACAAACAAAATCCTTAAGAAATAGTCTATATGCCAAATATGCCTACTTGAAGAATACATTAGTTTTATAACACTGTAATAAAATATAAAAATGAAAGTATACAACACAAATAGACTTCCACAGATCCTGACTTTTTTTTTTTTTTGTATCATACTTTATCTCTCTTGCTGGGTCTTAGTCTATTTAAATAGTTCCATCTATCCTACTCAACATTTTTCAACATATGATAATATTCCATATATTTTTGCAACTTAGAAAAGTAGTGCAGATTTTATTATATGAAAAATAACGTTGACCAGCTTATAAATATCTTCTTGTTCAGACATATATTTCTTTCAACATTAATGGATATTTAAGCTATATAAGCCAGTAATCTCTTTAGTACTATTTTCACTAAACTCAAAAATCTTTTCTTCCTGCCTAAGTATTCAATTTTTGTCTCAAGTCTCTAAAACAACACTAGACAAACCAAGTTTAAATCCACATGCTTTACAGAAGGGTGGATGTTAGGTAATATCAAAACACAGGTTAATTTTCTCAAAATAAACAGCCACGTAAGAGTCCAACACATTCCCACGAAATGCTTTGTTAGGAGTTGACTTTACCTTGAGAAGAGACAATGGTCAGCCATACTAAATGACTGCTTTCTAGACATTCCTGATGATGAAATTTTCAGGAAGAGAAAGTATTTTTTATTAACCTTAAAAATGTATGCCTGTACTCCTATATATATTCCTATACTGAAACATAAAAGAAACCATTTTTAATAATTAATGTCAGTCACAAAAGTCTTTAAGAATATAAAATATATGTGATCTACTTGTCCATTTTCCATTAAAAGTATTTTCTTTTGCACCTAAATATAAAATTTCCCTCCACATGCAAAAATAGGATTATAAACAACGGATTATAACTACCTCTTGGAAAATAAGTTTATTCTTAGAAACTCCTATTGCAATTACAACATAGAGGCTTTAGAAAGAAATTTAGATGACATACAAATTAATCAAATTAATTTCTCTAGTATCACCAAATCCAATAAAAAATGCTATCAGTGAGAATAGGAGAACACGATATACTATACACTGGCACAAACAATTCATCATCTTAACATTCTATACCAGGTGCTATTAGTTAAACACTTGATGATAGTGAAACTTTTGAAAATGGGACACTACCCTTTGAGAACGTCCCAAAGGATGTGCCAATGCTGATGTTTAAACTGTTTCAACTTCAAGTTGCTCTTTATTGTAAAGTTGGTCTCAGAGGAAACAATAAATTACTTATTAGCCCATCAGGGACTTAACATTACTGACCCTTCATCACTATACTATACTGTTTGTTTGCAGTTCCTTCAAACACTTTGTAAAATTCTCAATGAGATATTTTAACTTATTCAATAACTTCTTTAATAGATAAAGTATGAAATGTTTATAATTAAGGTTTTCCCAAAGTAGAACTTCATTTTCCATTAAATGTGTTCTCTTCCTTTCTGTTCTGAAATGATATACTATAAAATATTATTTTTACCTCTCAATTGTGAGGCTAAATAAAGGCACAGGTAGGCACAGGATGGCAGCCATGAAGAGCAGTGCTTTAAGGTAGACTTGGTGATAGGGCAGGATTTTTTAGCTACTGCTGATCACCTCTTCAAGGAAAACACCCAACTATTGCCCCCAAATATTCCAGGGGAAACTGGTAATGTTTAAAACATAACAAGATTAGCCTTAAGCCAATAGTGTTCTCCTTCGTTCCCTCTCTCTCTCTCTCTCTCTCATTCACAATGTGGAAGACTACTACATCTGATATACAAATAATATGCCATTTTATTCATTTTTGTTTGTGGCATTCAAGTTTAGTGTTATTTTCTCAATCACATGGATTAATCTGCTTATGATTGTACATTAGTTATTTAGTTGACTTCTCTTTGTTATCATTCATTGTCCTCATTATTGTATTAGAATAATCCAGTTTTACCTTTTGCTATATTATTTCAGGGAACAAACAATATACTTGAAATGTAAAAGGGAAATACAAATTACCAGTCATTTAGTCATACAAAACCTGTCAGTCAAATGCATGTATTATTTCACTGAGCACAGCATAGCAAGAATAAGTCTTATCACTAAAGAAAAAAATTAAGCCAATTAGTCTAGGTGTGTTTTTACTGTGAAAGCCTAAAGGATAAAGATTAGAAGAACCTAGCAATTAATTTTCAAGGTTGCATAGCCAAAATATGCAGCACCTGGAATTGATCTAACTCCTTAAATAAACGATACCAAAGATAAGAAGAAAATAAGATCCCATATTTAGAACATTTATTTTGTTCTAGGTTTGGAGCTTTGTACCTCCAAGTACGAGCTCAGAATAACAATAATGCCAATGAAGACAACTTTCAAGTCATAGGCTCACTTTCAAGTCAGAAGAAGCAAGGACAGAAGATATGTTCTATCATAATTACACAGGTTGACTCAACATCCAACCACAGGACTTTTACATGATTTTCCTTCCTCAGATAACATGAGGCAATCTACAAGAATGAAGGAATACAGAGAAAACACTTAGCGCTTTGGAGCTCCTGTTACTTGCCTAGTTGGTCTATGCAGTGTCCCTCAGAAGTTACATTTAGAGTTAACAAGCACCAAATTTATATATATAAACGATTTGGCAAAATGCATTTTGTTCTGTCTGTCCTCTTTATTAAAAAATTACCCTCTCATTGGATGAATTCACTTTTGTTTGGCAAATCACCACTTTAGTCTGAGTATCCAGAAGAAGAATAAATTGTATTTGATCAACACACAGCAAGATTAAATGAGTTATAATTGATTTTACATTTGTTCACTGCACAGTGTTATTTCAATTGTATGAACCAAAAATCAACTTAAAGTCTGCAAATAGCATGAATGACAAATCTTTAACTGGATAAAACATAACTCTAACAAATTTGGAGAAGTAATCTAAAGACAGAACTATTGATGAAAAATAGGTAGCTATTTATTTAGTTCAAAGTATTCTATGTGGAAAAAAGGAATAAAATACTTAAAATATTGCCTTGTTATAATGAATTGGGAAAGGTGAAAATTACTATACTTCTATTCTTTGTGGATAGCTAACTTGTTTTAAGGGTATGTACATTATGTCACTTGATCTTCAAAATGTAACATCCCTACATGCTGTTATTAACAGGAAACTGAGACACAGCAAGGTTAGGTAACTTTCCCATCATATCACCCAGGGTGATCTGATGCCAGAGCCTGTACCCTTAGCCACTCAAAGACAAAAAAAGAAGATGAGGCTTCTTGTTGGCAGAATTCATAAATCACTTAAGATGTGAAGAAATCAGAATCCTTTCTTTGTCATACACCTAATTCTAAAGGGAGGCATATAATTGAAAAACAAAGTTTAGGGAGAAACAGACTGTACTTTATGGACTAGAAAATAACTGCAAAGTTCAGCATTTTAATATATCTAAACCTAGGGGGCAAAAAAGACAATATAAGGCTCCCACTATGTGTGTACAACAGTAACCACTTTTAAGGCAGGGATTGCTTTCTGTTGCCCTCAAAAGCCTAACCGTAATGTGGGGTAGCCAGATATGCAGGGTCTTAGAAACTATAAAAATGCCCATAGTACTTTAAAACAGAAGAGGTTCATTTGCTCAGAAAAGAAGCTACATGAACCAAAAAGTCTGACTTCTTTGGTGCAATCACATCAATTGTATTTGGGAATATATGCAATTCAAAACTCAGAGGGTCTACATAGCAGTTACATATCTAATTAAAACAGAAAAATGGCCTATTCATAATATATATAATTTGGTGGAGAAACTACTTTCAAACATGTTATCTAAAGGGGACAAATAACAAAGGAGTCCTAAGAAGTGAAAGCATTCAGAAGTATAGATCTCTAAAATGAGATCGTTAAGAAAGATAAATAAGGTGTCAGATGGAAGTTGCTTAAGGAATTAAGAGTGCTGTTGCAGCAGGCTAATACCTGGTTGAAGGAGAACAGCAAAAGAACTTTCAATGACGAAAAAGGAAAAAAACATGTAATTCAGGCCTATGTGAGCAAAGGCGCTTTAAGCAAGATTCTCAAATAGGAATAGGAATGGGAAGGGGGGACCTGGATATACAATATGCTTCAAGGCCACAGTGACCAACGAGACACAAAAATTAGGTTTCTACTCAAAGGACAGACATCAAGATGCTATAGTTGTTGAATAAGATAAAGAGAAGATCCAACAAAAAGCTCACGGTGAGTTCAATTCACCCTGCAGGAGAATGACATGTCTAGTAATAAGAGGCATGTAACAATGAGTCTAAATCCAGTCGCCGTGGAAAACGATGACCACTGTTATGCAACACCGGACAACTAAAGGCATGGACTTCACGTGGTAAAGCTTGATGCCTGGCAGGCCACCCGTTTACTCAGTCTGTACAGTGAGGTCAAGTATTTCCACCTACTACCTCCAATTCAAACTTTATGCTTCACAGGAGTCCTAAAGGAAATAAAAATCTGTCACATAAAGGTGCCAACTCTTTGCCCCTCTCCGTAACCCTCACTCCTGCCGTTAAACAGCCTCTAATTTTAAAGGAGAACATTTTAGCCTTTGAAATAAAGGCAGACCGGCAAGCATTCTATCATGAACCCATCAATGTAAATACCAAGCTATTATATAAAAGAGTAAAGAAATAAAGTATGCCTTGTGTTGATTCTCTCTATTAAGTTATTAAAAAACCATCTTAAAAAATTACATTGACTTTTCTTACAAGTGCTCTGAGCAGCAACGTATTATAAACTCTAAAAAAAAATAATGTCCAAGCTTTGCAGCCGGGCAGGTCTCCATTAACCCTTGCCTCTACCAGCGCTGCAGGGCCTATGCAAAGGCACTAAGGTTCTCTACTCTGCAGTAAGCTCATGAGTAAAATCTGTACCTCTCAAAAACAGTGTGAAGAACAAGTGAGAGACATGTAAAGCACTAGCACAGGGTCTAGCAAGAAGGAAACAATCACTGGTGGTTGTTTTTGGTTTTGTCCTGTTGAAGATGGTAATAACAAAAAGCTAAATAAAATTACAATGTAAACTTACTCCCTATTTTTGAAAGTTAATCAATAGTTCTAAATAAAAAATCATTCCCTATGATCATGCTGCCTAGAGTAGATTGTTGAAACAATGACAACAACAAATCAATTCCCAGTTGAGAAACCCCAATAAGAGAAGGGGTGAGTTAAACTGCTGTCAAAATGAAGAGCTCTTCCTCAGGGGAAGCTCCAAGATCATGACATGTACCCCCTTGGTCTGTATAGCTTGAGGCTGTGGACTGGAAAAGGTATTCCTTTTTTAGCTACTATAAAAAGACTGAGAGAGAGAGAGAGAGAGAGAGACCAGCTAAATCCACACAAATTAGTTGTGAGATCCCAGACACACCAGTGAGAGATTGTATGAATCAGTCAAAACTATAGTAAAGGTCTTTGAATAAAAGTGAGTCCATCTTTAATTGCTTAAGTATAAAATCTGGGGCAATCCTAAAACAAATATTTTTGAATAAATTATTTCTGAACTAAATTACTATTAAAAGTAAAGGTGACCACATTTTTGGGGGGAGGAGTCAGGTTTCATGTCAGTCCTGTGAGTCTGTTAAATATAACTCCTATGTGTAATAGAAGTTAATAAAGTTTACCCATAGATGACACAGACTCTGGAGCCAGACTCCCCTGGTTAGCAAATCAGCTGTCACTTGCTAGCTATGTAACAACAGGCAAGTCACAACCTTTCTAAGCCTCAGTTTCCTTATCTATAAAATGGGTATAATAACACTATACATGCCATATCTGTTTATTCTTAAAAATTAATGAGACTTGGCTGGTGTTGCTCAGTGGTTAGAGCACCAGCCCCCTGCACCAAAGGTTCACGGGCTCGATTCTGGTCAAGGGCACTACCGGGTTACAGGTTTGATCCCCGGTCCCCATCAGGGCTCATGCAGAAGGCATCCAATCTGTGTGTCTCTCTCACATCATGTCTATGTCTGTCTGTCTGTCTGTCTGCCTGCCTCTCTCTCCCCTCCCTCCCTCCCTCCTTTCCACTGAAAAAAATCAATGGAAAAAATATCTTCGGGTGAAGATTAACAACAACAAAAATTAAATGAATGAATCCAGTGCCTGGCACTTGGCACTGTGAGTTAGCTATTAAAGCATACCACTCATTATAGATGAGAATATTGGTTACTTAATAAATTTATCTATTAATTATATCCCATTAATTACACAGAAACCCAAAGGTAAGCCAGACACACATAGATCTCAGGTCTTAACTAGATGGTGCTCAAGCAGAGGTCAGAAAGGTGCATACAATAATATGACCAGGCAAACGTGGAGGGAATGCTCCCTCCAGACAGGAAAGAGCAATCGTAGACTGGCCTGAACGTGAGATAAAGCATTCCATGTAAAACTGCCAGTGGAAGGCAGGCGTGGAGGGAAGACAGTGGTTCCTGGCTCCTTACATGTAATACAAAGTAGGCAGCCACTGTATGGTAAATTTTGCTCATTTATGAGGAGTATACCTAAGTGCCAATGGATAAAGTAACAATGCAAACACATTTTAACACTATTTTCTTAAAAAGAAAATATACTTTTTGCCTATATTAATGTGGCTTTCCAGAACAGACCTTCAACGCATCAAAGTCTCGCATCCATCGCTGCCAATATTTTCATAGCAGCTCACTGAGGTTAACTTGGTTTCCAAAGTTGAATAAGTATGAAATTAAATAGCAACTGAAGACATCAGAAGATTTTGGAAAACAAGATATTTGTCAATAATTTCTGTTAATATTGACACTCTGGTATTTTTTAAGACACAGTGTCTAAAACTCAAGCAGTATAACTGTATTCACCAGAAAAAAAGGAACAAAATGGGTGCAAAATTGTACTTCCTGTCCAGTCTTCTTTATGCTTATTTTTATTCTTAAGAAAAAGTTCATCTCCAAATTATTTATTTAGATAAAAATGCTTTTAAAAAACAGTTAGCTCTAACGATTTTAATTTAGTACAGGTGTATGTGTTAATAGCAGCTACTTCTAGGAACCATCTGAACTCTGCAATAGGCAAAGGACAGTTGCCACTCCTTTCCCCTCCTTTCTGAACCTTCTTCATTCAAACACCTCCTTTCTCCCTCTGCCCACCACTCACTCACAGAAACTCCAAGTTACCCACAGAACACCCAAACTCTCTAATCCGACCAGATTTCAGAATGATTGGGAATTAGACCTTGATTCAAATCCCAATTCAACTGCTTACAATATGGACTTGATCGCCTTAGAAAGCCCTCCAATGCTAGTGCTTTTGTAAAATGAAACACAAGCTATATAACATGGGAGGCAGCAAGACACAGCATTTAAGAATACTGGCTCTGGAGCAAGACCATGGGTTCAAATTCTAGTTCTACCATTTTATACCTCTGTCACATTGAGCTATATGTGTTCCATTTCTGTGCCTCAGTTTCTTCATTTGCCACAGAGAGATGGTATAGTAAAAAGACAGATAATTATTAAGAAGATTGGCTGAGATAATATATGTAAGGCATTTGGAAAAATAATATATAGAAAATATTCAATATATAACGGATATTATTTCATACATGTATTTTACAATTTTATGCATAATTGTGTCAGGGGTCCCCAAGAGAAGCCTCCAGTTGGATAATTTTTTGGAAGGACTCACAGAACTCAGAAAAGCTGTTTTATCCACTGTTACAGTTTATTACAGGAAAAGGAAATAGATAAAAATCATACTGTAGTCTCCCAATGGAGTTTGATTATTCCAGCAATGATGTGTGACAACACATAAAGCATACTGCCAACCAGGGCTGCTCACCCAAGCTTTGATGTCAGGAGTGTTTACTGGGGAGGTCAGTCATGTAGGCATGGATCTCCTGCATGAATGACCTTAGCTACTCAGTCTCCAGCACCCCACAGAGGAACACCTGACACAGTCAAGTGAACAAAAACAGGTATTCACCATAAATCACATTTTTAGCATAAACTATCTAGCCTGGTCCTAGGTATACAAAGAACCCTTACCAGGTAGGCTATTCCAAGGGCTTAGAGGTGATCTTCCAGGAGTCAGGCAAGGATCAGAGCTTTCTTTGGAAATGTTCAAGGTTTGCAATAACCCTTTACTGAATAACAATTTATTAAGCAATTACCATATGCCAAAAGCTATGATAAACAGCAACATATATTATCTCATTTAATATTTAAATACTCTTATGAGAAAGAAATTAACGTCCCCTTTTACAAATATGGAAACTGAGTCTCAGGAAGGTTAAATAGTGTTCATAGTCACTTAACTGGTGTGCAATCCAAAGCTAGATCTTTCAGACTGCAAAACCCTTGCTTCTTCCACTACGCCATGTTGCCTCAGAAACATAAAAATTAAAATAACATATCATTCAATACATCACACATATAGGCACATAATATATTTAATAATCAAATTCATTTCTGATATAAAAATAACTTAAAGAATCACTTTGAATTTGTGGAGGAAAGAAACCAAAGCTATAAGCAAAATGTATATTTAAGGCAGACAGACCAATTTTCCTTTAAAATACTGACATTAAAAGGCTACCTAATCATAACCAACGGATTATAACCAAGTCCAATAAATTCAACAATAAAGTTTTCCTGAGATTTTTTAAAAACCAAAAAACCTAGCTCTTTAAATCCAAACATTGTTTTCTTTACACTTCAAAAACTTTTTAATCCCCCACTAACATTTGCTGAAATACCAAAATGACTTACCTATCTATTAAGAATAACATACTTTTTCTTTGCAGAAATGTATCACCAGTTCCCTAGCGAGGCAACAATGCCTTCTCATTTTAATGTGTGTGGTTCTTTTCCCCCATCTAATCGGCTAATACTTTTCAAAAGATCTTTTTAATGCCTAAATGAAAGGATTCCACATCAAAGACGTGACCTCCCTATTAAAGTATCTAAAGGAAGCCCTAGGAATGTAAAATCCATTCAAAGGCAAACTGCAGGTAGCTTATTGTACAACACATTAAGAAAAGAAAAGGGGGAAAAAGGTTCATAAGAGCTGCACGGAATTTGGTTAAATTACACCACAAAAATACAAATTGATCGCAAGTATAAAGAAACAAATTTATAGCCACAAACTTATTACAACAGTGCTCTGTAATCAGCAAGGAGGGGAGTCTCTATGAAAAACTTCAGAATTTGTCACATTTTTCAATCAAAATTTCTGATTACAGTTTAATATTGGGAAAGTCAAAAAGGCAACAAATCACATTTTTCAATCGATTTAAAATACAAAATTTTAAGGCTAACTTTCAACATCAGAAAAGATAGGTTTTACTAGACAATAGGAGTGCAATGAAGTAATGAAGTAAAAGTAGTAATAGATGAGATAGTATAGATACAAATACTTTTTTTTAAAAAAATTACAATTTTTAACATACCATGAATGTGGTTCTGAAGTTACTTAAGTCAGTCAAGAAATCTTCCACGGACGCCTTCTTCATGTCAATGGCATAGTATTCCATGATGCTCTGGTATAGCTTTTCCATGTTTTCATGTAACTTGGAAAGTTTCTCATATTGTTCCTTTGCACTGATAGCAAAACTGTATAGTACAGTTAAGGAATTTTGAAATTTCAAAGTAATGTTTAGAAAAAAATGTTTTAATGTAACTGTTAGCTACTATTACACATCTCCAAAATGACAAATTAGCTCTAAAAGTTAACCATTCTCATGACTCAATCTATACTGTACAGTGATGAAATCTTAAATTCAATTTCTAATTAACTCTGGCAAAATTATCAAAAAAAGTTAAACATTTATACAGTTAATATTTCTCTTTTACAACTGAATTCAAGGAAATTTTTCTTCCAGTTTGCCTATCTATATTATACAGATCATGCAATGTGATTTAAAATTCTAGTTCAGTAGTTGCTACTGAGTAAAATCAATGGTACTGAAATCAATAACATACTCATTAAGCACAGCAGTTAAATGGGACAACCTGGGTTCAACTTCTAGCTCCTACACTTGGTAGTATTGTGCCTGTGAGGAAATGCCTTCAGCTCTCTGTGCCAAAATTGCCTCACCTGTAAAATGAGAGTAATATCAGCTATCTTAATATGACTTGCTGTGAGGACTAAATGAGCTAATACATGCAAAGTTCTTAGAAAAATGAATGGCATTTAGAGTGCATATAGATACTTGGTATTTTACTGTCCACTTACTCATTTTAAGCTTTAAGGTTGGAAAGGCAATCAAAAATAAATTTTTAAGAGCTACAATTAAACCCTATTTTATTATGGAAGTAAATTCATGTTTTAATGTATCTTTCAGAAAATTGGTAGTATGCATCAAGTGATTTCAAATTATGATCATACATACACAAGGAGATTTACTTCTCTCATTTATAACAACTTAGTTCAAGCACACTGAGACTGAGACCAAATGTGAATGTGGTGGTGGCATTAGAACACATTTTCTAAACAAAACATGGAATTCTTTGTGGCATGATATATTGCTGATGCAGTCAGACATAAAATCACCAGTCTGAAAAGATGACTCTGTTAGAGTGCCAATCATAATTGTTTATCGTTCCTTTAAATTGGGGCATTTAAATAAATGGAACACACAGAATCAAACTGACTGAAGTCATCCTATCATCTCTAACACAAAAGAATAAACAGCCCAGCTGGTGTGGCTCAGCGGTTGAAAGTCAACCTAGGATCCAGGAGGTTGCAGTTTGATTCCCAGTCAGGGCACATGCCTGGGTTGCAGGCTTGATCCCCAGTGAGGACCATGCTGAAGGCAGCTGATTAATGACTCTCTCATCTTTGATGTTTCTCTCTCTCTCCCTCACTCTGAAATCAATAAAGACATTAAAAAAAAAGGATAGACATCACCACTTTAAAAAAAAAAAAAAAGCCAGTAACAAGAATAACTAGATTCATACCAAGAGAAACAAACCAAAAACAATGTTTTTATCTAAAAAGAAAAAATTTCCATAGCTTCAAAAACATACAGTTCCTCTGTCAGAGCATTCCCCAGCGGATGGTAAAATAAAGCAAATGATCTGATCCCTTCACTTTGAGAAAAAAATAAAGACCAAGGATGAAAGAGGCAGCACTACTGCCAGATAGGTGGTGAATCCAGGGGCCACAGAGTAATTTTATTAATGAGAACTCAGCCTCCCCACAAGGAACCATGGCATCCCAGTTAATCACAACCCATGTGTATCCATGTCTACAGTCAGTCTACAGGTTCCTATTGCTCTTCTATGTCTGTGGGGTTTTTTTATACTTAATTATATATATGTATATATTATATATGGTATTTTAGAATATATGGAGTCTGAATATAAACACACACATATGGTATTTTAGAATATATGGAGTCTGAATACACACACACACACACACATACACGGTATTTTAGAATATATGGAGTCTGAATTTTAATGCAAGAGCTGATTTTTTTTTTTTTAATGACCTTAAGAAAATCTATAGATCTTTTTGTGGCTCGGTTTATATTCAACTGAGTAGTGAAATGCCTCCTTATACTTTGTAGACTCTAGATAATAATAGTTGATGCATTTTTATGTGGTATCATTCTTTAAATCTTAGGTGAGCAACAAAAATTTCTTATAATTAGTCAAATCACAAAATCACAAGGAATTATAACAATGTAATTACACGGAACAGTTTTCCATATATTGTCTTATGAAATAACCATATTCATGGAATGTTGTAGGTAAAATGAACTGATGTAAATAAAAATCACATTTGACATGCATTCAGAAAACACCACTAGATTAGTTTCATCATATGGTGATTCATTTGTAAAGTGAAATAATTAATAAATTCAGAAATCAACACTGGGTTTATCTATTACATCTATAATCTCTCACCTAAAATTATTAATGTCCCAGATAGAGACTGTATCCACATGGGTTATTTATATAGTAGTCTTAATATCTGTATAGAAGAAAAACTGTTTTCTGCCTTCGCAGGCATAAACCTACCATTCAAGCTTCATTAAATTCTTCCCCTTCCACAAAGCTTTCTTTTCTACAGCTATGAGTGATCATTTTTTCCAGTGAATACGTATAGCATTTATAGTTCATTATACTCATCTGTAATGATGCTGTGAATTTTCCCTTCTAATCCAATTCCCTAGTAGTGCTTTGTTCTTGCTCCATTTCTAGGGGGTGGTCACCTCTGACAGTCAGCCCCTTCTCTAAATGCTGTGCCCCACCTTCTTAGTTGTATTAAGTCTAATCATCTACAACTACATTGGTACCAGTTATTTATTTCATCCTAGTGTCATCATTCTTGAACTTTGGTGGGAAGGGTAACAGGTCTTCTCAAAATTCTGATGAAAGACTGCACATATACATATTCCTACACACAAACAATCTCAATGAAATGCTAAGAGTTAAGAGAGTCTATAAACAGTCATCCTGGACAATAGGTTACCCTATTTTTGTTGGTGTTTCTAACTATGGTTCTATAGCTACTAATTTCTGCCCCTATCACTGCTTATGAGGCTTTGAGCTTTAAAACAAGGACTTCACAAATCCTAGTAATTTAATTCTAATACCTAGGAGTATGTCTATTCTCAAGAATAAATTTGGTAAATAGGTTAAATTAAAGCTATAAGAATTATCCAAAAACATTTTTTAGATTTTCAGATATGAACCAAAAGTTAATGAAATATTTGGAATATGCCTGGGCATACTTAATCTATTAAAAAAGTGATGGAAAAGAAGACCAAGAGTCAAAACCATAAAAATTACATGATTTTGTTCTAAAACTGAGAGCTTTGTAAGTTAATTTTCTTATCATTGTTATCTATAAAACAATTTGCTCCCAAGGGAAATAAAGTAGAGCTTTAAATAACTGGAATTATCAACAAGAATGATAAAATTGTGATTAAACTTACACAATTTTGGAAATAGCCAAATTCTCAGCAGTTTAAAATGATTGTCTGCTAGGATGGAATAAATGGTTACATTAACGAGGTACTCTACTTCATTATTGTTGGGCTACTCATCAAGAGATGGTGAAATATTCAGACAAAAACAAAAACACATCACCATCATCACCCAAAAGAAAAGAAAATGTAGGTGTTCTTGTGCCACCTGCTAAACTGCGGATAAAACTGCCCATCTTAGTAGTAGTCAAGCCTTATTTATTTCCCCAGCATGAAGTCCTATATTTATAACGTGTTAGGGAAGTAGGTGAGCTACTCAACAAAATAAATATTTTATAAAAGTCATTACAAAAATATTGGTATTTATCCAATCACTTGATGTTTTTGTGAAATCTATTTTCTATTCCTTTACCAGGACAAAGGCCAAATTCTCATGAATTTCTATACGAAACATTGAAAGGTAGGTTGATTACCAGATCTGTGTTCACACTTGCTGAACCACAAATACTTAGTGTTAGCCAACTAAGTAGCAAGACTAAGATTTGGGATTCAATTCCTGGTCAACAAGTATAGCTCATTCCCAAACGACCTAGCACTAATATATTCTCCATTTATTCTTATGTCTTGCCCTCGTTATTGTACTTTCCCACAAAAGATGTCTATTACTTCCATTAACACATCTGAAACGGATCAGCTTCAATCAGTCATACATGTCCAATACTTTGTATACATCTTTAGCACCCAGGATCCAGCCAGCCGGCCAGCCAGCCAATCTATAAGTATTCCTTGAACTCCACTCTATTCCCCTCTTCTGGGCACTAGGGAAAACAACCTACATTCTAGAGTGTACTGATAATGAAAAAGTAAATAAATGAGATATTCAGACAGTGATAAGTATGGTGAAGAAAAAACTCTGTGATGTTACACAGAGTGGCAAGGCTAATCTATGTTGGGTAGTCAGTGAAGTCCTGACTGAGAAGGTGGCATTGACTGAGCAACTGAGGCATGACTAAAAAGGCAGTGAACACTAAACTGTGTAACCACTTTTGTGAATGCAATAAGATTCAGAGAAGAAAAAGATCAATATAAATATAAATCTGAAGATTCACAGAGGATGGGGAGCAGGATATTTTAACCCAAGTCTTACAAGTTTGTTGAGAATGGGTTAAATGGAAGACAGGCAAGGGAAAAAGAAGGGAGGAAAGATAAGACTGATTTAAGAGAAGAAAAATCTGCTCTTACAAATCACCCAATTACTCACTTCTCACTCCTGCGAGGGGACCGTGTATTATACAAGTTTATATCTCACCCATTCCACTCTTCAACTTTATTTCCTAACTATAGTTTAATTAAATAAAAATGTACCGAATTCCTTTACCTGAAAAATGCTGTATTTTATGCAGTGTTGGATATAGATGTCTTTTTCTCAAGGAATTTATTAAAGTAGTTTTAGCATTTACATCGAAATTTCAAGTGATTAAAACATTGCTATATAGTGGAACAATAAAAAAGAAAAGGCAAAAATAAAGCAGGGTCGCAATGAAGAAATTTAAAGACTGTAACATAGGAAAGAGTCAAGTAACTTGCTATATAAGTTGTGATGAATATAAAAATATATAAATGTCTAGCAAAATTATTTTTTCTAAGAGACTTGGGAGAGGGGGTAGGAAGAGAAGGAAATAGAAAGATTAAGGCTTATGCAAAGAGAATTTCATGGGCAATATTCTAGGATCTATTTTTTCCCCTTAAAATAATAAAGATTCAGAATTTGAAGGTCAAAAGAAGGGAATAAGCACTGCATGACAGAAATCCTGGCACTTTCTTAATTTTCTCACTGATAAGAGTTTAATATGTGTGTACACCTCACATATAATAGCTGTACCTAACAGTACTAATGACCCCACCTTGAATTTGTGTTACACATTTTTTAAGCATTGGAACTATTCAATTCTAATTACATTTCTGGGCAGGCTTGGCAACTGGAAAGCAACAGCATTATTACTAAAAGTCAAGTGATATGTGTGAAATAACTGTGCATGCCTTTTAAAGGATGTACTAAATTCACATTTTTTTTAATGTTGAGAAGCATATGTAAATAAAGAGCATGTACTGGAAAAATAAAAGTACAATATGCTATAATTGAACACTATTAATAAAATTTCCTATTTTAATAAAATTGTATCATGCCCAGCCGGGCGTGGCTCAGCAGTTGAGCGTTGACCCGGGATCCAAGCGATTGGGGTTCGATTCCCGGTCAGGGCACATGCCCGGGTTGTGGGCTCGATCAATGACTCTCTCATCATTGATGTTTCTATCTCTCTCTCCCTCTCCTTTCCTCTCTCTGAAATCAATAAAGATATGGTAAAAAAAAAAAAAAATTGTATCATAAGTTAAGACAATTTGATTAACAGATTAACAGTTCACTAAATTATGATTGTTCACACTAAATATCTACTTGTAAAACTGCATCCTTAACAACTTGGATAATATACACATTCTCCCAGAACTGGTGGATGAATCAAACATTTGATGTGTGCTTCAACTAACAGCACTAAAATTTAAAACAAAGTTTGAGCCTTAATAACCCAAACTTTAGTTAAATATATTTTATTTATTATGCATTTTCATTTCCAAATTCTTCTATTTTCTAAGATCTAAGAAGCTCACAATTTGCCATTTTAATAAGATCTGTATGAATGCATTTAATATTCAAGATCTGATTTGTTGTCAGTCCTAATTAAAGTAAACAATCTTTGCAATGAATGAATTTAATTACTTTGAAACTAGTATGTCTAAAGAGGAAAAGCAAACGAGTGCAATCTAATCTCAGCGAAGAATATTTATGATCATAAGCTTTGTCAATAGCAAAGTGCACCAACTGTTCATATATCTGACTTCCAAGAGATACATGAATGCTAATCAGTTCATTAGAGGCTTCTAGGTTGTGATATTTAGCGACAGGATAGAGTAGCTTTCATATCCATGGAGTATAATTGTACTCAGAATAAAAAATTGTTTCCAACAAAGCTTCATCCTTCCGTGTCTGATTTCCTGCTAGCTGCTTTTTATGAGCCGCATACCTTTCAGGAAGCCAACATCATTCAGCTTCTTGTGTCATGTGAATACAAGTATTGATAGGTCCTGAGATCATCTGCTGAGCAGGACTCTACAACATTTACTCTAAGCTCAGGAATTCATCTTAGGTTTTATCTTCTAGAAACCTGACCTTCATGATTAATACACTCACAATGTATCAACAGAAACTGTATGCAAGCAAAACTTTTTCTAAAATGCTTTCTATCTGTAGGAACAATAGTAAGTACTTCAATTAACAGTACTTAATGATTAAGATAAACTGGCACATATGAATATTTTAACATGATAAAAATGATTGAGTTGAAGCTAAGAATTGTGAAACTAATAGAACTCTGCAATAACAAATTTTACAAATTTAGTTTTAAAAACCATGACAAATGAGAAGGTACTGCAAAATATATTTTTGATGAATAAATGTAGATTTCATTTTTAGTTTTAAAAAGACAACCATCTCCAGTGGAGAGATAACGGTACCCTGCCTCATAAAAGAGGAAACTGGCTAGGTAGGAAAGATAGGAAAGGAAACACATTAGCCAGAATTGATTGTTGCTAGAGTGCATTTTTATGATATTTCCCAAAAGATATAATAAAGAAAGCTAAAATTGAACTAATTCACAATTAACTTGAAAGCATATACAAGAAAACCTATGACAAGCCAAATAATAATTTTGTGATTTGCCAAATCTCAGTGGAGAACGATAGAAAGAGGAAAAGCAGTTACTTTATTTCAAGCAACTTAGTTTAAAATAAAATACTAGGAGTGTCTATTTATAAGAGCTCATTTTAAAAGTAGGTTATCCTTTCATGTAGAATTCTGAAGTCCATATGGGATTTTAATAATGCATAGTAGTAATACTTTATTATAACACAAAAGATATCAGTCTCTAATTTCACAGAATGGTTTGCAAAGCAATTCAACATTAGTTTCAGGAAATAAAGTTTATTACTTCAATTACTCATTAGAGATTAAGCCACAAAGTTAGCAAAACCAAAGATAATTAAATTCAAAAGAAACCTTAAATTAAGCAGGACACAAGCCTCATGCTATTTATTTTACATATATATATATGTATGAATGTATACACATGCATATACCTGTCAATTTTATTTTAATTTTGGAGAATATCTACACGCACAGTGATTGTGACAATCTCAATTTTGATTATGGAACTATGTAGTATTTCTAGAAAATAGTCAAGTTTCTGGAACATGAGTCCATTTTTAGAATACACCAACCCTTGAAATTCAGCTGACTAGACACACCAGTCTTTATCCTGAAACATTTCAAAATATCTAAATCACATCGTGGCGTTAGATTCAAACTTCCTCAAAATTGAGTTTTCATATCCTTTCAATCTCCCATGATCTTCAAAAGGAAACAGGGCATGTGGAAGGGAAAAGATGAGAGAAAATATTATTCAAGTTGATAAAAAGGGGAAAAAAGGGAAATCAATAGAATATATTTCCGTATTGTTCATGATAAGACTGATAAATTTCCCTGTAAGAAGGCAAAGATTAGACCTACAATTTGGCACTATAGAATGATCTCTGTTTATGCAAGTGTACTTAAAACGTTAAATAATTTGTAATTCTAGCTGACTAGTAATTTAAGTTATTTAGATATTAAAAGGATATGGACATCTTTGTCACAAACTTATCATGCACGTCCTCAGGAGGGGGAAAGGTTTCCAAATCTCTCTCAAGCTGTTGAAGCTGCCTTCCCATCTGCTTCAAATTCTTTTCCAGCATTTCTACAGAGACTGAAAGAGAGGACATTAAATACTTTGAAAGGACAAAATTATAATACATAAAAGGTAAAACACTCTAGAAACAAAATGTTTGTGAAAAACCTTACAATAAAAAAGTAAGAAAAGTTACTATAATAAAGGAAAGGTAAATTTCAGTAAATTTGTTAAAACTTTCAATTTTTAAATCCTGGAAAAATAAAATTTATTAAGTGTCTTTAAGACATTAGATGAAGCTCAGAGCAAACCACATTTAGGAAATGTGTCTTAAATCAGAGTTCTTCACCTCTATATACACCCCAAACTAATCAGTCTATTCAGACAGAAAGGCAAAGAAAAATGTTTTTAAAATTAAGCCTATTTCAATAACATTTTAACATTTTTCAAAATCATGATGGCTTTGAGAAGGAACAGTGAGTACATGAAGAAGATGAGGAAAATGCTCTCTATTGTCTAAGCTTATCTACAGCAGCAATGACAGGTATCAAAAACTATCTGAGAAACCTGTGGAACAAATACCAAGTTTTCTTTACTGCTACCCTGAGCACAATGTGTGGTGATTATCGAATAAAGATTTTCCTTCTTTGTCAAAGTTGCTCTCACAGTGCACAGGAGGGAACAAGTGGTAAAGCAGGGCACTAAGGCACTTCGACAATGTACTGGCCACCCAGCAGGACAGACATTAAATACCACTTCCTAATATCTTTGCACAGAGAATTTTAGATGACATCAGGAAAAAGAATTAACAACATGTAAAGAGGATATAGTGGCTCAAACCAAATTTTTGGATATTTGCTTTAGGTTCAAATAAATTTTAGTTAAAATTTCTTTTGATTCTCACTAGTGTGAACTATACAAAATGATATTAAAAATGCATATAATAATTCTTGGTATGCTACCATTTTCAGGCTTCAAATTAATCCAGAGGAAGAGGTGTAAGTCAGGTTTCACCTGTAAGGATGGGAATGTCCTCAAAAGCAACTTAATTGCCCAATCAAATGGGATTACATTAAAAAAAAAAATTATGGTTTACAATCTTGGTTCAATAAAATGGAATAGAAGGGAGGCATGAAAAATGTTGCATAAGAACATGGAGGGTTTTTGTTTCTTTTTTAAACTACCTGCATACAAAATAAATTTGCTATTCTAACACATTAATAGCTGTTAAGAAAACCTCAACATATTTTGTTGTAAACACAATTAGCAAGCTAATTCTCAGATACAAGGTTCAGTCAAATGACTGAACTCTTCAGAGAGCCACTTACAATGGTTGTTTGTGCCTAAAGAATGACGATACTTGAAACTTTGGCTCCCATTGCAGTGAAGCCACTTTGAAGTCATACTGGTGCATATTTGCATATTTTCTCACTCATGCTTCCCCTTCCTATGATCCTTAAAATTGAAAAAATAACTCAGAGAAGAAAGCGCATAAAATGTTTTTTATCATGACAGTGTTTAGTGTAGTAACACAATCGATTAAACTCACGTCCCCAATATAGCTTGCTGTAAGTAAACATGTGCTTAGGAGAGTTTATACGACCACTTGTCATGCTATGAATTAGATTCAAAAAAACAAGGGTATTAGTAGCATGATAATAGTGGTCATAGTTGTAATGGTCGTAGTAGTGATGATAGGAATAGCAGCTAAAATGTACTGAGTGTATGTGTGTCAGGTACTATCTTATGTGTTCTGCATTAATTTTTTTAATCCTCACCAGAATGTTATGATATAGATATTATTTTTGCCACTTTACAGATGATAAAACTAGTGTTGAGTGGGTGAAGAAAAAATTAAACTGTCTTGCCTACTGCAATACCGAGTAATCCACATATGGCTAAACTGAGGAGAATGCACCCAATCATTCTGGATGGATGACAGATAAATATGCTACTATATCTTTTTAAAAGAACATTTAAATATAATGTGGTGACACACCATTTAACAAAACCACATACTTAAATTATGATGATTTAATCTGCTGATCCAATTTTATTATGCACACACATCAAGTCTGGGAACGATCTAGAGAAAGGCCTAATAAAAGTCTGAGGGACTCCCATATAACAAAAAGCACAAGGCAAACATTAGGAGGGAACATAGTTGGGCTGTTTCCTTCCGACATAAAATACATCATTCCAATACCTACCGATTCTCCAACACCAACGGAGTATCTTCCAATTCAACTCTATTCCGACACTACCTGGAGTTAGCACAGACCCCACAGGCTTAAAAACTCAGTCCCACAAAACTGCCCTCACTTTACACGATAGTCCCAAGTCCCAAGGACCACCCATAGTTCCAACAAACTAGTATAAATCCAGACTTTCTCATGCCCCCTCCCTCTTACTCTCCACAATTTGCTAGGCAATGATTCAAAAGAACTCAGGAAAGTAAAGAATATAACTCAGGATTGGCCAAATTCAAGACATGCATAGGGTAAGGAATGGGGAGTAGGCACAGGTGGTCTAGAGCTGTCATGCCCTCTCCGGGTGCACCACCCTCCCCGTACATCAACGTGCTCACCAAAAGAGAAGCTCCCTTAGTCTGGTGGTTGCAGACTTCTTATTAAAGCTTCATTACATAGGCATAATTGACTAAATTATTGTTCATTAATGATTAAACTCAATCTCCAGCCCCTCTCCCCTCCCTGGAGGTCAGAGAGTGGATTGATAATTTTAACCTTCTAACCACAAGGTTAGTAACTCTGACAACCAGGGCCTTCCACCCCCAATTCTGAAACATCTCGGATCCCCTTCCCCCCCATCTTCAGGGGAATCATCTCATTGGCATACAAAATACCTCAGCAACTTAAAAGGTTTTAAGAGCTCTATGTCAGAAACCAGGAAAAAGACCAAACGCATATTTTTTACAATACCGCGTGGAAGAGAAGTATGTGTCTGATCAGAGGGCAGGACTCTAGTACCTGTGAGGAGGTGTAAGTACGTTTCTGATTCGTGAGTTGCCATCCTCAGAGCTGTCTAACAGCCTGGGCTGCCCTCAGAGGAGGCCAGCTGCTTGTAGCTGGACACTGAGCCATCCAGTGAGTGAGTGCTTCTCAGTGAGATGAGAGAGGGGCTAAGGTTCAGAGGAAAGGCTTCGTAGGTGGTCCTTCGAGCCTTTTCCTACTCCTGGGTAGCCTATGCGTTAGTAACTACGTGCTATCATTGTGATTTGAAGCACCTTCTCAATGACTCAGTTTCCACATCAGTAAAATGGACAGAATCTCACTTCATGTTTTTACCTCACAGATATTTCATAAAAGATCAAAGGGTATAACACAGGATGAATAATTTTTTTAAAAATAGAGTGCACTATGCTGTGTTACTCTTACTCTTAGAACTCAGTAAGAAATGAGGAGCTTAACAACTGAATTCAGTACTATTAGAATCAAAGTGAAAGTAAATCATCATCTTCACCATTATCTTGCTAGGAACAGTGTTATGGAAGTCAGGCTAACAAGAAACGTTGTAATTTCAAGAGTAAAATATTAATAATGTCTGCAGCATATTCAAACATTTAAAGCTGACATCATAAAAAGTAAGCCGCCTTAAAAAAAAAAGGTTCTATGGCTACTCTACAGATGGAAACCCCACTGAACCATGGCTCTGGCTTCATCAGTGGTCTCCTAGTATACTACTTATATATTATAGTTGAGAACTTGAGCAGTAAACCAACTTTTCACTATTGGCTTTTAAATAAAGGCCAAAGAACACTTAGAAGAGAGAAAGGCAGGTGCAAATTCTAGAATAATAAAATATAATCTAATGTTTGGGGCCATCTGATGGGGCCATTTACGAATCTCCTTAATGTTTTTCTTTTTCAGCAATATTTCTATAGCTAGCTCCTTTATACACCTTCAAACATAATTATAGCCACATTTTTCACATGTGTCAAGTTCTTTGAGGTCAGAGATTGTGTTTTTATATATTAGAAATCTGAACTACAGCAGAGAGTTTTAAATTGCATACCCTCAAAGAAGTGTAAATTTACTGGTGTCTGTATGTGACCTGTGCATGAATTTTATCTTTCAACTTTGTCACATTTCTTGACCAAGAAATTAATCTTTTTTTTTTGTCATTCCTTTTCATTATTTAGAAGTAACAAAACATACGCATTATCAAACAGAGTTGATTAGGTTATTTTAAGGCAATTTCAACTGTTGCATTTCACTCAGTTAATATTCAGACAGAGGTGATGTCTTTGTCACCTCACACCTCATGTGTCTGCCCCCAACCAACTGCCCTTCTGTAATCTCCACACCTCAGTAGGCAGCAGAACCATGAACTGCTTTTTTTGTGTTAGAAACCTGCTAGTCTTGACCCTTCTCTCTGCTGCATCCCTCAGATCCAATCATGCCACCCCTCAAATTTTACTTGACAAGCAGCACCTAATTCCTTGCTTGGTTGAACACTGTTCCACTCATCTGATTTCTGGTCTCCTACTGCTTTTCTCCAGTGTCTTCTCCACACTGCACTTGGAGGTTTCCTGACAAACTAATTTAAAGATGTCCCTTCCCTGCTTAAAACCAGCCAGGAAACTGCTTATGCTGACAACACCCAAGCTCCACCCACAGTCTGGCTTGGCTCTACTCAGATTTCAGCCACCGTTACTTCCAACACAACATCCAGCTTATACTTTCCCTACCCGCATCCCTCTTCATCCATCTGTACCTGACACTGGGCATAATGTCTACTGGCCTTGCCCACTCCAGAGTCACTCCTAGTCATACTTTATACAAGAGTCAAACACTCCAGCCAGCCCCCTGGTGAGCTGCCCTTCATACCTGGTAATTATTTCATCTTTGCAATTACTACACTCTGTTACTTTTATTTTTCCATGTGTCTTCCTCTCCCAATTGGGAATTCCTTAAGGGAAGATGCCATGTTTTATTCATCTGTGTATTTTCAGTTACATAACATAGCGCTGACAGTCAAATACGTGTTGAAGGAATGGATTTTGGATTTAACTTTAACCTCTTGAAGAAAAAGCATTAAAAATGAAATGAGAAAATATGACAGATTAAATATCTAGAAACTTAAAATATAAGACACGGACTTGTCTCCTTATCATTATGATAATTATACATTAGAGGCGTTAAATAAGCTTTGAATAAAAATTAAAATCACAACTATAAATATTTAAGTTTACAGCGATCATGAATATAGGCTTTCTGTATTTTGATGGCTTGAATGATTTACCAGGTTAAATTTTAAAATAGGAAAGGAGAGTAGAGATTACTACACACATTTAAGTAACCTTTGTAATTAAGTAATAATCGTATGTGAATATGTCCTGGAGTTTTGGCTATTATTTCATAACAAGCTTACAAAGAATGTCATTCACTCTTAAGCATCATGATATATTCCAGGGAAACTGATTTCTTTAAAGAATGCTTAAACAACAACTTATTGCTATAAACAATTTAAACGTTCAACCTAAATTAACCTTCCTACACTCACTGACAAAATTGTTTTGTGAGGAAAATTAGAGGCTATACCATTTCAGGCTTCCAACAAAATAACTTTCCCTAGATGATGTAATAATAAAGGTATTTTTATAAAACTTAAGAATATTTTATAAATGCAAGTTCGAAATAATAAATTGGATGGACAAAAACTTCAATAGCATTAAAAAAATTCTTAATATAAAGTAGGCCTGTAACAAAATCTAAGTTCTAGAATAAACCAATATAAAACCCATTACTATTTTGAAAATGTATACAATTGAAACAAGATGGTAAAAAAGCACAAACTCAGAATAAATTGCAGCTTAGTTCATAACCGGAAAACGTAAATTGAAAGCAGAAATGCTGAGTGAGTAGCCGGTAATCCTCACCAAGTGGCCTACCTTCCTCTGCTCAGTTTTTCTTTCTTCCCATTGTTCTGACTATTGCGTTCCCCAATTAATCCCCATACTCTGTGCAGTGTGGGGTTTGCTGTTATTGCTAAAATCACTCTGCAAGAGGGCTGCCTGCATTTGCTGTGGAACCTGGAGAGAGGAAAGGTAGAAGGCAAGCAGAGGAAGTGATGGGCACAGCGGATGGAAGAGTGCCAGTCAATTCTGTTGTCCTGTTTCCCTCACACTGGGGAGAAATAAGCAGCCTTGTCTTCCTCAACTATGAAGAAGGAAATAAGGGCAAAATAGCTTTTTAGAAAAGAAAACAATACTAATGGGAGAGCCTATCTAATAGAAAATCATGTTTAGCTATAATTATTTGAGAACTCCTTGTCATAAATAAGATGTTCAAGAACATGGTAAATGTTAAACAAAAGAGGTTCATAATAGAGTGGTCTGCAACAGCATTCAAAATGTTCCCTTCAAGGAAATGGTTTTGTGTGCAGGTTACTGCTTTTACTGTGTTCCATGGTAAATATTAAGCACAGATTGACAGACTTGCAAATTGAGATGAGTTTTCATAAACAGCTACTGGAGACCATGCAGCCTAACAAGTCCTGGACTGCACATCTCTGGACCTGAAATATCCCAAAGTTGTTCTCCTGTCTAGATCTTTACTCCTCCGTCTCAGTCAGTGACTGGTTATGATTCCTCTCTTTCTCTCATAGCCCACACACCAATCATACTGGAAATCCTGTTGGTTCTACCTTCAAGGTAGACTCATAGTCTAAATCCTTCTCAACACACTCGCTACCGCCTCCTGGCCTGTGTCAGCATTACCCCTCCCTGCGCTCTTCTTAGGGCATCAAAGTGGTTTCACTGCTTCTGCCATTGTTCCTCTGCAGTTCCCCCCAACATAACAGCCAAAACAATCCTCTGAAAATACAGGTCAGATGCCATTCTGTTTGTTATAGGAGAGTGAGAAGCTAGGGAACTCCTAAGCAAGTGGAAGGGGGAAACTGAGACAAGAAAATTAAACAGGGCCAAGCAGTTTGGGCAACTTGCAGCTGATTTGTAAGTAACAAATTTGTAAGCCATTATCTTCTCCAAATCAAGGACACTTGAGAGTAAATAGGTAAAAGCCTCCCTAACTAAAGAACACAGGAAAGGAGAGGGGAAAGGGAAAAAAAGGAAATTTTATTTCACTCCCTATACAGAGAAGCCAGCAGTCTGGGGGCTTGGCAAGATAAAATTGCCAGGTGCTTCTCATGAATTCTAGGAAAGCCACAATGAAGTAAAAGGGGAACCTTGAGAGTTAATCTATACCAAGATATCAGGCAGAGGAATTTAAAAACCTATAGACAGAAGGGTATACAACTCCTTGAATCCCCACTGCACTCGCTTCCCAAATTAGTTGGGAAGTCTGCCTGTGCCTTATAGGCCAGATGTACTTTGATAGATGTGCTTGCCTTGATTTTTTTTCTTTAATAAATTTGCTTTACTACAATGCAATCGTCCAGGATCACTCGTTAAAAGTCCTTCCTCGGAGTCTGACAAGAACCTAAGAGGGGACAGCGCTCTCCCTTCAACTCAGGAGGCTGTCCATAACACCTTTTCTGGTGTCTGTGGGGTGCCTGTAACAATTCTTCTGCTCAAAACCCTTCCAGTGGCTTCCTAACTCAAAGTAAAGGCAAACCCTTAAAATGGCCAACCATGTCCTATAGGATCTGCTACCTTTCTGACCTTATCTCCTATTACACTCCCCCTTCCTCTGTTCAGCCTCACTTCCATATCTCGGGGCCTGTACACTGCACTCTTCCCTCTGCCTAGAGTGGGTCTCCAAATACTCAAATGCCTTGCATCCTCACACCGCCTTCAAGTTTTGCACAAAGGCCGCTTTCTCTACAGGGCCTCTCTGACCACTCAACATAAATTCCAAAATCCCTGCCCTGGAAGCCCAAAGCCAACTGTCTGACATAATATACACTGACTGCTTGCTTTGGTTTATGTTCTGTATGCACAACCTAAAATGTAAACTTCAAGAGAGCTGAGACTTTTCTTTGTGTGCATTTACTCTGTCCAGCACCCCAAATGGTGCCTGGGACAGGAGAGGCATTAAGTAAACAAATCATGAAATAATGAATAAATGAATCTTATTTAAGCCACTGCTATTTTTTTTTTTTTTTCTATCACTCAAAGTCAAACTGATCTTTGCTAATACTAGTGCCGAGGGCAGTGTCTACCATGCAAAGACAGCACAATAAATTTTTTGGAAAGAGTTCTTTCCTTATAGGGTCAGAACATACAAAAACTATAAATGAGTACTAGTTCTTTTTTCCTTAAAATAGGAGTTTGACAAACAGCTGCTGACAAACTGCCATCACAGCGATATTTACATAACAAAAGGGCTTCCCTACTGATCAATTTTAAATCTATACTTAAGGATGACCTCTTGTGAGAGGAGCAAAACATTTTCTTTAGGTTTTCCCATGAAGGTGAGTAAGCATTGTTTTAGATGTTTCTATCACTTATATCATTTATCTTAAGTGTTATTTCATATTTCCATATGGCGGTCCTTAATAATTCTGGGCTGATAAATTTGTTTTTTAAATAACATGCAAACACGTCCCATAAAAAACAAACAAACAAAAAAAACAAAAAAACTCCTGCAAGTTGTTGAGGAGTTGCTGGAAGACTAGTTGTTTTTAAAGGTTATTTAGTAGTAGAAACCCTTTTTCAAAAGAATTCTTATATCAAAGTTCAAACTATGACATAAAAATAGAGTGTCAGGCTGAAGCACAAGCAGGAAAATAGAATTCATTTTCCAAACTCCATCCCCTATGCTAGAATGTGCAATTGGTGAAAATGCTCTGAGCTGTACATTTATGATTTGTACAATTTCCTAATGGATAATATTCTCTAATTTTTAGAAAAGTTAAAAAAAAATTCCATACCATAAATCTATAAAGTTCTTGGCCTTGTATTCTAAAGCTTTCATAAGTCTCAGGTAAGGCACAGTTGGAATGTGCTGAGTAACTTTTGAGACTATATATTAAAATTCTATGACATATTATTCATAGGGACTCATGTTTACATGCACAATTATTGACACCATAGGCAGATCTATGTCAACAAGAAATAATCATTGAAAAATAACAGCGACAGCTATAACATATGTAGAGAATATTTATACAGTGCTTAGTAGATACTACTGAAGCTTTATGAATATTTACGTATTAACCTATTTAATCCTCACTATGAACCTCTGACTTAAGCACAATTATACAATTCCCATTATATAGGTAAACAACAACAACAAAAAACAACAAGTCCCAGAGAGAAGAAGGAAGTCATCCCAGGTTACACCTGTATCAACAGGCAGGTCTGGGGTTTGAATCCCAATTGTCTAGCTTCAGAGTAATACAGCCTCTCCCACAATACAATGCCTCTGCAATCTAACTGGAATCACATTTTTATTTTGCCCACTGAAGTCATTTATTGTAATTATTCAAACTGTCACTGCCTGTGAATAAAAAGTTCTTAAATTCAGAGGCATATTTTAAATTTTGGGTTTAACTGCTGTAGTATTTGTATATGATGTATGAAAAGGGTGCTCCACCAGCTCAGCAACAGCAACCGTTAAACACCAAAATGTTTCACAGCATAATGATAAATGCTTTCCATATATACCTATCAGTGTAATTTCCCTTAGCTGTTCCATTACACTAAAAGATGATAATGCTGCCTCCATCAGTTATGGGACTGATGACAAGCATGGCTGTACTGAGTTGAATATTGTCCCCCCAAAATCCATGTCTACCCAGCAGCTCAGAACATTACTTATTTGGAAATAGGATCGTTCCAGAGAGAATCTGTTAAATATCTTGACATATCATCCAGGATTTAGGGTGGGACCAAAATCAAATAACTGCTGTCCTTATGAGGGCAGGTGAGGACAGGTGAGAAATACAAAGGCGGCAATGTGAAATGAAGGCTGAAAAATGCCAAGGATTGCTGGCAGCCACGAGAAGCTGAGAGGTATTGGCTGGTTCATCCCCAAGAACCTCCAGAAGGAACCAATCCTACTGACACCTTGATTTCAGACTTCTGTATTTCTCAATAGTTAGAGAATAACTTGTTGGTTAAAGCAACCTACTGTGTGGTAATTAGTTATGGCAGCCCTACAAAGCTAACATAACTACCAATTCAACATTTTGCAAGCTGCGTAAACAGTGTGGTTTCTGGGAAGCAGTTGACAATTCTATCTGCTGCATCTGGTAAACTCCATGCATCTTCACCCATTCGGTCCCATGTCAACCTTGTGAGCAAGGAGATGCAGCAGACTGCTATAAATGCGTTTGTTCCACCCACTGCTTGGATTTCTCTGTGCTATGCTAAGCTGTCCTTCAGAATACTCTCATTCTGAAATTTTCTTTCATCTACCTTGTTTGCAACCTTCTACTTCATGTTGCAAAACGGAGGTGCAGTAAATACTGCTTTACAGCCAGCAGTCTAAGAGAGCTGAGACCTTGGTCGTCACTGTTGATCCTGTGCTGTTACTTGATGTTAGCTATGGCTCGTAGGTGACACTGATAGAACTGTCTGAGTAGCTATTTCAAATCTGTAGCTGGCCAAAAATCTGCAAACACTGTAAACTGTTAGTTTCTCGGAAAGATTAATGCTGTATTGATGCCACTTTCTGTCTGCTAACCTCCAAAAAGATACAGAGGTCTTCCTGATGCGGTTTTCTTCCTCATCATCATCTATCAGCCCAAGCAGCAGCCGGCTCAGGAAATGTTCCTAGCTCAGTATCGCAAAAAAACATCTTTAGGTGCAGGTAGTTCCTCCCTGCCCAGTGTTCTTCAATGTCAGCCCACAGAATCCTTCATCCTTCTAGGGATTTGGTCATGTTCCTTCTATGTTCCATTCTGCTGCTTTCCAAAATAGTTTATATTTGCACTATAAAATACTGCATGAAAATCTCCAATATAAACTTCTGATGCCAACTCTACATAGATAATCCCTGAAAATAAACTGGCAGGATTTGAAACAAAACGCTGTTTAGAAGACAAGTTGGACCTTCCAGCTCCTTAGTGCTTGGGGGGCACTATAAATAATTTTTCAAAAGTCTTGTAACTACCTTGTGAGTGGCACAGTTATATTTCATCATACCATTTTATGTTAAAAGTGTTAATCTTACAAATACTGCCCTTTTAGTAAGTATATGCAAAACTATGTGTGAATCACATTTTTATATAGGTTTACCATTTTTATATTTGGCTTGTAATAATAAATTTATTTTGTGATTCCTAGGTACAGTTATTAGGTGACTAGGGGTCGTCAGATTAGATCATTGAGGCCTAACCACACAGAAGTCATAAACTAGCTTTACAGACATGGCTTGTCACTCTACCATGTACCTGAGAAACCAGTGCCACCCTGCTAGGAGACATCAAATGTTTCCACTATTTCCATAGAATAGTGGAAGGAAAAAAAAAAAAAAAAGGCAAAACCATCTATCCATTTCTCCCATTTTGGAAAAGTGTCAAAAGGTGATTCAGTGCAATTAGCTTAAATAAAATTACAACTATTAAATTAGAAAGACAGAGATACTTGGCAATAAGTAAACACTGGGATATAGTGAGTACATCCCGGTATAAATGAGTGCATTCTAAAATAAAATCCAGGAGATAGCACAGACCTAACTATAAAATTAAATGTAAATATTTATGAATACCCCAGCCGGGCGTGGTTCAGTGACCTAGGACCCAGGCGATCGGGGTTGGATTCCCTCTTGGGGCACAGGCCCGGGTTGCGGGCTCGATCAATGACTCTCTCGTCGTTCATGTTTCTATCTCTCTCCCCCTCCCCTTTCCTCTCTCTGAAATCAATAAAGATATATTTAAAATATATATATATATATTCATGAATATATTTATTAAGAATGCCTCAGTGTTTTTTTATACATGTACTAATTTGTGTGTCACGTCTAGTCAAAAAGGAATTGAGGCATACTCGCAATTGTTTAAAATCATTTGATAATTCGTGGTTTGTACTTCCATATTCCTAATCGATTACTAGTGGATGAATATTCAGCACAGTAGGTCTATGTTTCTTCAGCTAATCTGATGGAGTGAAAGGGCATTCAGTACAGGCTACTCTATTCTGGGGCCAAAACACTCTAAGCAAGAAAAGTTAGTGTATCTGTTTGCTAGGGCTGCCATCACAAAATACCACAAACTGGGTGGCCTAAACAACGAAAATCTATTTTCTCAAAGTTCTAGAGTCCAAGAGAAGGTGTCAGTAGGTTTGTTTTGTTTTGAAGCCTCTCTCTCTCCTTGGTTTGCAGATGGCCACCTTCTCGCTATGTCCTCACAGGGTCTGTCTTCCGTGCATGCACATCTCAGGGGGTCTCTCTGGGAGTCCAGTTAGGGCATAACCGAAGGCTTCATTTTATGCTAATCACCCCTAAAGCCCTACTTCCACATAGTCACATTCTGAGGCTTAGGGCTTCAATGTATTGGGAGAGAATTCAGCCCAAAACAGCATATATTTTTTTGCTCTTCATTGATAATTCAATTAAAGCAATATCCTACATGGTTGTTTTCTCCAACAAAATTATTTTAATATAAATACCCCCACCAGCAACAATGTATCCAATCAAATTACTTCACTATATTGGGGAGAAATGTACACTAATGCGTATTTTCAAAAACTTTAATATCCTACAATTGATATGAAACATGAATTATTTATCTCACAAAATTATAAGGCCCCAACCTATAACCTTCATGACATAATGGTTCCAAAGAACACCGTGTTACTTATGTTGTTAATTTGTTGCACAATAACTGTTTTAATGCATTGACAAAATATATTTAAAACATAAAATGCAATTGAATTAATAATACTGAGTATTCAAAATATGTATATCAAACTCACTAACACATTTTAATTGGCGTTTTTGGAAGCCTACAGCATAGAAGCTTAATGGAAACCTTTGAAATGCTTTCTGCTTGTTATAGCAGATGAATTTGAAATTTTCAAACACTATGCAGTTTCCAGGTGGCAGCCACCTGGAAATTAAGTGTTCTAAGTGTTCACAGTAGGTGAACAAAAGATAAACATTTGGTATTTAGTGAGGCATTCATCATAAAATGTTGGAAAGTCAGGAGGAATTGGAAACCAGGAGATGTATTTGAGATGTATATTTGGGTCAGACCAAGAAATTACTAGCTAAAAGCAAACAAATAAAGCCTAAAAAGCAGAGTGTCTATAAAATGGAGAGAAAAATACAAAATATATCAAAGAATACTCCTGAAAGCTAAACATGTGGAAACAGAAAAAAGAAGTAAAAATAGGCAATCATTAAATCCACTCTGATAATACACTGAATATTGCCCTTTCTCTAGAAGCTAAATACATTCCCAGCAATTCCAGGAATAGTCTCTAGTATATAGTAGGAGTTCTTAAATAGTGGTCTAAGGTTTTCTGGAAAACATATAAATTTATCCTTAAGGACAAAGTGGAATACACAGAAACTTCGGTGAGGTTCCCAGGAAGGACCAGGAAAAAGCACCAAAGAGAAGGTGACATTTACTTTACTTGATGAAGGAGACAACTAGACAACATTTTAGGCCACAGCTGCCACTTCCCATAGATTTACCTTAGAATCTACCACACAGCTCTCAGCTGAGACGCTGAAAGGCTATAAAAAGGCAGGGCAAATGAGAAACAGGAATAGAAGGAAGGGGGCTAAGAAGGATTCTCACGGAATGAAATTTTGGGGAGGAGAGATTAAGGGTATAGGAATCAAGAGCCACATTTTATTGCACATTGTGATTTACACATTGAGATGTGGCTGGAAATGGCAAGTCAGCTGTTGGACATACAAGTGCGGAGCCTGGAGGAAAGTGTCGGGTATAAATTTGTAAGTCATTAATGTTACGATGGTATTTAAGCCCTGGGAAGCTGACGAGATCACCTGAGGAGCTAAAGGGAGGAAAAAAGAGGAAGACTCAATATTAGGCTAATAACAACAGCAATAGAGGCTGCAGAGAAGACCAGGACGGACTGGATACTGAGAGTAAGAGGGAGGAGCCAGGGCGACAGAAACCAGGTATGAGTGAGGGAGCCTGAGTTGCACTAAGGCACAGGAACCATACCTTGGATCGGCAGCCAGACAAGAGCAGTTTCTGGCAAAGACTAATCATACAACTCTGCTTGTTAAATGAATGAGTGAATGAGTTACAGAGTGAACTAGCATGGTCTTTCTAGAATTCCAAGTTGACTACCTGGGGAGTAATGGAAATATATGCTAGAGCTATGAAAGCCCTGAAAAAGACAGAGCTGAACAAGGCGACACGATAAACTTACCTTTGTTTTATTTTAATACACCCCAAGAAACCTTACAGTTTGGTCTTATTTCCTACTCATTAATAAAACACCATTCCAACTTAATAATGAAACAGGTTATATGAAATAATCAATAAAACCTTCATGGATTAGAGTTCATTAATTTCACTTGTTTAGACATGGGAAAATGTATTCAACCCCAAGAAGTCCAGAAAGAACGATCACAATGGTGTACAGAAATACAATAATGACCCGAAATACTTTCACTGAAATACAACAGATAAGCTGTAGGCTATTATCTCTTAGAAAAGAAGCAGCCCTAATGAAGTAGATTTTTGAAAATTGTCATACGGGTAAGCTCATTAGTTGCAATGAAAGTTCCCCCTGCTGATCCAGGAGTACCTAATGGCCAAGATTTGTTATGTCTCAAAAACAAAGGTACTGTTTAATTCATGTGATAGCTCACTGAGGAGATTTCAAATCTGGAAACTTTTAAATAATGATATATAATATAAGAGCATTGACATTCTCCAAAGCAAACCAACTTATTTCACCTAAAACATCACAATTATTCCTCTAAAATCTCCTTCATTAATAGGGTAACATAAGCTTGGAAATAAATTATGCTCCACAATCACCTACACTATAAAAAATTACCTCTATGATGGCTACTCTATTTCAAATATGAAGTTGGCTGCTCCCTGTGAAACACATTAACGGTATCTGCTGACCCATCCACATATGTGTTCCTCTGCTAAACAGATGGAAACTAAAACCCCCCAGGCCCCCACTGCCCCATAGAAACACCAGGAAAGAAAACAAACAGAAGAATCTAATTACCAAGCTACAACTCTGCAAGCCCTTATGAAAGTTAAGTATTTTTCAAAAGCAAAATATCATAATATTCGTGAATTTTAAGTACAATCAAATGGGTCATGATAGATCAATGGTATTTCAAAAACTTAATTTACAAGCAAAAACTGCTAAAAAATAAGTTCTATGATGAACAATGCACCTGAAGGAGAAGTATGTACAGGTTTACTGTTCATTTTCAGAACTAGTAGGAAAGATGGTGAAGTGATCAGGAATAAAAACTGCTATTAGCCAGAAATGTTTGCGCTGCTTTAATTCTTGCTAAATATCTAATGCTGACATAGCAATTACCTTCTCAACTATCTTTTCACTAGAAAGAAGAAAAAAAACCAACTTCCTCTATATTTCAAGCCACTGGGCACGTGCCACTTTTTCATCTACCACTCAGTTACTATGAAGTTTAATGTTCATCAAGAACACCCATTTTCAATTCTTTTTTATCCCGTTAATTCAAATCTTATTCCAAAATTTCAGAAATCTCATTAGAAAAGTCGCCTTCCCTAAGCTAAAGGACCAATCACTTAATTATTTTGAGTATCACTGAGCTATTTTTAATGTGTGTGTTTTTTCTCAATGCACTTTGGTCCTAATATCACATTGTTTAATATACAGAAATAATTTGAATTATTTTCATTCTTAAATTTCACACACACACACACACACACACAAAAAATGTCCTTACACCAAGGACATTTTAAGGTAAAGTAAGAGCCAAGTAAATAATTCAGTATCATTAGAGCATTGGGAGGCAGGAGTGAAAAGTGAAAAGTTTAGTTTTGGTCTTAAAAATCCAGACCAATATTTCCAGCACTGTGACCCCCTTTCCCCCAGATGATATGAGGTATACATGTCAAAGAAACATACATCTCAGGGAAATGTCAAAGAACATCTCACCTAATCACATGCCTTTTTGCTGATAAAGTGCTACAATCCCCATTTTATAGAAAGGAAAATAAAGGGAGTAAAGAATGATAAAAGTGATTTAAGAAGAAATATTCACTATAATATGGAAAAAATAAAGTATCCTTCTTTAAGTTGACAAATTCAAATTTTAAGAAGGAAATAAACAGATTACAAAATACTTTGACATTACTAATGACCAGTGCTCAACACAAAAAGTTCAGACAGTCCACCATTTCAAGTGAGTTGTCTTCCAAAATGCATATTCAGATATTTCTGTATATTCATAGATGTGTATTCATAAATTGGCTGTTGGGAACCAATTAAAGTTTTTTTCCATAGGATCAATGTGATATACAAATAAAAACTGGATTCTTCAGGAAGTCAAAAAATTACATTTGATCATATTATAACCAAGTATTAATAAAAGGTCCTATCCTTTCTATGGCCCTTTATAAGCTGATCTAAGCCCACAGTAGGGGGCCAGAAACAGGTTAGAAATCTCAGCAGTAGGAAGGAGTGAACTGAATCTCTGGAAGTTCGGTGTCTATTAGGACAGAGAAAGCACGCTCCACCTGTAAGGTGGGTGGAAACAGGGGACACTAATTAGTAGTGCTTGGCTCAGACACATAATAGTTCCCAAGTGCTCCTGAATGACAGTGAGTCAAAGGAGCATAACAGTGGCCACCCTTGGCTTAGTGGCAGAGGTGGGGTGGGCAGATATTCACAAGGTTTAAACTTCAGAATGTCAGATTTTTTAATATAGGGCCTCATTATCTAATCCGATTAAACTCATAACTCCAAAGACAATTCATAAAACAAATGTTCTACAACATCTATTTTTAAAGTGACGTGTATAGTATGAAAACACTATGAAAAAGTAGTAAGCATGCTCGAATAAAAGGCATTACTTTCTGACTCTAAGAACTGAAGACCCAGAGCAGTGGAAGGTTTTCTATTAAAGCACAAACCTTTGCTAGCTTTGTCCAAATGTTTCAAATCGTCCACAAAATTCAGGATATCAGGGTACTTTTCTTCACATATTTCCACTAGAAAATGAAGTAGTGTTGTTTTCTGATCTGCTGATTTTGTGTCCTTCAGCTAAACAGAGCAAGAGGAAGAAAAAAACCAGTCAAACATGTTTTGATAATCTGCCTATTTAAATAATGTTAATATTGTATTTTCTAGGTAAGAATGAATGAATTGTAAAATTAGTTAATTCTATTTTGAAAAGCAAATGTTTAAATACTTGAAAAGCTACTCTTTACATATTGTTGCTCGGTCAACGTCATTAACATTAATTGAAAAGAAGGAATAAGTATAATCCAATCCATAATGTGACATTTTATGGGGGGGGGGGATATATGGTAAGCACCTAGGAAAGTCAATACAACAGTGGTGCCTAAACAACCCCCACATTTGATCATTTCCTCATTTGGCGCATGCTGGTGGAATGCCTGCTAGATACTGCAGGAGCTGGAGACACAGCAGCCGACAGTCATTCCTCAACAAGCTGTTTAGTGGAAAAAAACAAAGAAACAGAAAATACCTATTCACTCTGGTGTGACAAATAGTATAGTAAAACTAATCACAAAGTACATTTAGGAGGACATGACATCTAAATTGAACATTGGTAGAGAGGAAGTTGTATGGTGTTAGGGAAGGGAAGAAAAAATCAAGAGCTCAATATCAAGGCAGGAGGAGCAGCTTTTGCAAAAGGCCACAGTCGAGGAAGAAAACGGCACATCCGAGGAGTCAGAATGACTCCAAAATACAAGTGTGTGTCAGGGAGGGCAAGAAGGTAGACTAAAAAGATATGAATCTGAAAAGACAGGAAAATAAAAGGAAAGGTAGGTCATGCGATGGAAATAAGATTTTGAGCCCTAAGAATTTGGAGTTTTTAAACAGATGAGAGATGACCAGATGTACATTTCAGAAAGCTCCCTGTAGGGTAGTGTGGATAAAAGATTAGAGCAAGGGTAATAACAGGAGCAGGAAGAGTAATTTAAAGAGCTATAGCAATAATCCAGAAAGGAAAGATGACAGCCTGAGTCGAGGTGATGCTTTGGGAATAGAGATAATGGGACAGAGTGGATGTGGAAACCCAGGCGATGCCGTTAATGGAGAGAAGACAGAAAGGACGAGAACAGATTTGGGTGGGCTGGGCAATGAAAAAACTCATTTCAGTTACGAACAAGTTGAGTTTGAAGTTTTTAAGTAACATCCAAGGTGGAAATGTCCAAAAAGGACATAGAAACAGTGATTCTCAACCTTTTTTCATTACTATCAGCTAAGGCGCTTTTTTAAGGCATTTTTTGGCTCTGATCATTTGCACTCATGGAATTTTTAAACCACAGGTACACTGTACATCTGTTTATGTACTGTATGCATACCTGTGCTTTACATACAGCAACAGTAAGACATTCTTGTTCACCAAGAACAATTTTTTATCCCTTCAAAGGTGATAAACTGTTGACAAACTATTGAGAATCTCTCTGGGGGTTGGAACTCAAGGAGTGAACTGGTCTAAGAGCATCCATTTGTGAGCTGTTAGCCCCTAAAGCTAAAAAGTTGATCAAATAAATTCAAACAGGTACACAGAGTAAAAGGAAGAACAGAGACTTGAAGACCAGGATGGACCCATCATAATCTGAGATGGTCATGGAACGCAATCAGAGAGGAGAGGTGGTTAAGCTAAAATCTAACAATAAACAGGGAGTTAGTTTGGGTTTCACGTAGTCATTGGGATGAATACTGGGTGTGAACACAGGGTATATAGGTAATCTGGTAGAATTTCCTACAACTCAGTAATCATTCAGAGCAGATACACAAATGAGAGGGGGGAAAATCACTCTGCATACCAGGATTTAACTTAGAGCTGGAAACTCTTCACCTACCTAACTGGGGACAGTCCTTCTTTTCCAACAATTTCCCACTTGAAAATATGTATGTGTAAGTATGTATACATATATCCCCATAGGTACTATTTTTACAAATTCTACCATCACTAAATATTATATCACTATCAGGAGAAAAATAAGTTAATATACAATAGAAGAATGGGAGCGATTCTGTGCCATCATAAATATTAACACACACAACTTATTAGTGCAAAAACTAGCGTACTCCTGGAAACATGCAGCTACCTTTCTAGGCAGCCTGACTTTCATAGGGTACCCAGGTAATAGCTTCAAATGCTACAGTGACCTATTCAACACACAAACCATGTTGAACCACTATGTTGAATACCTGAAAGTAATATAATATTGTATGCCAACTACACTTGAATAAAAAGTAAAGAATGGTTCCTGGAATTTTAAGAACGGTATCAACATTTAATCCATTACTTAACACCTTTTAAAAGGAACAGAGATTCCCAACATCCAGCTGAGTGTTTTAAAAGAGTATACTTCAAAAAATGACTCAAATAATAGCTAGACTAATGGTTACTAACATGTGTGGTAGACCTAGTATAGTTAAAACACATCCTTAACTAGTTATATAGCCTTGGGCAAGTTACTGGACCGTAGTTATCACACAAATGAAATAAGAACACGGACTAGACAAAGAGAACTCAACTCATTTTCTACTCCAAAAATATTAAGTATGCATTCTAGTGGACTTAGTGTTAGTAGACATACCAAAATCTAATTTAAAATAGGATAAAAATGAGGAAACCTAGTTGTTATCTCAGTTTAGAAGTTATTTTTGCATGCTTGGACCAGTTAGAATCGTTCTATCAGTTTCAGCTTTTACATATGCTGAGAATGTTAATCCAATTTCTAAAAGTTACCTTTCAATCATAAAATTGCATTTATACTATCATCTTAAATGGATAAGGCCAGATTAAAAGTAGCAAACTTTCACAAACATAATAGTTTTCTCTTGTACAATCAAGAATTAGCATAAAAGCCATCGTGTTTTTTTAAGCATCGTAGTAGCAAAGCTCTTTATTCCCCCCACTTCACCCCCTTTACAGCAGTGATTCCCCAGGGAATCCTGTCCCTTCAGTGTACACTCACCTCCTGACTGTAACCAGTTTATATCCTTCCTTATCATGTTCCTTTCATGTGAAGCTGGACACATAGCCTGTGCAGAATATTAAGACAAGCACCATCGAGCTCTACATTTTGTGAAGCTTGGACAGAGTGTTCCAGTACTATTTGTAACATAGCTAAACAGCCAGCAACAGCTAGGATTAATATACCAAGAAATTTCTATGATCCAACAACCACCTGGATCAATCTTGATCTTTATTCAAAAGCAGTAAGAATTTAGAATTAGAATTCTGGAAATACTATAGTTTATATAGTATCTACAAGTTTAATAAATTTTAAGTACGTATGTCAAATACATTCAAGTATTTAGAGACAATCATAAAGCTAAAAACTAACTTATGGAGGAGGGCGGTATCTTGGTTGAAATATTAAAAATATCAACTGACTAGCAAGTAGCATGTTGTTAACATTCTAATATAAAAAGTTTATTCTGAATAGTAAAAGGAAGCAGAATTCTCCTATCCTTCAAAAATCTATATTTAACAATTATAACACTTAAAAAACATCCTGCAAATTTCCAATAAATAAATCTGAAATTAAACCTAATAAATAAGACATTCAGATAAGAAACACCAATTGAAAGCATTTGTTGATAATACATGGTGTCTCATTTACAAACTACTATGTGGCTCTAAATTCCAGGCCAGCCATTTTTTATTCAGGTCCTAAAATTCTCAGAAAAAATTGCATAATTCTGCTAAGATACATTCTTCTTGCCTCAAATACTCGATTCCTTCCCTCCTTCCCCAAATAACTTTAAAAAAAAAGGACTCTTTTCAACAGCATGAAAGCACAACAAAATGTATTTGTCAAAATCTTTATCTACTTGCTGCTCAATATTTTTTCACCTTTTTGATAAACATTAACAGTAAAGAGGGCACATTCTATCCCCAATAATTTCTCGTATCAATCATAATCAGTGATTAGCTAGAAGAGGAAAGCTTGGGAGATAGTGACAATTTTGCTGAAGACAAAGAACAACATGAACACATTTTGTATTGCTAACTTTTGGAAAGAAAGTGAAGCTAAAATATTTGCTTAGAAACTTCATTTAGGTTTAAAAATAAGCTTCATTTAAATTTAACAGACACTGCTTGACAGGATTCCTTTTGTATTATTGTCAAGAGATTTATCTTCCTGATGAGTAATCATCACTGTTAAGTAGAATTTCTTATTTATATATTGTTTCTTTAAGGTACATTTAATGTGGCACAGATGTCAAATAAACAAAAAGATGGATGGACTTTCTTCAACCGCTCTGTTCATTCCAGACAAAATAATGTTAAAAGTAGATCCTATAATAAATCACGGCCTAGTTGTCAGTCTGGAGTACAAGTTCTTTGTTGCTACAATGCAAGGTTTTGGAATATTTCTAAGGTATTCAGCACAAATTTGGATGACATTTAAAGAATATTCCATTGTCTCAGTCACAATAAAAAAATTCTTAAAATAAACCTTAGTATCTTGGTGATTTTCTTAATTCAAAGACTGTAGCCCTTTCCTCTTGGATAATAAAACATATCTTAAGAATGTTGTTAAATTAGTAATTCTCTTCCCATTATGTTCCTGTAATCTACGTATGTATCCAAACAGCACTGACTATTTTAGATGTTGTAGACATTGCTGACCACCAGAAAAACGACAAAATTATGGGCATCTGTAATGGCTCCATGAACATTGGACCTTAACTTGTGAACAGTAGTAATGCTGAGGATGACAACAGCAGCTCTCTTACGTGGCACTATGAGACAGAGACTAGCCAAAACTATGTAAGTATTATGCTTAAAACATACAACATCCCTATGAAAAGAGCACTATTAAGAGCATTATTAAGGAGGGGGAAAAAAGATTTGCAAGATCATGTAGTGAACCCCACATCACATAGCTGCTATCTGATAGAGCCAAGATTTGCAGCCATGTCTGTGTGAATTCAAAGCTCTAAACCACTACAAATAGAGTTCCCCTACGAAAGTCTTTATCTAGTGGGTATTATTATTCTGCATCAAAAGAAACAGAATTCTCAAAAACACAGTAGACAAAAAACGGTAGTAAGACAAAAGAGCATTAATGCAATTTAAAATACTAAAGCGCTACAGCCTGTAATTCTAGCCTTGAAAGCCTCTACCAATGGACCCTCTCTACCCTTAGGTCATTTCTAGTTCTGAGAGCATGATATTCTTTCTATTGTTTTATCTATTAAATTAATAAAATGCCACCTGAATCCTATAACTCAAACAGCAAGTCTTTCCATATTGCTAATGTATTGGTGTAGACAAAATATATGAATATAGTTTGATGAAAACACATCCATAAACTTTAACCTTCAACAGACTTTAACAAGTATACATAACATCATATTTCATCTTAAATCCTTTGCAGAATAAAGTGATTTGTATATGTATAAAATAAGGTTTCTAAATATAAGTTAAAGGTATCCCCACAAAAATGGATGTGTAAAGACGAATTACCAAAGAATATATATTTGCTCAGTTCAAAAAGTCAGCTTCACTAGAGAAACCAACCCACAATTATAGAATAGGTATTTTCTGATAAACATAAATACATTAAAAATAACCACTCCCTAAATAAATTTTTCAAAAACCTCCAAAATGAATGGACTTAAAAATGTTAGTATGAACAAAAGATGCTCAGCTGGAATTGCCATAACCATGTTTAATATATATAAAAGAACTTTTATAATGATTTAAAAGATGGGTAGAGGTCAATCAATACTAGGTGAAATTGATAATTAGATAAATTTGTGTCATTCATATATAAACAATTTTATATTTTTGCTTAATTTTCACATTAGAATGAGAATGAGGGTTGACATATTAAATAAGCAAAAAAATCCTATAAATAATATCAACTTCTATAATATCAACTGGTTCATACCATGTTTTCATAGACATACTTTCTTTAAATTATATTTTTTATATATTTCTTCTGGATTTTAGTAAGCACAGAGACTTCAATATAAAAAGCATTTTTGTGTTTTAGTAAAATTTTAGCTATTATTTAGTGTATTGTTCAATGTTCTATTTATTTATATTATTCCCTTATTCAACAGGGATTTAAAATAGCTCAGTATCCTTTAGTTAATATAAATGGATGAATTTTAAAAGTTTTTTTTTAACTTCTAATTGTTTTAATTAAGACTGTTAGTGGGATCCAAGATAATGGTAGAGAAGGTGAAAGCTACACTCATCTCCTTCCAGGACCAAACTAGAAGTACAACTAAAGTATAAAGCAAGTAATCTGAATAACCAAATGAAGACTAGCTGAGGGAAGTCTTATAACCAAGGATTTACAGAAGAAGCCACATTGAGGTTGGTAGGGAGCGTGGAGATGCAAAAAGGGCTGGCCCTGCTTCTATGGACACTGGCTGAGGTTCCAGGGAGGTATCTCAGCTGCAAAGGTTCCCGGTGAGAAGCATGAGGTCTCAACCCCAAGTCGGGCTCTCCAGCCCAGAGCATCAGAGCCAGGAAGAGGCACCCACATAACAGCTGGCTGTGAACATTAGAGGGGATTCTGTCTGCCAGGGAGAGACATTAGTCTGCTAGAGACACAGCTGTCCTCTTAAAGGGCAAAGAGATAAAACTTCATTTGCAACCACTTATCCTGGGCTCCATGGGAGAGAGGGCAGAGCAAACTAGTCTCATGAGGGGAGTCTGCACCTACCCAGTTTGCACCTCTGGGTAGAGAGCTGAAGGGACAGACACCAGAATCCCTGTGCTGAGTCATTCTCCCCCACCCCAGAAACCATCTTTCTTGGGTTAAGCAATCACATAAAAAGAAGAAATAAAAGGCATCCAAATTGAAAAGAAAGAAGTAGAACTATCATTATTTGCAGATGACATGATATTGTATATAGAGAAACTCTAAAAATTCCACCAAAAACCTAATAGAACTGATTAATGAATTCAGTAAAGTGGCAGGATACAAAATAAATGTCCAGAAAAGTTGCATTTTTATACACTGCTAGTATTAGGAAAGCAATTGACTCTTTATGTCAGCTTCATATCCTAAAACTTTGCTATAACTGTTTTTTAGTTCCAGAAAGAGAGAGAGAGAGAGTGTGTGTGTGTGTGGTGGGGGGGGGGGGGGTTACATAGGCAATTATTTCACCTATGAACAAACCAGTTTTATTTCTTCTAGGTCTATATACCTTTTATTTTATTTTCTAGTCTTACTGCCTTAGCTAGTATTTCTAGTACAATGTTGATCAGGAATGGTGAGAGGAGACGTCCTTCCCTTGTTCCTTATTGTAGGGGATAAACATTGTTTTTTACTGTTAAATATACTAGCTGTAGTTTTTGTAGGCATTCTTTATCAACTTGAGAAACTTCCTCTCTTTTTCTAGTTTGTTGAGAGTTCATATCATGAACGGCAGTAGAATTTTATCAAATAACTTTTCTGTATATCTGATATAATCAAATGATTTTTCCTTTTTAGCCTGTTGATGTGATGATGGATTATCTTACTGATTCATACCTGAAATACATCCCATTTAGTCATAGGTTATAATACTTTTTATATATTTTTGGTTTTGATTTGTAATATTTTGTTGACAATTTTTACACCTATGATTATGGGAGCTATTAAGCTAAAATTTTCCCTTATTGTAATGTCTTTGTCTGGTTTTGATATACATCTATTTCATCACTATACTCTTTCCCACCACATAAGAATATTCATAAACACCGTTGGTAAGTAAAGACAATAATGTTACATGTTTTGCCTCTGATCCCCAAAATCTAGAAACAATTCAGATCCTTGCTAAAGGAGACCTAGATAACAAGCTTCTTAGAATATCAAAATTGGAGCATCCCATTTAATTTTGGAATTCTCATTTATAAAATGTAAAAATCAAGGATGGCAGGTAAGACTTATATTGAGTGCAACCTCTGATTTTTAGTAGCTGTTGGTAAGTGAGGTGTTGAAGGGATTCTGAGGCTGTGTGTTTGGGAGAAAGGAAGTGTGACAGACTAGCAATGCTTGTCACAAGAGCAGTGAGCTACAGCATACAAGCAGTGCCAGTGCATTTGCTGATTGTGAGCAAAGCTACTCTGTCTTTTATAATTCTATTTATTAAAATAATAATTCTAATTTACAATGTTTAAGAGCAACTGAAAAAGGAAACAGAGGTAATGTGAATAAAATTTATCAAAAACACTAGTTAGTAAAGCCAATTAAATGTTTCTTAGAAAACGCCATACATTAAACGTGTTAATGAATGAGTCAAAGGGTTTAAGAATTCTAAATAGTTTCACATTGCTTGAGAGTATTTCAGTGACTTAATTGGCTGGATGTAAAATAAGAATGACATTTGTTATCTGTAAGTCTTTGGCGAAAAACTGTTTCACTTTCAAAGAGTGCCAAAATTCACTCCTGTGATTTTGCCAATTTGATAAAGAATAAAAATTTCTCTAAAGTTCTAAAACAATGACTGCAGAAGGAACAATGGATTTGTTTGGCGGAGGTCTTTCTTAAAACTAATTTCATAGAGTAAAGGAAAAAAAGATTCACAATATTAACCTGTGTGACTGTGACAGGTAGGCAACATACAAACTGCCTATAAAAGATCCATGTACTTGTGTCCTGCTTTTTATAATCACTGAAACTTTACCTGCTCAAGGCAGAGCCCTGCAAAGTAACTCAGGACACTGGCCATCAACATATTTCAGTTCCACTGTGTACCTGAAATTCATCTTCCTTTCACTCTTTTTTTCATTTTCAGAACAGTACTCAGCTTGGCAGTAAAGAGAAGCAACAGTTTTTGGAAATATTTTCACCACTCATCCTAAAGTGAAGAAGTTTTGTTTCTTTTTTGTTTTGGTTTGGTTTTGCTTTTTTATGTTTGTTGGTTGGTTCCAGACCACCAATTAAGTATCTTCCATCGTGGGAAAAGGAAGTTGGGCAGAAGACAGATAAAGTGATTCTCAGTTCAATCTGTGCACTAAAATCACGTGGGGATCTTTTTTTTTTTTTTAAAAAAAAAGCCACTAATCAGGATCCACATCCATACATGCTAAAGTAACCTAATGTGGGGCTGACATGTGAGAATTTTTTTAAAGGGTACTCCAGGTTAAGAATCAGTGTCCTCCAAGAAGAGCTGTTCACAATTTCAAGAGATCACTAATGAGAGTTGATGGAGCCATTAAAGAAAAAGAAAAAAAGAAAAGGAAAGTTCAACTTTTTTTGTAAAAAATAATCCCCATCACAACTTTGGTGAAGTTACTCAGTTTTGAACTGTGCTTATTATAAAGGGAATACATAGAACACCAGGTAAAATGTTTGCACACTAGAAAAGAGAACTTGGACAAAAATCAATCTTGCATGCCAACCCCTCACCTTTAACACCTACCCCCACCGCCCCATCACTGTGCATCCTTGTGAGGACTTCTCAAGATGAACTCACATTTCTACTGCCACAGAGAACAGAATGTTCCCTGCAAAGTGATACTGTGAATAAATTTATAGCAGAATCAATGGTTATTTGTTTCTGCAATTTCCCCAAAGTAACAGCACAAATACTGAATTTTTATTTGTAAAATAAAAATTACAGTGGGTAAACTCTTCCAAAATTTATGTCTACTATTCTAATATAGGAAGTCGGTATAATTACTTAGAACAAAGAGCTGCTTTCATAGCTACATCATTCTGCTGTAGTCACTGAGATGATGTTATTCAGAAATCACATATCTCATTAGACATAAGTAAACGTTACTAAACATGTTTACTAGTAACACTAGTTACTGCATGTGGACGGATAACATCATTTTTTATATTCACAAGTTAAAGTCATCTCATATATTTTAATATGGTGTTCAACTCTGATGGTTGGGTCAACTCATTCTTTGCTAGACCTACTTAGGAAAAAAAGATCTTGGCCCTACCAACAGGTTTTTTAGAGAAAAACTCCAACTCTAACCCCATACAAATTTTTTCTAGGTAGGCACTTTGGTTAAGCAACCACCTACCATCTGTTAATGAAATTTCTAAGGATATATATTGTCACTGAATCAATAAAGCTCCTGAGAAAAAGACTATAACCTCATCTACCTTTAATCCAGTTTTTATCTAAAGTCTAGTCACATATTTGGAGGACTATCATGAAAGACAAGTAGTCCACCCACTGTCCTAAACTACAAGTCTAAGGTTTAGTCCATTTGAAAAGCTGTGCCATCAGAAAGCAAGGTACTTAATCCACTTTACTTAAACTCAAAGTAGCATTACTGTAACTACAGACGACATTTGTACCTTATTTACTATGGGGGTGCTCTTGGAGTATCAAGCCCTAAGAGGCCCTGAATACATATTTGTAGGAGATGACATAAGGGGGCGAGAGAGTAGGGAGATAGTTGTAATAGATTTTTTTCACTTATTATTTCTGAAAACACAGCTCCACACCACGTTTTTCCTTTATAGCAACAGACATGCCATATTTCTTATCAAGTCCGGCTTTGGCTAATCAGAAAAACCACTATTTTTAGCTCATGAAAAGTTTCATCACCATGTCTGCACTTCATTTTTACCATCCGAAAGCATCTAGTTTAATTTTTATTTCCATCTTAATAATAGATTCTAGCTTATGTTTACCTTATATCTCATATTTCACTTTTATATTTATTTATCATAGCCATATCAAATCTTTGGTAGGAAAACAGACAAATCCTTTCTCTCTGAACTCTGGAGCTATTTTAGTTAGCCATCTCAATTACACATGTATAGTAAGATATAATATACCTCCTAAAATTAAAATACAATGCATATGGAATTCAAAATTCTATAACTATTCTAAACTGTCCAAAGTTAATAAATGAATATGAATTTTTATGTATGCTTCATACTTGAGCTAAATGTACAAAGGACATTTACAAGTAAAAATTTTGGATATAGAATATTAAATGTCACAGGATTATTCAGCATGTTTTAACAGGTTAAAATATAATCCTGTCTTTATACTTTCAAGTAAATTTGGAATTCCTTGTGTGGGGGCTTATGATCAAACCAAATCCTTAATACTCAGTGTGAAAATTCAATCACAATTGTCAAAGATCAAGCTGCTGCTTCTGATGAAAAAAAACATAATGAGGTATCATCTTGTTCAATATATGCTTTCAACTTGACCTGTAGGCTAATACAAAATAGGAAGTTCTAGTATTTATTTTGTTTCTTGCACAACAGAAGTCTCGTAAGAGGGATGGTTAAAATATCTAGTCTCATTGCCTGAAAATACAGTCAACTCTATTATCTGGAGACATATTAGCCAGTTTGCACATTGACTATAGTAAAATAGTAACAGCATGCATTGCATTTGTAAAAGATTTTAAAATTTCTATGCATCAAAGACTGTATCTCAATATGAGAGGATGTCGATTTTCAACTACATAATAACTAAGACACAACATTGTGCCTACTGTGTCATTCATTCAACAGCTATTTATTGAATATTTACTACGTGCCAAGCACTGCATTAAGCTATTCTACCTCATTAATCAGAACTGATCCCCCTCAACAACTCTCTTTTAACGAAGGCATGAGGGAGGGCGTGTGGTCAACTGTTTGTGAGTTGGCTGTAGTTTTGAGATACAAACTCTAAAGAGAAACAGACATTTAGTACAATGAAACAAACTCCAGGAAATTTGTAGGTGTAAAGCTAACTTCTCCCCACCTTGCTCTGCATCCTGTTTTTCCTTCCTTTGCTTCCCCTGAACCTGGAAATCTAGCTTCCCTCTTTCTCCTTCAGCCCCCAAGTTCATAATCACACCCCCTGGCAATTCCTTAGATGTTCCTTAAATGTGTACACTTCCCATCCTACCTCAAACCTCTCTGCTATGACTTTAGCTCAGACCACCATCATCTCAAAGCACAATGACTATTATGTAGTGCACACTCAAATATTTGTGCATAATTGAATAAGACACATCAGTTGAATGCCCTTTAAGACACTGAGGTAAACAAGGGGAAGGAAACACCAAAATAACCTGAACTCATTCTTTTTTGAGCAACCACTTAAAACTTGTGAGTCCCCTTCCCTTTCTTGCTTCATCTCAGATTGCCCTCACGGTCTATCTGCTCAGCTACATGTCCTCCATCACTCTCCTAGAGCAGGTGCTCAGTCAGTGACCTAGTCTTACCACTGTAACCCAAAACAGTGCTGTCCAGAGCTTACTGCAGCGACAGAAAGGTGCTAGGCTTATGCTGCCAGCATGTATGGAGACTGATTCACTTGAAACAAGGCAAGTGTGACTGAGGAATTAATTTTTAACTTTACATTTTAATTAATTTAAATAGACACATTTGGCTAACAGTGATAGTACTGGACAGTGTGTAGCTTAGTTTTTTCCATACTGCTACTAGAATTATCTTCCTACAAGATATCTGATAACATCACTTGCCTTACAGAAATAACATGTCTCCATAAAACCTTCACCATAAGGTATGGCATTTCAGGCTTTTCACGATCTAGGCCAATTTGCTATCTCATTTCCATTTTCTCCACTCCTCCCCCATTTAGGCTCCAACTGCATTGGATCACTCGGTGTACTCACACATGCCATAATATAAGCTTTTATACAAACTGTTGATTCCTGCGTAGAATGCCTTTTCCTCTCAGGGAACATCTGCTCACTCTTCCAGATCCAGCTCAAATCCCTATTCCTCTCTGAATACTTACCTGCCTGCCCTCAGCACAGCAAGGCTCTCTCTCTCTCCCCTAACTCTGCTGCTGTAACATTTTGTATATAAGCTCCATTAAAACATTTAACCATAATTAATGGTTTAAAATGTGAAAAATATAAGTTCCATGCATCTAGGTAAATATTAATCACATACACTAATGAGATGATCAGGTCAAGCACTTGGCGCAAGAGTAGTAAGTATGCTATATATGTGCAAAGTCTTCAATACCTGTGTTATGAATCACCTCATCCATGCAACAGATCTTAACAGAATATAGAAGGCTAAGAAAACAAGGAGAAGGAACTAAAAAGATGGAGGCGGAAGAGGGGAAAAGCTCACAAGGCACTGATACCAATGGGAGGTTTAGGTCGGGGAACTCAGGTAAGAAAAGTCATGAAAGTACCAAGAGATTAACTATTCAGCAAACCCACAGCTAAAGCTGAACTTGTTTCTCACCTTCCCTTCCTAACTGGCAACAGCAATAATCAAATTCCTTAGTCAGGGAGGCTAAATGTTAGCAGGTCAAGAACAATAGAAAGCTTTCCTTGTGATGTGTAACTGAGAAGAATTTGTTATAAGCAGATCAATAACACACTATTACTGTGGCCCACTATTTAGGAAAGAGCTCTGTTACATAAAACATTGAACCCAGATGAAAAAATACCTCTAAACTTACTCAATTTTCATATCCTCTAAAATTAACTTAGATAGAAACATTTCAAACTCTGAGTTACATTTATTCTCCTTTGGAGAGTAATAATTTCCCCTTTATATAAAGCAATCTCACTTTTCTCTCCCTTTAGTCTGCTTGCAAAAAATAAATGCAAAGAAATGTTTAAATAGTTAAAGGTAAAAATTTTAGTGGTAATCCTAAGCAAGTCTCAATATATATACCATCATATATGCAGGTATCTGAACTGAATGACTACTAGGTTTAAATAATATTCTGATGTTCCATTTCATTAGTTTGAGGAAGCATAGGTTTACAACATAATTTTGTTATTAAACAAAATCCTTCAGGTGGATTTGCAGAATACAGAAAATTAATATTTGGATTTAGTTCAGAGGTTGAGTAAATTAGCTTAGTTCACTCTGGGTTTAGGTTCATGGTTCATTCAGTTCAAGTTCTTGATAATGAGCACATCAAAACAAAAATATTTAAATAATGTAATAAGAGCTGACATTCTACAAGTAAGTGTGCAGGCAAATATGTGTTTTTAAAAAAAACAACCAAACTCACTTTACAGAGAGAGCTAAGGTTAAATCCAAAGGTCTGAGCATTCCGGGAGCCGGCATTCATGTAGTTTCCCATTAGCAATACAAGTTCCAGCAACTTGCTGAAGCTTTTGCTCTTCTTTATGTCTTCGCAGGCAGTGCTGACAGCCATGATGTCAGGTCTGATGTTATTCACCTGCTCTTCAAACTGAAGCTTAAAGAGAATAGCACTGAGCCGCGGCCGTAGTCTCTTCACATTGCTCATCTGATTGAAAAGAAAATAGCAGATTTCCTTTAAAATGCACGGTATACTTTAGTACTGTAAGACTGCAAGTGATCTGGGATGATTTATTGGTATGACAGTACCCAAGAAGCAATATATCCCCTAAAACTGATAGCACGAAGAGAGACAGGCCCTGCTTGTTTTTCTGAGGAATCCAGAGTCGTCCCTCAAAAATGAAAAAAAAAATTTTTAAAAAGTAACTATTGAGATGCTCAATGAAAAGAAAGCTTTAATTAAATGATAAAGTTTAAGTATTAAGTACATATATTTTTACAACTAAATTTTCAAAAGAATATAGAGAGGCAACGAATTATAAAACATTCATTTTTTTGTTCAAAACCAAAACATGCTGGGTCATATTTAAAACATATTCAGAAAGGTGTAAAAGAGGGTTTGTTTTCTTCAAATAGCAATTGCTGTCCTCAGAAGCACTGCTGACTAACAATACATGCTAGATAGAGGGAGAGTAAATAGGTCCCAATTTGTACTAAATTGACTTTCTCTAGCAACACAGGAAAGGGGAATGACTCCTGACACATACTAAATTAGCAGAGTTAGGGTGAAGGAACATGAGCGTAGCAGGAGACAGAAGCAGTGCCAAGCCACAGGTGTTTGGGACTCAGGGTTGCCCTGTTGGGAATGTAGAGGGGTGAAAGTGTCAAAACACGCGCGCACACACACACACACACACACAAAAGGACTAGAGTGTCAGCAAGTTCTTGCCTTAAACTTACTCCCCATGTTCTAACAACACATGCTAGGGGAAGACGCACTCACCTGAAGGCTGAAGACAAAGGGCACTTAAGCTACATATGAATTCCTTGGCCAAATGTATTAGGAATCTGAGACTTAAAAGAGACTGATGGGGCAGTAATACTATAACCCTTGAACTTCAACAACTATTATAAACATCAAAAGCAGTTTGAGGCCCGGTCAGGGGGAAAAGAAAAAAGAGAGAACATGACAGGGTTAAAATAGGGCCTAGTGCAGCCAGTTACAGGCCCCCAAAGGGAAAGGCTAAAAAAACACTATCTCATGAGGTGTACAGGATGTCTGTTAAGATAGAAAGCTATCTGCTAATAATATGATTGTTATTTAAAATAAAATATGCCATACAAAAGCCTAAACTTATTCGATCCAATAGGATAATGCAGACACTGCTTTAATGATATAACAATATAACCAAGCACACTCACCTAAAAAGAACCGAGCAATAAAGAGGCAGTTCTTAGTAGATACCTCTGAGAATGTGTCTTCAGATGGAAAGTTTCTTAGCAAATAATATAAATATCTATTTTACATCAGTACTCTCCCAGGCACTTGACATGTGAAATGTCTATGTGCATAAAGGCAAGATTTTTAAGAGCCTGACTAATACAGTTAGTTAACAAGAAGTCCCCTCTACAAAGTACTTTAAGGAATGTCTTAAAATGACTTGACTACAAGGAATGCCTTCAAATTCCTGTCTCAAGAAAATAATTTTTTCCCCTGGAAGAGAGTAAAAAACTAGTAGGCTCAAAAAAGACAAAGTTTAAAGTAAAAGGAAACACTACTAATAATGATTTTACAGAATAAATATAAAATTTTAGAAAAACAAAGTGAGGGCCATTTAGAATAATATTTGGATACTGAACGTCTAATACACAAAGTAGACTTAAGAGATGATTACTTCTGCCTAGCCGGGCGTGGCTCAGTGGTTGAGCATGGACCTAGGATCCAGACGATCGGGGTTCGATTCCCGGTGAAGGCACATGCCCGGTTTGCGGGCTGCAGCCAATCAATGAGTCTCTCATCATTGATGTTTCTATCTCTCTCTCTCCCTCTCCTTTCCTCTCTCTGAAATCAATAAAGATATATTAAAAAAAAAGAGAGAGAGAGATGATTACTTCTCACAGAGTCATTTCAAGTGTCTTAAAATGCTCCCAAATGGACTTACTTCCCTGAAATTTTTATCCTTACTTAAACATTGCAAATGGTAAATATTCATATTATATTGGAGCAATTCCAAATAATACTCCATGACATTTACTATATCCTTTAGGATAATAAGATGTAGAAAAGAACACTCACATGAGTCCATACACACAGGGCCTTGCCAAGGTGTATACTGAGCCCACGGCATCTGTTTCAGTCTGTGCCTTTACTCACGGTTATGAACTTAGGTAATTAGCAATTTGCAATAAACATGAGGAGGAATTTTCCAGTATCCCATGTATACCTTTGGTATTATTACTAAACATACTAATTTTAACATATGTTAGTGTACTACTCTGTGCACAAAGAGAAAAAAAGACTGCATAAATGGCTATATGATACCACCCAAAATATGTTAAAGCTTTCCTGCTGACAAGCTAACCATATGCAGCCAGTATAAAGTAATTAATTTTCCTAGAAAAAATATAACCTAGATTTGTATGAATAATGAGTCTACCTGGCACTAGGGACAGGTACCTTCGAAAGACAGAGTAAGTCTATGATGTAATGCAGAACAAAGTGCTATATTTTCATAAAAACCCCTGACGAAGCGAAGTCAGGAAAGGTAACCAAACAACAGGTCTTTGACCCACAGTCTTGTAAATTAGATGTCCTTTTCATATTGCTCTTTCTTCCAAATTTAGAAAAGTTAGGATTTTGACTGATATGAAATAAATGTATTTCAGTGAATGAAATTACTGAGCTGGAAAGGAACATGAGAGATCACCTGGAGCTAGTTCCTGACTTTAGTCCACTATTTAGCCTACTCTGACCGCATAGGCCAAATGGTGGCGCCTTTTATTTAAAAAAAAAACAACAAAACGAAACGAAACAAAACTCAATGAAAGCTAATGTTCTAAGACCTAAATCTTGGGATCTGTGGTAATAATAGCAGGGCTCTTTTTCTTATTAATCAGATGGAATCAAAAAGTAGGTTTAAAAATGGGAAAATACTTTTTGAAAAACCCTAAAGAATGTTTCCTCATCACTTCACATATTCTATCAACATTGGGGATCTGCATTTTGTTTGCTTGTTAAGGAACCTAAACCCTGGCTTGGCTGACAAAGACTAAGCCGAATGCAAAAATGGAGAGCTATAGCATACAAATACTACTCTCAATGGTGATAGAAAGTCATTAAAAAAAAAAAAGGGTTATAGTAAAAGTAGCTTTAAGATAGTTAATAATTAGAACGTTAGAGAAAATTATAATTACATTTTTACAGAGGTATCTTTAAATTTATTGTTATAGAATCTTAGCAATGTAAGCCCACAGCACCAAAATCTGACAATAATGAATTATAATCTGAAGATAAATCTAAAGGCATAAGGAAGTAAAAAATATTTTATTTCACTACTATTTTTTGAAGGCAGGGCGCAGTATTCCTGGAATCTCTCACCCACCACCACAGAGGATACATGCCAGATGAATAATCTTAAGAACAGTGACCAGTGAAAATCAAACAAGCAAATCCAGAACACTAAGGGTAATTTTTACTTCAAAATTTTGTTTGTTGGCAACATGTGTTGTTGGAGCAGGGACAACATTAAATGAAAGTACCTTTAGAGAATCAATGAACCAACAAGTATTGACAGTGCCCACTCGTTGCTGAGACACAGAGGTCGTGGCTACTGCCCTCATAGCACATTTCATCTACTTCTTCCCATCTGACTTGAAGGGTAAAAAGTAGAAAAAGTCCTCAGGGATGTAATCTCTCATGATCTTATTATGTTTTTCACATAGAATTTTAATTTTATCCATTATTCTATGTAAAAAAACCACAAAATCAATTTGGCATTTTTTATACCATGTTTAATGCCATATCTGGTTCTCTTTATAGATAGTTTCTTTTATAAATAAGAGATTTTCAGAAACCAATTTATTCAAAACTTGTTGGGCTTTTCCACTCCCTGCCTGCAGACTTGTTGAGGCTAAACTCAAAAGAAAGTTTAGTATATGCTTCATCTCTTTCATTAGTCTTCCCGAAAGTCATTACAAAACTACTTAACCATTCATTTAACTTTCGACTGCTACGAGTAACCTACTGATTAAAAAGCTACTCACTTCAGTTTTAATTGACTAACTAAACATTTACTTCATACATTTTGTAAATACATAATTATAAGGAATAGTGGAGTAGCACTTTAGGGAGGTTAAATGACTGCTTCAAGGTCACATACTGCCAATCAAGTGTACAGTTCCACTCAGAGCAGCACATTGTAGAAATTAACAGCCAAGACTTAAAAATGACCTGATGCTCAAACTACTTCTACTATGATTTCCAATAAGTAAGAATGGGCTTTAATTTCGCCTCAGGAGGTATCAGATATAAACACTACGGAGATGACCCTGCTGTGCGCTCTGCCTACTACTACATATTTCTTTCCTTTCTCCTTCGTATATTCAACTACCTCCTGTTCTGCTGAATTTTTAATATTTTTTCCAGATCCGCTTTCGGTATCCCCTCCACACTGTACTCTGCACTCATATTTTCATATTAGCTAATTCTTCTGCTCTCAGGGGGAAACGTGTGATAAGCAAGGAGAATGTTAAAAAACAAATGCATCTTTGTGAAAGACAGGACTAGAGAAAATGACAAAGGGTTGAGGGAGGAAAGTGACATCTGAGAAAGAAACGGGATCTAATAATAAAATTAAGACACTTATTAGGAAAAAGTTTTGAACTTGACTTTTCTCATTAAACTAGGTGAAAAATATCTAACCGTCACCATTTGCTAGCCAATGTTTTCATGATATCCAAAATTCTCAGGAAAAAGAAATATTCATTTTACTTCAAGAGAAGCATCAAAAACATAGCTACTCAAGTGCCTTATGCCTGGGTTGTGCTCAGAATAGAAAGAATGTTTTTAAAATAAATGTGCCCTTATGATATTAAAACTCGTAAGCTGAAATTATTTTTAAAAGCTAAACAACGGGCAAGTACATATGGTACTTTTTTTTTTTTTTTTTTTTACAGGTTTTCATAGGAGCAAGGTAAAGCCAAGAATTGTTTAAAAAAGAAAAGAAAAAAATTAACAGGATACAAATATATATTCCTCCAGCTAGCCAAGAAACAGACAACTGGCTATAGACATCAGCTACTGTTTGTCTTTGTTTACAAGTGCTTATCAATTCTGGACCACTAAGGATTTCACAGGAGGTCCAGGTGAGTTCTGTAGATACTCAGGATCTGCAAGTGGTAAAACTAGAAAGCAAGAGACTTATTTAACTTGGCAGTCTTAGCTAGCACTCCTAACACAAAAGTTTCATATCTGATGAATTTCAAAGCTGGCATAAAACCCAGAACCATTCTGGTGTCTTAAATTCATTCATGTCTGCTTCCAGACAGTCCCCACCCTCCCATAAGACACCAATGTTTTTATTTCTATCGCTGTTCTTTAAATTTATATTAATGAAACTTAAACACGTTTTGTGTCTGGCTTCTTTCACTCAAGCAAATGACTCTGAGATTCACACACGCACAGTGTGATTCAGTACTTTGTTCTTTTTTAACAAGCAATAATATTTCATTGCAAGAACACACTCAAATTTCTTCATCCACTTTCCTGTTCATGGTTTTTGTGTTTCTTTCTGTTTCACTTTGAGGCTATGTAGTGCGATGGGTTGAACAGGGGCTCCAAAAATGATAAATTAAGGCCCAACCCCAGGTACCTGTTAATGTGAACTTATTTAAAAACAGGGTCTTTGAAGATGCAATGAAGTTAAGGCTCTCGAGAAGAGATGGTGCTAGATTTAGGGTGAGCCCTAAATCCAATGACTGATGTCACTTTAATAGAAACGGTACAGATGGGAGAGAGAAAGAGAGAGAGAGAGAGAGAAAGAGAGAGAGAGAGAGAGAGAGAGACAAACAGAAGACAACGATGCAAGGGAGGAGGTGGAGACTAAAGTAATGTTACAAGGTAAGAAATGCCGAGAATCACAAGGGGCTACCAGAAGCTCAGAGAGAGGCCTGAAAGAGATTCCTCCCCAGATCCTCAAAAGGAATGAGCCTTGCCAAAATGTTGATTTAGGACTCTGGCCTCCAGAAAATGCAAAAGAATGAATTCCTGTTCTTTTAAGCCACACCAGGGATGTGGACACTTGTTATGGGTGTGTATGAAAACTAATACCGGATATTATGAGTATCCTTATATGAGTCTTTTCATTTCTATTAAATATCTACAACAATAAAGTGTAAATGTATACTTAACTTTATAAGAAATTGTAAAACTGTTTTCCGAAGTGGTTTATACCATTTTATACCCCCTTTACTAAAGTCATGGTTTATTCTGGAAGCTTTATACTTTATCTTTGCCTTTGTAGGTCTACACTCCATCCCTCATTAGATATTCTGTGGGTGTGATGCAGGAGTTGAAACTCATTTTAGTCCTTAGGATATGCAAGTTTTGCAGCACCATTTGATACAAAGTTACTTTTCTCATTCACTAGCCTTGATGTCTTCACTGCAAATCATTTGTTGGTATCTTTGCCGGTTTATTTCTAAACTTTCCAGAAAAAGTTTATTTGTAAATCTTTATGCCAAACCTTACTGCCTTGATATCAAATTAGTAGTCTAAGTCCTCCAAGTCTGTTCTTCTCCAAATTGATTGTGTCTATTCTAGGGCCTCCATATGCCATATGGGTTTTTGTAACGTTTGTCAACTGCTATAATAAAACCCCCTGGGATTTTGATTGGGAATGTGTATCATATGTTTATTAGGAATCTATAGATCATTTAAGGGAAAAGTAAAATCTTAACAATACCAAGTCTTCCACTCTATGAGCATGGTAAATACCTCATTTACAACTTTATCTCAGCAATATTTTGCAGTTTAAGTGTAGAAAATCAGCACATTTAGTAAAATGTATCCCTAAGTATTTTAAGTTTTTTGATGCTATTGTAAATAGTACTATTTTTTATTTTGTTTTCCAGTATATATCATTGCTATAGAGAAAAAGAGAATTCATTCTGGTATGCTGACTATCCTGTGACCTTGTTAAATTCGCTGGTAACTTAACAAAGTTTATTGTAAACTCCTTATGCATTGACATGGACAATCAGGTCATTTAAAAAAATGGTTTACTTTCAGATTTACAGTGTATAGGCCTTTTATTTCTTTTTCTTATTACACAGGTTAGAACATCCATCATAATGCAGAAAAGAAGTGATAAGAGTAGATATCCTTGCCTGGTTTCCAATCTTAACTGACAAAGCATTTACTTTCTTACATTAAGCATGAGGATAGCTCCAGGTTTTACATAGATGTCCTTTATTAGGTTGCAGAAGTTTTCTCCTATTTCTAGTTGTTAAGAGATTTTATTTATCATAAAGTAAAATTCTATCAAACGCTTTTTATCTTGCACTTGTTTAGATATAATTTTTCATCTTTTTTCTGGTAATATGGTTAACTACATTTTTTTAAGGTAAACCAACCTTGCATCACTTGGTCATGATATATATACTCTCTTTTTAATGAGTTGCAATATTTTATATAAAAATATTTTGCTGACAATTTTTACATACATGTTAATGTATAATAAGAGTCTCTAATGTTCTGTAGTGCATTTCCGTTTTTGATTTCTGATATTGGTAACTTAAGAATTTGGGTTTCTTTTTCAATGTTTTCATTTTCATTCAGCTCAAAATAATTTCTTCATTGACCTACAAGTAACTCAAAAGCATGTTGCACAATTTTCAAACAAAGAGATGTTCTATTATTGCACTCTTTTTTTTAGAAAGAAAATATATTCTTCAAAGTTTCAACCTTTTCAAAATGACTGAGATGTATTTTATGTTCCTATATGGTCTACCTTGGCAAACATACCATAGATAGTTGAAAGAAAGTATATTATGAAGCTATTGTGTGAAATGTTCTACAAACATCAATTCTATGTGGGTTGATAGAACGGTTTTGATTTCCAAAATACTAATTTTGTGTGTGTCACTTTATTTAGAATTTACTGAAAAATAAGTCTCATTATTATTGAGAAATTATCTATTTCTCCATTTAATTTTGTCAGTTCTTGCTTCATGAATTTCGATACTGTGTTATTAGAAGCATACATATTTAAGATGATTGTTTATTCCTAGTAAATTACTCCTTTTATTGTTGTGTAATGTCACTCTATTTCTTATAATATGCTTTGCCTTGAAGTATTCATAGCTATGCTACTTTTCTTACTTTTTACTGTTTGTTTTCCATTTGCCTATTTTACCTCTCTTTTATCCCTTTCCTGATTTTGGATTAATCAAGCAATTTTTATTATTCCATCTTATTGATTTTCTAATGCCTTCTGAACTATATATCTTTAATTATAATTTTTCTGAGTGCTCTAACACTGACAAAATGCATCTTTTTTGTGTTAGTCTATTTAGAATTATTTAGTAAATGCTGTACCTGCTGATGGTTTTCACTTCCTGCCTCACCTTTCCAACATTTCATACCTTCTGATTCATTTCATGTGTGTACTGCTACAACAGCACAATTCCATTTGTTGTACCCCATCCTTTGTGCAATTACTATCATGTCTTGTGCTTCTAGGTACATTATAAAATTCATCCTGCATTGTTATTTTTTTAATCATCAGTTTTCTTTTTGTGGATCTGAGTTTTCATATGGTATCATTTTCCTTTGACCTCAACTCAGGACAACCTTTAGCATTTCATATAGGGTGGGTGTGATGGCCCCCAAACTCTCTAAGGTTTCACATCACTTAAAAGTGTATTTTACTGTATTTTTGGAAGGGTATCTAATAAATAAAATCTTTTGAATTTATAGATGTGTGTTTTTTACTTCAACACTAAAATACACCCTTCTGTTGACTTCTGCTCTCTGTTATTTCTGCAAAGCCAGCAAAAGCTCTCATCTTTGTTTTCCTGTATGTAATGCTCTATACTTCTCTCTCCCCAGTTATTTTTATGATTTCCTCTTTATCTTTGGCTTTCAACAATTTCACCAGGATGTACCAGTGTTTTCTCTTTATATTTACCCTGGTTGGGTCTGCTGAGCTTCTTGAACAGTAAGCTGACGTTCATCACTCATTTGGGGATTTCTTGGCCATTATTTTGTCAAATATTTTATCAGCCACAATCTCATTCTCTTATCCTTTTGGGATTCCAATTACAGGTGTTTTGGACAGACGGGTATTTACCCAACAGTATGTGAGATTCTGTTCATTTTTTATACAATCTTCTGTTCCTATATTCTTAAGAAAATTTCTACAGATCTGCCTTTAAATTCACCGATTCTTCTGCTATCTGCCACATACTTTTAACCCTTTACACTAAATATTTCCATTCAGTTATTGAAATTTTCAGTATGAGAACTTCCATATCGTAAATCTTTAGTTTCCAGAAATTTCCCTGCAAACACTCCTTAATTAAGACCATGCTTTCCTTTAATTCCTTGAAGATAATTTTCTTTAGCATATTCATAATATCCTCATTAAAGTCTCTACATGTAAAATCTAAAATCTGGGCCATTTGGGTCTGGTTTGACCTTTTTTTGTTTTTTTTTGATAACACATCCCATTTATTGTTCTTTACTTTTTAATTAAATATTATAATGTAACAACTGTTGAGTTATATTTCTTTGGAAAAACATTCACTCTGAAATTGTACAGTCAGAGGTGTTGCCCTAGCTCCTCTAACTTGTCAGGACTCAATTTCCAAACTTAATTCTCAGAGGAGATGGCAGACTTGATTATAGGTTTTGTTGGGGTGGGTCTAGAGTAGGAACTCGTTTAGGGTATGGTACTCATTCCTAGAGTACATACAACCTTTCCATTTGTTTTAGTAAGTACTGAGTTAATGGCTTGTTAAGATGTTTCTATTCTGGCAGGGTCAGAAATCCAATGGCTCCCCATAATGCTGGACTTTTCCTTAGTATCTCTGTTCCACTCTAACCTTGTAGCAGGTGCTACGTGATAAATCTTGCTCAGCATGCAAAGAGTCCAGCCTCCAGACTTACGGGAGAGCTCCACATGGACTACTGGTGTTCCTTTCTGTCCAATCCCTCCGCTGTAATTCCCTGTCCTGCAGATTTCAGCTGTTTTAGCTGCCATAAACGGTGATGTCTGCCTTCTTAGCTCTGAGAAAACCACGCCCTCTCCTTGAACTCTAGCTCTCTCTGCTACAACTGAAAACTTTCATCAGGTCTAAAGCTGGTAATTCATGAAGTTTATGAGTTTTTAAGGTTTGCCATTTTCCTTTCTGTTTTAAAACAGAAGTCTTCCATATTTTGTTGCTTTATCATTTTTAGTGGTTCACACAGCTTTTGCCAAATTTATGTCTAATTTATTTCTTATGCTGCTACAAATGAAAATTTTAAAATTTCATTATAATTTCAGTTTTAAGAATACTAAATCTACTCATTACTCAGATTAACCAATTGTTTCCATTTTGCCCCATCTGCTCTATCATAATCTCTTTTCTTCTCCATGTAACATGGATATTAGATAATATACATTATAAAGGAAAACATATATACATATTATACACACATATTTGGGTTAAGGTGATATTTACCAGTTTTTCCAATGAAAAGTAACTATATGTTTCCTTTACAATAAATAAGTAATTTATGGGGAGATGCTTTGAGACCACATACACAGTGTGTATATAATCTACTTTTATCAAATATTCACTTTTGTGTTAATGGGGATAGCCCACTGAGTAGAATACTCATTATAGCATTTTACTAAACTTTATTAAGAATACACTTTATAGACCTTTTATAGATATCTTCAAGAATGAAACATAAAATAAACCAGTCTATATACAACAATTACACTTTTAGCCACAAGTGGGCTAAAATTGCCTAACACCATAGTAACTTAGTTCCATTAAGTCCAGTTTCCCCTTTTCCATTATGTTTCCAAAACTATCTTAGAAGAGAACACGTAGACCTATTTAATGAGACTGGCAGAATACAGAAAACGCTTCCATGCACTAAACTCGGGTCTAAAAAGCAACCTTAAAACAATGCTGTTTGCAAAGTGATGAATCATAAGAGACCTTTTTACTTATAACTACAAAATGCTTTAGGCTCTATTTCAAATGAATGATGCATGGCTAGTAATTAGTATGTGACTGTAATGATGTTTTGTTTTGTTTTCACAAATGAAACAAATTAAGCAGATTATGCCATAAAATTTCAACACTACATAGACAGCCTGACTAAAAAGCATAATGTTTCCATACCAAAACAACAACAACACCTCCCTCCCCAATTCCTATTACGGACTTAAATATCCCATTTTTTGGTTTTTTATATAGAAAATTTAAAAGCACAATGAAGAAAAAACTAACATAGTTTCCAAAAGCTTAATTTCAAGTTCAACAATTCAACTTCCCGCATACACATTCTAAGTAATTTGTATGTAATAACTCAAAGTTAATTTTTCAATATTAAAAATAAATTGCTCCAATAATGAAACATAAACTACTGCTAAAAGCAACTTGGAGTAAAGTTGGCACCAACAACCAACAAACCCCAGAGTGAGTGCCACCATGAGAAGTGTCCTAAAGGACACAAAACTATGGTTCACATCTAACTATAACACTGACTGGCTGAGTGAACACGTCATCTCATCTATGAAATGGTGATACCTATTTCTGGAGTTATGTGAGAATCATATATCATTATCCATTTATATATCAAATACTTACTGAACACTTATTATGTGCCGAACATTGTTTTAGGCCATGGAGATTCATATTGAAAATAAGATGACAAGGACCTGCTCCAAATGAAGTACACTATAAAGCAAGCGGACAGAGAAAGGGAAAAGAGAGAAACAATAAAACAGGTGAGGTAATTTTTGATAAGGTAAGAGCTAAGAGTAAGTAGGGTCATGTGGATCAAGAATGATGAGGGGATATCATCAAGATGAGTGCTTCCATGACAAAGTGGTGTTTGGGCTGAAGCAAAGGAAAGAGGCAGAGTAATGGCAAATCTGAGGTAGGAACAGAAAATGAATAGGGCTGAACAGAGTGGACAAGGAACAAAGTGGTAAAATATGAGGTTGAGGAAGGAGAGACTAGATCATCTCACAAATTATAATTAAAAACCATTAGAAGATCCTAAGGGAAATTACCCTTCTAGCCAAGGATGCAATAACAGGGACTGAAATTATCCCCTCTGCCTGAAACAAGTTTTCAGACTTTGGACCCGAGTATATGACAGTGGTGCCTGAGAAAGGGAAAACAAACAAGGTGAGCCCTACGATTGCCCCAGCTTACTGTCTGGAATTTCCAAACTGCAGCACAAGGAGAAGGAAGCTGGGTGGAGCTAGGAATTCTCCATGAGTTGAAAAGAGGGAGGCGGGAGTCTGGAAATGCCAAAGCAGTTAGAGTTCTTAGGACACAATACCAGAAAAGAAGTTGCACAGACAGGAAGTTCTGAAGATCAGAAGTTCTGAAGTCTTTAGGTGGATTAGTGATTAGCAGATGCAAGTAAATAAACTACTGGAGGCCAGGGAAAGAATCAGGCAAAAGGAGTACAGGTAACAGTGTCTGACTGTCATGTAGGGTTGGGAATAGTACCTGTTCTCACCAGTCAGAGTGGAAAAATCTCACATTCATAGGACATTGAGTTCCACTCAAAAGGGTATTGCTTCAGTAGTGAGGAAAATAAGCTCTAGATACAAAGCTACTCTGATTCCATGTAACAAAGCATTAACAAAGGTCGCAAAAGTATCAAACTGTTTCCAAATAATTTAACTGCCTTCCAAAACAAAGCTCAAGAGTATTTATAAGGAATACAAAAGTATCTAGAGTATAAGGTAAAATTTTTGTTTTGCACCTATAATTACAGGGCACCTAAAGAAGCAAGAAAATAAAACTGATGAGGAGAAAATTTAATGAAAAGGTCCAGGAACACACTGATGACAGAATTATCAAACTGGGAAATTAAAAGTTATTATAACTGTATATCATACTTTGAGAAAGTTGAGGAAAGACTGAGGATCTTAAGTAGAAACATGAAAGGTACCAAAAATATCAGTTCCTAGAGACGAAAACTGTTATCCTGGATGACTGAATGGGAAAAACAACAGACTAGACACAACAAAAGAAAAGATTAGTGAACTGAAATACATGACAATAGAATTTTAAATGAAAACAAAAAGTAAAAAGAAAACAAAAAGATCACCAGTGAGCTGTGGAACACCTTTAAGAAGCCTAATATATGTGTAATAAAAATATATGTGTAATTGAAGTCACTAAAATAGAGGACAGAGGGAAGAAATAATTGAAAAAATGTTTGAAAATATAATTGCTAAACATTTTCTAAATTTGATGAGAACTAAAAACCCACAGACTCAAGAAGCTCAATGAATTCCAAGGAGAAGAAATATGAAGAAAACTATGCCCAAGGTAAAAAGTAATCAAATTGTAAAAAAAACGAGTGATAAAATTTTCAAAAAAAAGACACACATACAGAGGAACAAAGTTGGGAATGATGGCAGATTTCTTCCTCAGAAAATTTTGAATGAGAAGACAGTGCAGCAACATATTTCAAGTACGGGGGGGGGAGGAAGGGGGGAGTCCACCTGGAATCTCATACTCACAGAAATACTTTTCAAAATGAAGATGAAAAATGACTTCCTTAGACATACACTAGATGAAAGAATTCATTAGCACTGAAAAAATGTTACAGGCAATTTTTCAGCTGGAGGAAAAATAATTCTAGATAAAAGATTCACACAAACAAGTGAAGAACACTGAAAACAGTATATATTTATGAAAACATAAAAGACTTTTTAAAATAGAGACTTTAAAAACTTTTTTAAAAGATAACTGAGTTAAAAGTAAAAATAATGTGTTAAGAGTTTTAAACATATGCTATATCAAAATGTATGATAATAGTGCCAAATCCAAGAGGAAGAAAATGGGATTATGCTACTATAAGGCTTTATACTACCCATAAAGAGTTATATCTACCTTATTTGAAGGTAGTTCAAAATATATACAATAACCCCTAAAGCAACCACCAGTAAATTAAAACACAGAGCAATAGCCAGTAAGCCAACAAAAAGATAAAACAAAATAAAATATTCCATCCCCAAAACAAAACACCCCGAAGAATAGATGAGATAAACAGAAAACAAAGAGCAAGATGGTAGATTCAAACCCCACCATATGAAGAACCACATTAAGAAGAAAATGGCCAAAACACTCCAGTTAAAAGGCAGAGATGATCAGATTGTATTTTTTTTTAAAGCAAGACTCAACTAATATGCTGCCTGTAACAATAGTATGTTAAAAGGAAAAAGACAAAAAAGATATACCATACTATCATTAATCAAAATAAAACTGGAGTGGTTTTATTAATATAACACGAAATAAATATGAAAACCACTAGCGTATTTTAAGCTTGGACTTGACATTCTCATTTATTTTTATAGCAAGAGGTCACTAGCTGCTATGAGGAAAATGATAGTGCATTCAAAACATGAGGCACAGGGCCTGAAACACAACAAGTAATCAACAAACGGCAAATATAAATATCTATACAGCTCTGAGGGACTGGCCCAGCACTACCATCCCTAAAATCTTATCTTTTCCCAACAATAGTGTTCTAAAATGAATATCCACATTTTATTCTACTTTAAAGTTGGCTTCCCACTGTCATTCACAAACATGTATGAAACAAAAGCACCCTTTGCACGGCAGTCCCTGCCTGCCTTTCAGAATTTCATTGAACAAGAGGGATTATGAGAAATCGTTAGAATACCATGAACATGACACTTATACTCAAGAGCCACTTTGGCTAAATCCTCTAAACTTCCAAGTGGTTAATTAATTACAAGTTCAAGATTGATCAGTGGACCAGAAACAGATTAGTCAGTTATAGAGCAAAAGGGAAAGTCAGAGCTGGAGGTGGGCTGCAAACAAAAACTAGAACAGATCCTTAGAGGCAATTCAGCCAGGAGACCCGTTTGACTCACTATCTCGGAAGATCTCACTAGTAGTAGTCACCGTGAAAGTCCACACTGTTGGCCACTCTGTGGAAAAGACGGAGACTAGCTCAGGCTTCCCAGTTCTCTGACAAGCATGGGAAGTGTGCCCTGCTGGCTGGAAGCCTGCAGTGATACCGGCAAGCCTGATGTCCAAACGAGCAAAGAGCATCTCTCTAAGCAGAAGTGAACACTGGGCCACTTTAAGGTCATGCGGCAGTGGACGGCCATAGGAACAATGCTTCTTTTGTTACTACTGTCATGCTTACGATACAAGACCTTAGTCTTAGCCAGATGAGGGATGGGACAGGTCTTTCTGGCAGGTGTGGGGAGGCCAGTTCTTCCTCTGGAGGAAAGGCTTGAGTCTGCTATGGATGGAGCAGGCCAGCTGATGCGACCAGTAGTGGGGGGTCACTTTTGATCTTTTGTAGTTTCTATTAAACTTGAACTGAGGAAAAAAATTGGGGGTAAACCTTGAGGAAGCAGGGTTGGGGTAGTGAGGTAAGAAAAAGTGACACAGGAAAAATTCCCTACATTGTAGATTAGCTTATTCAAAAGTATAAGGAATAAAAGGGCCCTTTCCTGTAACGCTTGCTAACTAGCTGATATTTTTAGAAAATAACTCTCCCCAAAATACTCTTAAATGACCAATATTTTGCCTTGACTTTAATTTCTCCCCTGCCATTTTACAAAATCTTGCTCTTTCTGATGTCAGAATATTAATGGCAAAAGTGTTTCTGTATTTATTCTAAACATAAACCCATTAAAAATGACACCTCTCTGTGTTTCTTAGTATTGATTGTTTGCAGTTTTTATTCTGTTTCTACATTACGACAAATAAAATTCATTCAGGAACTTCCAAAAATAAATCAATGGCCTTTCAGAAATTCATTCAGTGTCTAGGTTCATGCTTCAGTTCAAGCCATTGATTTGGTGGGTGCGTTTCGGGAGTATTCAAATCAAATCACAGAGCTACATTTTCATGCAACTCCTCTGCCCTTTAGTAATAAAGTGTGTCTACTCCTTTGTCCAAAGATGCCAAAGGGCCCAGGTCTGTGGCCTGCACTTCAGGCAGGCTCGGAGAACTATGTGGATACTGACTAAAGGTGTGGTAAGACTAAGGAAGGTCTGCAGGCAGGATTCAGATGAGGAACATAATAAAGGGTTAGGGTCCAGCTAAGACCCAAGGTTAGGGAAAATAGGTGGAAAGCTGCGTTTGGGGAAGGATGAAGTTGGAGGAAAATTACTCTTCAGCTTGCGAGAGAGGTCATTCCTCGGGTCAGCATTCAGAATCACAGGGAGTCCCAATGGGGGTTTATAAGAATCCACTAAGCAGTAAGTGACTAAGAGCACAGCAGATACAGGCTCTCCTAAGACAAACACTTAGAAAAGTAAAGAAGGCAAAAAAAGTGCATAAAGTTATAGAATGAGAATAGAAAACAGCAGGCAGACAATTAAGCAGTGAAGGAAAGGATTGTCGTGAAGCTAAATGAAATATTTTTTTCTTAAGTTCATTCCAAATATAGAATGCTTCAAAAAACTCTGGGTCAGAACTTAGGAAAAACATAAAGATAGTCAAGGAAACCCATAATGTAAAGCTCCTGGATCCTTAAATCCCTTCAGAATATATAAGCATTCAATTGATCAGAATGATTTAGGGGCTTCACTGTGGCTAGTGGTTCCAAGGGGACCTACTTACAAAGCAAACATAAATAGAATTGAAGGACTCTACTTGCCCACAGCATAAAACTTCAGTAATGCCACACAGAGTACTACAGGAAGAGACACATAATGTGACATCAATAAAGAAAAAAATCAAGAGAATACTGGTCCTATCACTGTTTCAGCAGAAAGCCACGAACTATGAGAACTCTTACACATATTAATATTTGTACTAAATCGGGGCTATTTAATGTATAAGTGTAAGTCAATGCACTATCAATGGTTCAGAACACACACACATACACACACACACAGAAATGGATTTTCCTAGCAGACAGGAATTTGGACAAATATTACAGTAGGACAAATAATTTGGTAGTGGCGATGCTGGTGGTACAAAAGTTATTATCAATTTTTTACCTAAGGAAGGAAAATTACTTTAACTGGTCCCTATCCCAACCCTTAAACAAACATATATGGACTTGGATACAACATTGGCATCTCTGGTCAAGAAATCAAAAAACATCAATAATAGATAATAGCTGAGTTCAGGACAGGAACTTGACCCAATATTAGAGAGAGGAAAAAATAAATGTATTTATCCTTTTAAAAGATCCAAGTCTGGCTTGGAAGATAAGGATGTCTAATGAAATAATTCAATACAAAATAAAAATATAAGCAGAGCAAAGAGGGAAAAGAAAACACACACACAAATAAGTACTATAATGAACTAAACAAACATGAGACTAAAACACCACCACCTTCTGTCCCAGAAGCCCCGATGCAAATTAAGTTAAATAAAACTTTATACAACTGATTCTGGATATCACAGAAAAGCTTTCAACGGCTCTCACCCTTAGCATCAAGGTGCCTGCCAGTCCCCTGTCAACCAGGGAACAGAGAATGAGGGAAAGGCTTCTCGAGTGAAATCAGTGGCCAGGCCACAGCCACCAGCCAGCAAGGCAGGCCACTTCCAGGAACATCTATCCTCATCAGGCTCTTCGAGGAAGGACAGAGCATTTCCCTCCCATTTTAGGCTCTGAGTTTCTGGAGATAAAAAATGGTTTGCATTTGGTTTTTGCAAAGAAATGCAGGAACAGCACTGGTCCTGAACAAACACACACTGCCAGCTAAAGTATCTTGTAAAGCCTTTCCTTTGCATCCAGTAACCTTTTCCCACCTCTTTGCCACTAGGTCAAGAGTCTTATACTCAGAAACAAAACAGTGTGGTCAGAACAAAATAAAATATAGAAATGTGGAGTCAGAAACTGTGAGTTTGAATCCTTCTCTTCTGTTTGAGGGGTGTGTGTGTGGAGGGGAGGTGTCTTGGTTAAGTGACCAATTCTATATGAGTTCAGTTCTTGCAAACTTAAGAGGCTGTTGTGAAGAATATATCAGATAAATGTACACGCACATACTATGTGAACTGTATATCACTATACGAATTCATATAACTGTCATTAATTACTTGGCTCCTCTATGGCTGCTCATTTTGTGTAATACTTATGTCATTGACCTGAAACTCCAAAATTAATCTCTCTCCCTGCTCCTATTATCCACACTCTCATCTTCTAAGGATAACAAGTTTCTAGCACCCTATTAAAAAAAATAATCAGACTAAACTAATGTCGAGTAAGATTTTAATCTCCTCTATCTTAGCTATCCCATTCCACGACATGATTTACAAGCAGAAGGCAAACCTGCAGTTTTGTAATATCTCAGATAGTTAAAATAAATTTGCAGGGTTGTGTGTGGTTTATTTGGGGGGGGGGAGGGGGTTGTCCTTGAACAAACTTTCTATAATAACCATCAAGCTGTTAATGTCTGCAATTGGGTGATTTTCATTTCAGGGGATTCCTAAGCTAAGGCTCAGGTCATCCGTTAGATACACCTCAACAAAGATCTAGAGACAGAGAGCTTTTAAGCTCAAGTTTCTGGATTCAACATGTGCAACTAACATTAAAAGAGAAGCTTATTCTAATCAGTTCTTCAATAATTTGTCTTGAACTCTTGAAGGTTACTCTCAAGAACAGAAAATAAATACTCTAGCACCACGTCTCAACATGAGATCTGGAAGTCATAGCTGATCATAACTGAAACGTTCATGAATCGATACTTACCTTTATGTTATATTCCTAACTCATCCCCTTTGCTACTTCGTGTGACATTAAATTGTATGTATTTAGAAGTCAAACTACAAAAAGTCTGGAAGATATTCAAAAAGAGTTATTAATAAATAATTGTGTGGTGAATAAAATAAATCATTAAGAAAGAGGAAGGTATATAAAAAAAAAAAGAGCCTAAAAAACAGTGTCTGAGTAAGACATTTAAGTGTCTTAAAGAGAAGTGCTAAGGGCAACTAGGTATGCAGTTTCAAATAAGTGCTCAGAAAAGCCCTCCAGAAGTTGACATACGAAGCAAGACAGGAGGGACATGAGGGAGGAAGTATATCTGAAGGAAGCAAGGTCCAAGGAGTGTCAACACCAAATGTAAAATCCCCAAGGATGTGACTGGCACGAGGAAGAGTACAGAGGCCACGTGCTTACGGTGAACTAGCTAGGGAAGAGCGGCAGGAGATGAGGCCGAAACCCCCAGGCAGTGGCATGCTGTGTAGACCACCACAGACACCACGCCGATTCAGGCTCGTGCTCCGAGGTGCGCGGCCAGTAGAGGGTAACAGGTAGAGACAGAGCATTACCTTAAGTCACAAGTTACTGTGCTAAGGATAGACTGTGTTGAAGATAAAATGAGACAGATACTATTTCTTAATATTACCAAGTTCTTTCACACATTTTACATGTATGTTATATAAAACACAAGCAAAACTGTGTGCCTTTTGCCACGAAGTGGAAAAGATCAAGATAAATCAGTTTAAAATTCAAACTTTTTAAAAAACTAGAGTTAGCAAGTCAATGAAATAACATATTATTCTGATCATGCTGTGTTTTTATTAGTTCTAATAAATTAAAGAATTGAAGTAATTTAATATAGCTGACATTCTACCAATTTCAAGGGAACAAGGGTAACAAAAGCTCAGAAGAGAATTCATTCAGAGTTCAATTCCACTTATCCTCCCACTCTTCAGAGAACACAATCACTTCTATGTTAGTGATTTTCCCCCGTAACGGCAGGATTTGATATTACTATTTTGAGGTATATTTGAACTAAATGAACTCAATCCCTTGACTTAATGAATTATTTTATCAAGGTATATACCTGCACATTTTTGGCATTTTAATTTCATACTAGTTCATAATATAGGCACTAAATACTTATTATTATGATGTAGTAGAGATTATTCCGCTTTTTCATGAGAGCAAGATTTGGAGGCAAAAGTAGATTTTTCTTTCCACAAACAAATTCTCATGACCACTAGCTTCTTTCCAAAGGTCCCTGGTGAATTATATTGTACAAATGCCAAATAGCCCTTTCACCCCAGCTCATGCTTAGTTTTTTAAACAAACTGCAATAGTGTCATACTATAAAATCACCTTGGACAATTCCCTAGACCATGAATTGCAATTCTCCTCAGAGAGGAGGTAACCAGCAGCAAAAAACAAAACCTTGCTGACGAAAAGTCTCTCTCTAGAGAGAAGATTGAGAAAAACGGTATGGTTTGCATATTTCGCCTTGCCTTTCACTGCCTCCTATGTTACATTTGTAATTCACTCCCTTGGTGATCTCATCCACTCCACAGCTTTAAATGCCACCTGTTTGAGAAAGGCTCCCAAATTTATACATCCAGCCTGAACTCTGAGCTTACTTCCTATGCCCACTTGGATGTCCACAAACATTTTAAGTGATCTTTCCTCCCACAATCTGCTGCTCCTGCAAATTCTCTTCCTCCTCTCTGTACCTGGAAACTCATCTTTCTAATTACTCAGGCCAATAACCTTGGAGTCACCCTTGACTCCTCTCATACTCCCAGTCCAATCAATCAGAAATCTTGTCTTTCCTACCTCCAAAATTCTTGCAGAATCTGAGCACTTCTCGCAAGTGACAATGCCATCAAACCTGTCAAGCAAGCACTATTTCTCACCTTAATTATTAGATCATTGTAATAGCATGTTAACTGGCCACTGGCTTCAATTTATGCCCCCACTCCACAATCTGTTCCTCACAAAGCTGCCAGAACACTCCTAAAGAATCAATCTGATCATTTCACTTCTTCGTTTAAAATGCCCCAATGGCTGCCTTAGAATAAATCCCAAGGGCCTCACACCATGGTGGCAATGTCATCTCTAATGTCATCTCTTCCCTCTCCCCTCCCTTCACTCTGGCACAGCCATTGGCCTCAACAGTGCCAAACTTACCTGTCCCTCAAAGCTGCGGTGCTGTGGCCTCCTCTACCTATAACATGCTTCCCCAAGACAGCCACACAGCTAGGTAAAGGCATTCAGACTTCCGCTCCAAGTTTACCTTTTCAGAGAGGCCTTCTCTAGCCATGTTAACCAAACATGTAACACAGCCCTCACCCCACCATTTCCTGAGGAGTATGCATTTGAATGCCTTTACTTTACATTCTTGATTATGTGTATATTGTTACTATACTGAACTAAAATACAAGACCAATAAGGTACAAGAGACATGTTCACTGCAATAAACTCAGCAATGCCCAGTACAGTCAGTGTTCAATAAATATTTGTCGAATGAATGAATCATTGCTGAACCAAGGAAACAAGGTATTCAAATAAAACATTTCAGACAGTGTTGTGGTCACCAATAAAAACTCAAGGTCTCAACGTATCCATAAATTATCTGGCAACCCAAGCCACTGTAACACCAAAAAGGCTGAGGCCCACACTAAGGGAAAGCTGCTACCTAGAGCCATTTCTCATCATCTAATGAGAGCTCCAATCAACATGAGAACAGTTCTTAAATATACTCAATTTTAAATAAATTAAATAAATAAATAAAAATAAAGAATATAAAGAAATAAAATATACTCAATTTTTCAGCAGTGAAGCCATGTTAAATTCAATCATAAAGCCTCTAATTTTCTGTGAATTTAATTCTATTTGGTTAAATCAGTAAATGTACTATACATTATTTTATACTACCTGTTAAACATGTGTAGAAAAGATGTAATTGGCCTTTTAAGAGTTTTGTCAATGTGTACCTCCCCATTGTATCATGTGTAGGAAGAACCAAGAAGAAACCTATGAGGAATAACATCTTCAGACAAAATAACAGGATGAGCAAGGTAAAGATATCTTTCAGCTGACAGCTGATTTTAGCTTCTTAAACCAACAAACTTGCAACAAGTTTAATTAAAAATTCAAATGGCATTGTGACTATTTTAACTTAGACTGAAGGAGATGGAAAGCAGAAATCAGATCATAAGAAAAATTATAGAAGTAATAAATGTTGGAAGAATTTCAGGCTACAAATCAATCATAATTGAAATGAAGCTAAATTAATAAGCCCTGAACTAGGTGAAAGGAAAGCCATCTGTGCTAGTGAGCCTATATTAAATCCTGGATCCTGGTAGAAGCATGTCAAGAAGGTTGCAAAGCAATGTGACAAGAATAACTGAACAACAGCTGAATGCTTATGATCTTCAGAGAATCAGACCACTAAGATTTAAATAGCTAGGAATATAGTTATAATAGTTTATTATTCTAAACAAATGTCCTCCCTGGGTACGGAAGGGAGATTTGCAGATGAGACTGCCAAAGTGCTGTCTAAAACATCATGAAATGTGAGGGAACTTGGACAACTGGACAGGTACCAAAAAGCAGCAGCAAAAGGCAAATAGAACTGTTTTCCAGTAAAAGAGACTGGCAAGATTTATGTCATTGACAGACAAGATTAAAGATGAATTATTAAAGAGAAAAAGAAGTCATAATTACAAGAAGCCAAAATGGGTCTTGGAGAAGAAATTATAGCATACTAACTGCATATCCTTTGTTAAGTTTTAAAATGCTAATCTGCGAAAGATGATTGATTTTGTATCTGGACATTTGCAATGCACTTGAAATAATCAACACATAAGAAATGAAAGAAAGACTTGAAGATATTTAGTCTCAGAAAGTGATGTTTAAAGGTTCTTTCAGGTTCCTTACATATTGGGTTCCTTGATCAGTCTTTTCTGAAGGTATTTCAATAAGCCATCATTGTTAAATCACAACTTGCTCAACACTCTTTAGAAAGTAAAACCACTGAAGCCAAAAGTAGTATTGTATAGGATACCTTGAGTATTCACACACAAACACAATGGCCTCCTGATTTAAAAGAGGACTAGGGAAAAAGTCCAAGGGAGGTGTGGTATCAGAAGAAAAGTAAAATGCTGACAAGTGCGCAAGTTAATTGGCAATTTTATAGAATGGTTAAGTCTTTTTTTTTTTTTTCTTTAGGAAGTGTGAATTCAGACTTCTGTGCACAAAAGTATTGGTTACTTGGCCTACTTTGAATTAACCCATTCTCACAGAGAAGTCATTATTTAGAGATTCATTTTAACAAAAATTAAAATTACTTCAAAAATAATCAACATTTTTATTTTAAAAGGAAATTTTTAAAAACATTTGTTTTAGGGCAACAAAAATACTCTTCATAAAACCATGATAATGTACACACACCATTATACATTTGTCCAAACCCATACAATGTACAACACCAAGAGGGAACTCTAATGTAATCTGTAGACTCTGGGGCAATCACTATTGTGTCTATGTAGGTCCATCAATTGTAACAAATGTACCACTCTAGTGAGGGATGCTGATAATGGGGGAAGGCAATGCATGTGTGTAGGGTGTGGTATGGGGGAAATCTCTGTACCTTCCCAATTTTGCTGTGAACCTTAAACTGCTCTAAAAATTTAATATTCAAAAAAATTTTTTTTAACTTTTTATTTTATTTTATTGTTGTTACTATATATTTTCCCTCCCTTCTGTTCATCTCTTCCTTATTTCATATATTCATTTAGCCAACATCATGTGGCCACCATGTGCTAGAAGATGTGCCATGTGCTGGTAATATAAAGATGAGCATGATATACTATAGCCCGTCAAAAAGTTTTGAGCATAAATGAAGACTGTAACATGTACAATAAGACTTATATTCCAGGTTAAGAGCCATTTAGAGATATGCACCAGGCATTATGGTAACACAAAAAAAAGAATACTGAATGTTGTAGGGAGAACCAGAAGTATTAGGGAACACATTCCAGAGAAGGCTTCCTCAAAGGGCACAGGAAGCGTATTGACAGGCCTCAGGATGGTGCACAACAAGCTGCTGAGGAAAGAGGAAGCACAGGAAAAAAGTAAGACAGGAGGTGGAAGGGGAATTGCTTCATTAAAGACCTAATGATGGGTGTCCGGGAGGAGAGGAGGGGATCAGAGAGAGACCCAAGGAAATATTTGGTTGTGATGGCAAGGGTCATTATTTTGATTATGGTGATGATTTCATGGGTGTTTTCATATATTGAAATTAATCAAATTTTTAAAAGCTTAAATATGTGCATTTTATTGTATGCCAATTATATCTCAATAAAGTTTTTGTCGTTTTTTAAGGCCAATTGCTATTTTAGGGATTTTGGACACCCATGTAAAAATTATGGAGAGTACCCTAGCTGGTTTGGCTCAGTGTTTAGAGTGTCGGCCCTCCGACTAAAGGGTCCTGGGTTTGATTCTGACCAAGGGCACATACTTCGGTTGCAGGCTAGATCCCCAGTCCTGATCAGGGGAGGTGTGGGAGGTAACCAATCAATGTGTCTCTCTCACATCGATGTTTCTCTCCTTTCCCTCTCTCCCTCTCTCTCGTTTTTCCACTGTCTCTGAAGAGCAATGGAAAAAATATCCTCAGGTGAGAATTTAAATAAATAAATAAATAAATAAGGAGCAACTAAAGGATTTTCGGGAGCCAGTGAAAGAAAGTCAATTGCCTCTCACTCTTCATTTTACACCTATACAAGATGTTCCATACAATCAAACTAAAGACTTACTCTACTGCTATTTAACATACTTCTACTGCGTACAAAGGACCAAGCTTTCTCTGTACATAGAACGCATTCCTATCATTAAATGAGTAACTGGAATCTTTATCTCAATTCACTTCTAAAACTAAGCTTCAAAAATGCAAGGTATAGCAGATATCATAAATAAAGGCAGAAAGATCAGTGAGAGAAAATAAGAAAAATTGCAAACATTTACATAGGACTAACATATAGATTATATAAGCAGCTCTCATAAACTATAAGGCAAAAAGATAATAGAAAAACAAATGCTTAACAGGCAATTCTATGTAGAAACATAAATAACCAATAAATATATAGTGCTTCAATCTTATTTAAATAACCAGAAAATATAAAGTAAAAAACAAAACAAAAAAACACCAAATGAAAAAATATAATATTAAGTATTGGTACTGGTACAAGAAAAAGAATCCTCATGGATTTGTTCATAAAAGTATAAACTGACATAAGTCCTAGAAAAATAATTTGGCAGTAATCATCAAGATTAAAAATAACTTTTGACCTATCAATTCAAATTCTAGAACTCTTTCCTAAAGATGTAATAATAAAAAGCTAACCTTTATGAAGAGTTTATGAGTACAAGATGATTTACACATATTCCTTATATCAATTTATTTAATACTCAAGACCACACAATGGAGGTGGGCACTATTATCATCCCTGTGGTTGGCAGAACAATGTTCCGCCACATATGGTCACATACTAATCACCAAAACTTTTGAATATGTAACTCTGCATGGCAAGAGAGACTTTGCAGGTGGAACTAAATAAGGATCTTTCGATGAGGAGTTTATCCTAGTTTATCCTGGATTATCCAAGTAGGCCCAATATAATCACAGGATCCATATAAGAAGTTAGGAGATATAAGAAAGAGATGTAAGGACCAAAGCAGAAGTCAGAGTGATGCTAGACCATGAGCCAGGGAATGTGAGCAGCCTCTGGAAGCTGGAAAAAGCAAGGAAATAAATTCCACTCCTAGAGCCTTTGGAAGGAATGCAGCACTGATGAGCCACTTTGGACTTCTGATCTGCAAAACTGTAAGATTATAATAAACTTGTGTTGTTTTAAGCCACTAAATTGGTGGTAATCTGTTATAGCAGCAGTAGGAAACTAACATGGTCCCATTTCATAAACAAGGAAACTGAGGAACAGAAAGATGAGTACCTACCCAAGATCACAGATAGAAAGGTCGATCTAAGATTTAAACCCAGAGTTCATGCTCACTGACCTCAAGGATACAGAGCCTTCAAATACATACACAAAGGTGTATGCAGAATTATTTTTTTTAAACCCTGGGGTAAACAAAAATGAACCATCCTTCATTAAGAGAATAGTTAAAAGGAAAAGTCTTAGTACGGACCACGAAATACCACATAAGAAATTTAAAACAGCATATCATGAAAATAATCTCCAAAATATATTTTATGATAAAAAAGTTTCAGAAAAATGTATGTTAAATGTGCATATGAATATGCATACATTTGTAAGTACAAATAAATAGGAAGTCCAACAAAATAATAAAAATGATAACATGGAATGCAGTGGGGTAGTGGGATAAAAGGAAATTATAAATTGCATTCAATATTTTTATACATTATTTGAATGTTTTACAACATAAATATTAGGGTGTACTTTAAAATGAAGCAGTTTTAATGTAGGGAAATATGCATGAACTTCCTACAACAATTTTTGATTGAAAAAAATAAAAATAAATGGAGGCCTCTACTGCACAAAGTTGAAAAGCCCTGCCCTACAGTGACACCAAATGGCAGATCAAAATACAGCACACAAACAAGACACCTGTTTGGTTTAACGGGCCCATAAAGGGTTTGATTCCTTTTGAAGGACAGACAGCTTAACGGAATTAAATAATACAGAGACAAATACTCAAAAACCTAGAATTTTTAATCAAAGTATAGTGCACTAAGCTTCAAATGCAAATTTTTAGGCCTTTTTCAAACTACAGCTAATCTTCTGATCCCACTGAATATTTACATATCTTATTTCTCACATAGTTAAACCAGGCTACTATGAGCACAGTAATTTTACTTGGTGGTTTAGTGATTAAAGAAACACTGCAGCCCGGCAGGGCGTGGCTCAGTGGTTGAGCATCAGCCTAGGATCCAGGAGATTGTGGTTCGATTCCCAGTCAGGGCACATGCCCAGGTTGTGGGCTCAATCAATGACTCTCTCATCATTGATGTTTCTATCTCTCTCTCCCTCTCCCTTCTCTCTGAAATCAATAAAGATATATTTAAAAAAGAAAAAGAAACACTGCATATATTTTTTTTAAATGCAGTTATACAACTAAAACCAGGTTCTACTCAATGGGAACCAATCTTCGGTAAGTAGGCAATATTTTGAGGGATGAATAAAGTGTTGGGGCTAAAGAGAGAAGGAAGGAATCTGAGAAAAGAAACAGGCAACTAACGGATCTAATAAGTAAGTTTCTAGAAAGTATATTTTTCATTTCATCATCTCATTAACAGAAAATTAAGCTGAATAAAGCATGAGGCTAAGTCATGCCAAATATAAACTGATTTCTCAATAAAAAGTTTTGTCCTGGACTGGCCAAGGAAAATAATTTTTCAAATTAAGCAAATCAGTCAACACTCAGTGTCCTCTGCCCAGAACCTAAACAAAAAAATCAGCATGTAGAGTGTCTCGTTCATTTCAAGTCACACAAAAAGATACAGAGATGGACCACATCCCAGAGCATTCCTCTAAAATACCATTTGACCAGAACACTAAGTCCAGAATTTTTGATGGGTCATTTTTCATATGCCAAAATCTCCCAGAAAATATAGGACACATAAATATACTGTAATTAGCTACAAAAACAAGTCAATAATATCACTACAGTTTTAGGCCCTAAATTCATAGCACTGGGTATCAATCCTAAAGGTACCAGCCCACCAAACACCACCATGTCACCACCACTAATACACTGCAATGCATAAACAGGACCAGTTCTAGAACACTTGAGTAGTGTCCTGACCAGACTGACTAATGTGCAAGTCATAAGGGTGACAAGGACTATTAGTTCAGAAAGGTACCTTAAAATTCTGAATTACTAGAAAAAGCAGATGAGCAACTAAACCCTTAGTTTCATAAAAGTACCCATGTCTAGTACTCATGGATTGAGATGGTTCCTTTAGGAAAGGAGATAATATCAGCAGAAAAAAAAAAAATAAAAAAACAATTTGCTTCCAATTTCAAGGGAGAAATAAATAAAACTGAATATGAAACTCCCTATTACAGGAATCCTGGAGAGACTATAGACATATCAAATGCTTTAGTGGTTGAAAGAAAGCTTCAAGAACATATAATTTAATGGATATTGACATAACATTTCTAAATAACATATATGTATACAACACTCTATAGGACATACAGCCCTGGAAAGTTGTATGTAAAGTAATACAAGACAAAAGTAAAACATATTTCTAATTTACATGTTATATCTTATGTATTCTAATTGGTCTTTAATTGACTCTGGTGACTAGCATTCTGGATGTGTTACTTTTGCATACTGCCTTTCTATCAAAGACAAAATAATGTAAATGCATGCAAAAGTCCTGTTTGTTTATTCTTTTACATAATTTGTGCATGGAATTAAAGCTGATTATATAATGCAAACAACTGTAGGAGCTCTATCCATTATTGTGTCAAATTTGGGTGTATGTTTATATACAATACACCTGAGAAATCTGTACTTCACAAAAATCAAATTAATGGATAAAAGAAATAATAAAACTCACCAGCAAGTAATATAACTGTAGAATTTTAACTGATTTTTGTTAAAATAAAAACAATGCTAGAAATCACAGTATGAATCTATAGAAACTGAGAATGAAACAGAGCTAATCACAAGTCTATGATGAAAACAAATGAAAAGGCAAACTTCAGCCCTATTTGGGGGGTGCTAAGGCTATCTCTACCTTCGACGATTCTCTGTTTATGACTCTGTGATGATTTTTCAGGTTGAAATGATTATTACTTTAAATCTAGGTTAGGTCAATAAGTAAATGTTTTTCTACAAAATAAAAGTCACATAAGAATCTGCAGTCTACCTTACCTCAAAGTTAATAGCACATTTTCCATAACATAATAAAACATAATTTCATTAAGTTTTTTACTTGAAACATGAAACTTGGTAATATGGGAATCTTTCAGAAATATACATGATAATTATAATCAGTCCCCTAAACCCATCAAATTATTATTACTTATATAATGTTGATAAGTTAAAAACATATCACTCTAATGAATTAGTGAACTTAATATTGAGCTTTTATTCTAGAAAAAAGAATAGAAAACTCTGGCATTCCACACGGTTCTACATATGGTGGTGGTGGGGGGTAATTTTCAACTACTGCTTCAAACTTTAAGCAGGATTCCTCCTCTTCTAGGGGGAAGGTAGAGTCAAGAAATAGGGGAAACTAATTTAAGAAATTGAGAATGATAAAAAGTTGAAATGGAAAAAGGCAAAGGTGAAGAACATTACTATTTGACATTTATGTATATATATATCCATTTTATATATTGATCTACAGATATATATCCATATATATGTTTTCACTTTTTCCTCAACTTTATTTCCCCTTTCTTCATCAAAACAATCATTTTTTAAAATGTTAGTTCCAAACAAGCCGGAACTCAAAACAATGTGTTCTAGAATATTCATAATCAACAGATGATAAAGCACTGTTCATATTGTGCACAGCAGATGTTTTTCAACAGCATTACTATTTCCACATTAAATTCCATTTGCAGTCAGGTATGACCTGCGATGGAATGAGTATATTCAAGGTCAAGTCTGAATTGACATGTCCTGAAAGGAAAGTGGTCCATTACTGTCTTAAAATAAAAACTATAACCTCTAGCACTAGTATCTGGGAATATAATTATTTTAATGTTCTGACCCCTATGAGTACACTGCTTGTAAATCACAGCTCTATGATTTGAACTCTAGTGTTTAAAGGAGGGCATAACCTGGCTATTTTAAATAAACCTAAAACATTTGCTAGTTTAAGTTCATTCTTCTGTGACAGTCACTAGAATGTGGGAATAGTTTTAAATCTTTTCAGTGATAGGCAGCATAAGTTGTTAATTAAGTAGAGATTTTCATATAAATTTGTATGTTTCAGACTTAAGGTATGTGGAAAATATTTTAAAATTATAATTTTACATTTTGTGATTTTCATTCAAGAGTCAAAACAATGGCAAAGATCAAAATTTTAAACGTCTGTGGTTAAAATTTTAATGCAAATTTTCCCTTATTTATTCTCATATGGAAGACATTGCAAGAAGAACATTATACAGGGATTAAGACAAAGTGATCAGGTAATAGAAAATAAAGCCAACAAGAAATAAAGGGGTACAGGGGAAGAAAAAAAAGAATACCCTAAAGAACTGGATTAAAAAGAAAACATTTTTGTAAATATAGTAAGTTAAAAAGAACTTTATAATAAGAATTAGAAGACGGTAAACAGGAAAAAACCTGCTTTTTTTCTTCTGTGTTCTATTCTGAGTTTTGTGAACTTGGTGGACAGGAGGAGGGGGAGGCACTGCAGGGTGGGCTGAGTAGAAGGGGTTTATGAAGAGACAGGAAGGAGTTTATGAGCAAATGCCTACAACATGCAAACTATGGTATGCAGATATAGTTGTTCAGTTAGTCAATCCAAATTTTCAAAATTATGTCAAATGCAATTTCATCCTGTCCCTGGAGATTGGTAATAATATAACTGAAGAAGCAAGGAAAAAAACAAATAATCATATAATAATAAAAAATGAAACACTACATTAAAGTATCATCATGATAACTGAGCGTAACCAACCTCAAATGCACATTTAAAGGTAGGAGAAAAAGGCAAGAGAAAGAAGGCTTGATAAAAATCTTAATTTTAAGTTGCAACACAGCTAATATATAACATTGGCAAGTCTTCTCACCTCTTCAGACCCCAACTTCTATAAATAGGAAACTGGAACAAGATTATCAAGGTTTCTGAAGATTTTTAAAAATGTATTCATTTTTCAACCTCATTGCCACAAAACAAAACACCCCACAAAATTGTATTTCTAATTTCAGATCTAAAATATGAGATGAACTGAAGTGAGTGGTTAGAATGAGAAACTGAAGCTACTCTTGCTCTGGAACAAATCATAATTTTCATTTTACATTTTGATATCAGAGAACATAAAAATCATGTTTAGACTTTTTAAAGCCTCCTTGGACTTCCCTTATGGCTAGAGTTTCAATATATATTTTAATATAATTTCCCACAAATATCCTTAGGTTAAAAAAATAAAGAAATGGACATTAAAGGTTTGTGAGTAACAATGATGTGAAAAGCTTGACATTTTCTTTCCTGTTTTCCACAGTATTAATTAAAATCCCATCAAAGGAGAGTTAACACTGAGAGTACTCACCACAACAGCAAACTGCTCTGGTTCACTTAAGTTGTTATAGTCACTCTTGAACTGAGACAATGAATTTAATTGTTCTTGATCAGGAAGATGCTTTATTAAGTTCTAAAAATTAAAACCAAAAGAAAATATCTTCAATAAATGTGCTTCTTGAATTCTAGGTAAATTTATTAATAAACTCTGGGAAGGAAATCAGTAAAGAAGTCAATCTTTAGTTTTATTTCTATGAAACCTCCCTTTTATACTAAGCCTTAAGCTGTATTCTCTGCATCTTGAAAGCAGTTTTCTTCTTCTCTATCCAGAGTTATTATATATTCAAATCAAGCCCTACTGAATGTTTATTTGATTAGTTATATAATTGAGAAAGAAGAGCTCAACCTATACCAAAGAAACAGCTTTCTCACCTGGATAAATGTGATCAATTACATTTCAGCTTTAGGGAATTAAACGTCAGAAATTTCAGACGAAGCCAAACATATTTTAACACTTCACTCACGGGAATAAAAGAAATTATCATATTGCTACTAAAAGGCAAGGGAAAGCATAGGAAAGGAATCAAGGGAATTTTAATGATAGTTCTTGCAAGATTTAATCAATATGAGTATGGTTTTAATAATAAAAATGAAGATATCTAAAACAAAGACAAAGTAATTATTCTGATGTGAAAGAAAAAGTGAAAAGGCATTAAAGACACAGAATGATATACTTTGCAGATAAAAGCAAATGCATATATGGTCCCTTTAGGAACTAAGTGCCTGTGGCTGAAACGCCCTTTGCCTGTGTTATCTGCAGTCTGAAAACCACAGGTTCAGTCATTTTGGCTCCTTTGTCCAGCACAGCCTTTCCCAAGCCACACACACACAGACAAGAGAAACACTCCCAGTGGAGAAAGACGAAGGAATACATATAATTATTTTTCCCTGTTAGAACTTATATGATTACACACTCCCTCGGACAAAGTCTATGTAGATCCTCTGTGTCAAAAAATAATTGACTATAGTAGTGTTATAACAAGTTAGCATACTGATAATAAAATTAAGAAAAAAAGAGTAGTTTGTGCTCACAATCCCAAGTTATAATATCAGTATATTCTGTGCAAGCCCAAATTCAAGTTCAAATTTAAATTAAACCTACATCATGCTATAGATATTAATGGGGAAATAAGTCCCCAAAGGTGTTATTAGTTTAAAATAATGTTAGAAAATGTTATATATCAAAGTAGTCAAATCAAAGAACAAGTTTTTGACTCACTGTGCATCTTTGAACAAAAATTTGGTTGGCTGGCCAAAAAGAAACAAATAAAAAGTGGCAATTTAAGATTATCCCTAAAAAACACATTCAGTATTAATGCTACCAACTGAATAAAAACATGCAGGTAGTATATGATTTTTCCATATAAATAGAAATTTCTCTTAGTAGAACTGCTTGAGACCAAAAGGCTTGGTTATTTATATTTTCTTTTAATCATTCTAGTTGACAGCTGGATTACTTGAATTATTTATTACATCAGGCCTCTAAATTTCTTCAGCACTCTTTATATGACCATCCAATCCCCTTGAATATTTTTAGTTAATATATAATTAAATTTTAATCTCTCATCAGGAATTTATTAATTTTCCACTTCATTATTTTTGCTTCCCCGAGTAATAAAACTATCATGATTTGTAAGAGCACAGGCCCAGCCTAGCTTTGTGTCTCCTTTACCACATTCCCCATACACTTCCCAAATCCCAAGATCCTATCAAACTAAACTCTTCACAGTTGCCCACACCCTGCCAGCTTTTCCCTCACAGCTCAGGGTTTTATTACTGCCAGAGTAACTGCCCCTCACTCCAATCCTCACACAACCCTATGCCCTTTCCACATCCACACAGTACTCAGCCTTTGAGTGCCCTTATCTTTACACATACACACACCTAGCTCTCCCCTGACACATTACGTAGTTCTATAACTATTGTAAATCAGCTATGTTTGTCTTGTATTTTAATTATACATACATACATACAGACATATATATATATAAAATCTCCCTTGCCACACTATCAATTCCAAAAATGTAAAGTCTGTCTGATTGAGCCTAACGTAGTGCCCTGCACATGGTGGGCACATACATGCATGCATGTGTGCACGCAAGTGCGCACACATACACACTAAATAAATTAACAAAACATGGAACATAGGTCAATGGGTAAAGAATGAGGTGAGAAAATGACATCGATACTGATATCTTGTTATGTATGAATAAATAAATAGATACACATGCCAAAATGAAATCATGACAATGAACAAAACCTACCAAATGATTGTTACAAAGCAATGCTCTTTCCATGCCCTATTCAACATAGGCAGCTCTTTGCTTTACAATAAGAAACATATTTTTTACATTAAAAAAAGAGAAATACCATGGAATTCTTGTTTTTTAATGAATATATGAAGACTTTGTATTGTCCAAGCTAAAGTTTTAGGTTTTAAATTCGTAAGACTGGTTTCATATTTAGCAAGTATGGTGGGCAGAATAATGATCGAACCTCCCCCAAGACATCCACATCTAATCCCCAGAACCTGTCAAAATATTATTTTTAGCTGACCTTAAAACAGGGAGATTATCCTGGATTATCTGGATGTGCCCAATATAATCATAAAGGTCTTTACAAATGGAAGAGGAAGAAAGAACCATCAAGTGAGAGGGAGATAGAGCTATGGAAGAAACTAACAGAGAGATGCAACATTGCTGGCCTGGAAGATGAAGAAAGGTGCCCAGGAGCCAAGGAAGGAGGCAGCCATGAGGAGCTGGAAAAGACCAAAAAAAATACAACACACAAAACAAAAAAAACAAAGTCTTCCCTAAAGCCTATGGAAAGAAATGCAAGCCTGCCAATACCTAGACTTTAGCACAGTAAGGCCCAGGCCGGGCTTCTGGTCTACAGAAACGTTAAAATAATACACATTCGTGTAATTCTAAGCCACTAAATTTGTGGAAAAGTGCTATAGCAGTAATCAAAAACTAATATAGTAATGTTACATGGAATTTAATATTCTTTGGGCACAAATTTCGTATGCAAATAAGTGTTCTTTCATCTCTACACAACAAAAGCCACATGATCATCCAAAACAGTCATGTAAGCAAGTTAAAAGCTACTCCATAAATGTTTAACAAGTACATTATAAACAATATGAACATGTATTAGGGAGAAAAATTTTCTTTAAGGAAGCTGGAATCAATTAAGAAGAAGGCACAGCCCAAACGGGTGTGGCTCAGCGGTTGAGCGTCCACCTGGGATCCAGGCGATCAGGGCTGGATTCCCAGTCAGGGCACATGCCCAGGTTGTGGGCTCGATCAATGACTCTCTCATCATTGATGTCTCTCTCTCTCTCTCCCTCTCCTTTCCTCTCTCTGAAATCAATAAAGATATATTTAAAAAAAAAAAAAGAAGGCATTTATACAATCAACAATAACAAAGACAAAGTTCTAGTAAAAAGAAACTGCAAGAGAATAAGTATTTAAACAAGAGTTGTTGAATCAGGTCGTTTATGTCTGAGATTCATAGCACAAATCACTAATGGGATTATATATTACCACTACATTCAGAAGACAAGAGAGGAGAGGCAAACCAAGAACAAGTCCTAAGGTTACCATTTATTGATGAATTAAAATCTCTACCATAATTTTAATGGCTTGTTGACACTAATAAATAGTCCTTGTTTTCTTTTCACTGCTAAACCATTATTACCCTTCCACTATAAAAATACATGATAGTAAACAAAAGATATCATCCTCTTGCTATATAATTTGTGGTTTGATTCTCCAAACTGAAATTCTATCTCGATATGTATTATTGATGCTTTATGTGGAATTCAGCAAGTAACTCTGACACCACACTAGCATTCCTTAAATAATACTGTCAGTAGAAATCCTTTTAAAAATCTTCCAGCTTTCTGAATGAATTCAGAACACTATGCAAACTATCTGTATTATGCATAGGAACACAAATGACTCCAGTAGGGATTATCAGTAAGGTTACTCTAAGTAAAGAGAAATCTCCCTTGATCTTATATTAAATAATAATACAACTTTAGAAGACATATAAGCCTAAGAAAAACACACTCTAAAAAGGTTATACAAATAAATTTAAATTAACACATTACTAGTCTTAACTGTAACAAAAACAAAAATGTAAAATTAAACAACCTGACTTTTGGAAAACAGTCATTTAAAATAATTGAAAAGTAATCATTTGATGGCATTATTATTTAGTTTGCAGTTAAGAGCATTCAGAGTTTTATCTCCTGGCAATGCAGAAGTTATGCTATAAGTAATTACGCAGCAATGATTTTCCGGTTGAACGATTTGGTTTAAGAATTTTGCTTCACTTACAGATTTCTTTTTAATGAGAAGCTTGCAATGAAATATTGGAACTTAAGCTCTCTGCTTCTTTGTTTACCTGAATCATAGGCTCTGCCAACTGTGTTTCATCCACTTCCAATACCATCATTTTGATTTCTTCATATGGCACCCGAAAAGAGCTCAGGAAGATTGCTAAAAGGGAGAATCAGTTCATAATGGATAAGGTTACGAAAGGAGTTGGAGACATAGTTCTACATGTGAAATTGCAAATAATTCATAAAACTAAAGATTTTAAAACATTTAATAAAATTAGTGTGGGGGAAACTTTCATTAGCACATTGTATACTTCTCCAGTTTTAGACCCAGTGTTTAAACAAGTCCTATATGATTATGCTGATTTCAAGGTTGATTTTTAATGATTAGTTATTAGCTTATCATAGGAATGGTGCGAATTTTCAAGTGATTAAAAATGTTTGGTTCACTATAAAAATATCACATTATAAAGAAAAGAACCATAAAGACCCAATATGTGCATGTAATATTTGTCTAAACATGTGTGTTATTAGCTTGTATAGTATCTTCCAGCCTTACTAAATAGTTCAGAAAAAGTATTTTAGGAAAACTGCTAAGCAGGATATTAACACTTTTACAAGTTACAATAGTTCACTGTTCAGAAATATTATGCCAGACATCACTGTTCAGACATTATGCCAGAGAACTAGTCTTTGCATGTAACTAAAGCTTAGACATCCACAGTTAGAAACAAATTTTCATGGAAAACTATCCAAATGAATTATATGAGATACTATGTTATTACTGAGAATTCCAACATTACTTAATTTTTGGTACCTCCTATATCTAGTGCTAAAACACAATGGTCTTCTCAAAAAGCTACGAAGGTATACAAGATACTGCCACAGAACCTGATTTGATGCTTTTGCTGTTCTCCCCTTATTCTGCTATTATTGTTGCTTCTCTCCAGAGACAGGTGTCACTTATTGAACATACTCAGGGCTTGCTAACCACTAGCCCACTATTTTATATACTGAACTTACGTAATTCTGTCAGTACGTATTTTCAAATAAAGACACTATTTTTCATCAGACTCAGAAAATATGATCTACTTCTCTCTTAGAGTATGGCTGTATTCCAGATTCCTGAGGATACCATGTATCACCTACACTGAAAAACAAAGGCACCCTCTATGCTCTTATCACTAGCTTCATTCACACATTTCGGAATCAAACAGTCATAAGTCTGGGATAATAGTGCTATAAAGTAGGTGTAAAATATGAACATGTGTAATCCTTAATATCACAACAAGATGAAATAAAGAATCTAAGTGATGTTGTAACAGATCGAGATTAATGGAATTACAAAAGAATAACCCCATAGTAGACATTAGAAAGCAAGAAAATATGGTAACTAATATATGCTCTTTAAGAGTAATTGATGAATAATTGATGGGGAGGGAATAAAGTCTAAATCTGAACATCATGTACAAAACAAGTTGCATATGATTGTAGAATTAAATATAAATAGTGACAACAGAAGGAATACTAAAAGAAAATTAGCATGGCAAATTAGCTCTTTTATGGTTAGAGAACTTCTTAATCATAAAAACCAATGGAAAACATATGCAAAGATTGATATCTGACAACATGAAAGAAAAACACTAATGTCAAAGTACTTAAAGCAATTAAAAAGCAAGGAAGCTGGAAGGATAAACATGCTTCAAAATTCACAGAGCACCTGTTTACTTCATTTAGAATACCATTAGGTCCAAACAGGAAAATGGGCAAAATGTATGTAAACTCAATTAAAAGAATAAGACAAAAATCACCTAAATAAATGTAACATGCTAAACCTCAGGAGTAAGCAAATTGAGAACACAGACTGTTAAAATATAATCTGAATTGAAAACTTAGTAAGATAAATCAGAATATTTCAAATTATTAATTCCATTTGAGAAACAATAAATTCCATTCAAGAAATCTAGTCTATGGAAACAACATATAGAGAAGGTTATAACATTAAATAGAATAATCAAAAAGACAGAATTCCTCTGAGGCATAATACAGTAACTGAGACAGAAAGAAATGATAGTTTTATATTTTGGGCAGTAAGGCAGAGAGATACTTAGAAGAGAGAGGTATCTTAAAATATATTTTTTAATCTTAATATTAAATGCAGTTCTGAGCTGTCCTGAAAGAAAAGCAGAAATCCTGGGAGAAAATAACTATTTAAAGATAAGAAAGGAAAGTTTGAAGCATTGGACAGGAAAAAAAAAATTACTAAAAAGAAACAAAAAGATTTAAGGGAAAAATGCAGAATTTTTAGAAATCACATGTATAAATAAAACTAATGAAATTATAAACTGAACATATGAATTAGACATCAAGAACAGAAAAGTTGTGACATGAAAGATTGGAATCCAGAGTGTAACATAAAGAGTTGGAAAAATACAAAGTTATGAGATATAGATTAGTAAAGATATTTAAAAAATATCTACTTAGAGTTCCAAAAGGAAATCACAAAAAGAACAGGAAAGAAACATATATGAAGAAAAAATATCAGAGAATTTTCCAGAATTAGAGAGACACAAAATATGAGATCAAGGAGCTTCAACAAGTCTCAAGCATAATTATTATTTTTTTAAAGCCAAACTAGATAAACAAGCTTTTGGGAAGTCATAGAGTGGGAAACTCAAGCACTGATGGTATAAGAGTAAATTGGTACAATCACAGAACAGGCATACATTTAGAGCAGGGGCTACCACACTTTTTCTCTAAAGAGAAACACAGTAAATATTTCATGATTTGTGAGCCACACAGTCTCTGTCACAGCTACTCAACTCTGCTATTGTAGCACTAAAGCAGCCATAAACAATGTGCAAATTAATGTGCTGGCCAAGTTCCAATAAAACCTTGTTTAAAAAAAAAGGCAATGGACAAGATTTGGCCCAAGGGCCACAGTATGCCTCACCCTGCCTTAGTAACACCAAAAATGGGAAATTCAAATTCAACTAAGCATTGAATGAATAAAGTATGGAATTAAAAATTTACTTTGCAGATAAACATACTTTATTCCTTTACTTTTTTCTCTATTTATAATTCATTCACTATTTCCATGTATTATTCCATAATTAAAACAGCATACACATTAAACACACATATTTAGAAAGACTGAACTCGTTTTTTTAATAGTTTATGAATAAATTCTTTTGTGGAAAACATTTGCTATAACTAAGGGCAGAAAAAAAAACTGCCAAAGAGTTGAAAATGGCCTAATGCATAACACACTATTCAGAAGACAACACATTATTTTAATAGTTAAAAGTTACTGAGAATAATATAAGACTCAATTACAGCCTCCAAAAGACCCATTAAAATTAATATTTTTACTAACATGCATCTTATCCTTCAATATGTGATTATATAGATCCCAGTGGGAAGCTTTGAGTCATTGAAGGAGGGTAAAGTGTGCAGATTTTGGAACCAGTCACACGTTTCCTAAGGAATTTATAAATATTTAAACCTTTATGTTAATTTGTAGATTCCTGGGTTCCTCCCTTTACAGCTCTAATACCCCCTCCAAAAAGTCTTGTAAAGCACATGAAACCTGTAGAACTCCTGAGCCATCTCTTGGTTGTAGAGTGGCTGGAATTCTATCTTTTATGCGTCCAAAGTCTTTGCCAAAACCTCTATAAACTCAAAATATTTCTTTAAATAAATACATGGGTGATTTTAGATCCTTTCCTCATAATTCTATAGAGTATTTCAGTTAAGAAAAATTAGATTTCTAAGTAACAAGATAAAGTCTTGTCACTATCATAAGACTCTTTTCTCGGAATTCAGTATCTCAAAAGACTGAATTTCATAGTCAAAAAACAGCTGTGAATGAAACTATAATTACAGTAAAGATTTTAAGGCTGCTAAAGCTTCTTATAGCTTAAATCATAACACTTGCTACAATCAGAGAGAGCAAGACTACTACTAGAATGTATTTCATCATAATATGACACGGTATGATACTGGACCTTTTGATCTTATACTTTAAAACGTGATTAACAATTAAGTGAATGGATACATATATATTCTCTAGCTAAAGCAAACAAAACAGCATCCTGCTCTATGATAATGTCATTTTGTTATCTCTAAGTAGGAATAGATATAACTAACATATACCTATTGGACACTTTCAAAATGAGCAATCTTATTCAAGTCACTGAACTGCTCCACCCACCAGATTCCCTACCTACCACGTCAACACTGCTACCTACGCAGTGGGCTGTGGCAAAGGCTAAAGGGCCGAGGACACAGCTAGCACATAAAGGGAATCAGTAATTACTATTATAATTAAATTTGAAATCCTATTTAGCACATCTTCTATAACATGTAAATAATACTAAAGAACCCTGTCCAACAAGTCACATATTCAACTTTAAGAGGAATATGTGGGCCAACTTACCATGGCTGACTCACTTAAAAAGCATTCTATTCAAAATGATATATCTTTAGGACCCATAATGAGGCTATTTATAGAGACAAGACTAAGAATTTGTAATGCAGGTCATGGACATTTTTCAAGAAAATAACCATCTCTTTCAGATCACAGAACACAAAACTTTTTGACATTATCCAAGTTAATAGTGCTTTAAACTGAGTTGATGTTCCTTTAAGGGAGGAAATTCCATGAAATATCTGTATTATGTAATAATCATCAAAACTTCAGTGGAAAAGCACAAAACAAAAATAAAAAATGAATTCTAATTCAGACTACACGTCCATCACACACATCAGAAAGGCAGGGCTCTCTTACTCATGATCCTCCATCAGGCTGATGGACACCATTCTGACTGCCATTCTGGGTGAAGGGGAAGAGCACTGGACTTTCTTGCACCAGCAATTAAATGCTTCCACACAAAAGTTATCGCATCTCCACAAGTCACATGGTCAACACCTAACTTGAAAGGTGTTATGCAATCAACTTGTGGCCAGACATAAAGAACTATGTATTGGCCAATAGCATTAATGTCTATATAGTAGTCAGAGACCACAGCAGCCTACACTACAGAAAAGGGATGGCCCTCTATCATAGTGACTGTGAAAGGAAGGAGGTTCCATGACTTTCACAAAAGGAACAGCAACTCTGCCTTTTGCACACACAGCCTGAACTCCCTCTTTAATCAATAGCATGGATCTTTATACTCTCAACAAAGAACTTTTGTTCGTACTTGCTGAGAGCTTACTTGAGGCATGTAATAACTAAAAGGCAGGCTGAAAGCCATGTGAACTGTTCATGCCTCTACGTTCTCCACATGACATCCCACCTGCACCATCAGAAAGTAATATATACAGACATTATCTCAGTTCCAAGCAGAACCATCTTTGATGCAGTTAAGGATGTTAGAAATGAGTTAGAAGCAAAACGATTGGCCCTCTTCTCCCACAGTAACTCAGTCAGGAAGACAGTTCAATAGTAAGTATTTAGCTCCCTATAACAGTAATTAAATCTAAAATATTTCCAGTCAGTACTTTTGAAGAAATGCTTTGAACTGTTCAGATGGAATAATGAAATTCATTTTACTCATCATTCCTTATTTCCATTAATATTCCAACCTCCTTTGTGTGTGATCAGGAATTACAAATAATACTCAGACATATAAAAGAAAGAATCCACTACAAAATTTATTTCATAATGTCATCACTTACTTCCTTCTTTACTTATATACTTAAAAAAGAGAATTTAAAGGGTAGTTTTCTTTTCAATTATTGTAGATATATTTTCATTCTAAACAGTTTTCTTAGTTTTATTTTATAATATGCTTTAATCTTTTGAAGAATTTAAACCACAAGTTGCCTAAAGTTATCTTTGAATTTATTATACAAATTATAAAAAATAACAAAATAAAAACAAGTCATAAAGAAAATGAAATAATTTAAAGACAATACCTCTAGCATGTCTTACTAGTTTAATAGTATTAAAATCTTATACTTACAAAGGTTCTGGGCAACTTTAGAATCTAGAAATTTAAGTTCTTTAATTTTTTTTTTAAGAACTTTCTTCTCTTCAAAATCTTCCTCTTCTCTTCTCTCTGTAAAACCAAGAATAGATCCATGTTAGGAGCAGGAAGATGTTCAGCTGCTAAAGGGCAGGATGTGAACTTTCCATCATCAAAAATCTAAAAAAGATACAAAGCTTTTAAATCACCATAGTCATAAAAATAATTAAGTAATAGATATCCCAAGACCTAAACTATTTCAGATAGGTACTGGTGGCTCTTATGCTAGAAAAACTATTAAGTGTAAATATTTGAAGGACTAACAGGAAAAACAAAAATAAATCTAATGTACACTATAGAAACCAATACCACTGAGTGCAAGAATAAGTACAGGTAGCTCATCTGAACAGTATACGAGATACAATTATAACATATATATATGTATGTATACACACACACACACTTACACTTAGGATAGTTGAAGAAGTTAGCTATAAGAATGCTAAACAAAAACAAGCACACAGCTATTTTATGTTTGATATACCATGCTTATTTAAAAATACAGCTCAAACAAAACTGGAATAGTAGACCGTTTACAATTTGTTTTCCAAATCTTCAAAAAATAGTCAGATTTTGATACTCAGCCTATTTTATTTGAGTGTTTTAAAATCAACAAATGTATTTAACCTCTCTATCCTTGGTAATAATAATAACAATGAGAATACATCACGCTAAACAACAATATATGACCTATAGTTACAGCACAGTATTTAAGAGCCGAGGTTATCAGCTATAACCAATAAAGTGATCCTGTCATCTTTTCTCTTATGTCCATGGACAGCGCTTCTAGTCAAAGTCAGTCATCTTACAAAATTAGGATTTTGATAACAAAGAACAATGGAGTCAAGTCTTTAATTAGACATGTACAAATAGAACACTAATTTGGGGGAGAAAATAACTTAAAAAGCATCTTCATATATATAGGATGGCACATTATAATTACATGATTATTATATCAGAAAAGCATATTATAATTACATGTGTTTGGTACATATGTGAGATATGGATCAAATGTCATAGTTGTCAAAATATTAACTACCTCTGTATAATTTTGTGAGTAATCACCAATCTTTCTCAAGTGATTTTACATTCCACTTTTATCCTATACTTATTTTTCTAAGCTTCTACTTCTGTTGCCTTGTTCTAGGTCCTACTCCTGTGCTACCATCACTCTGTCTTAAGCACTGTTAACATCTTATTAACTGGTTGTTCAAATTTTTCTTTGTTTTCTAAATTGTCTTCACTTTTCTCACTCAGTTCTTTTTCCATTTGAACTTTAGAGTAATTCAAAAGTTCCAAAAATATAATCCATTTGAACTGTATTTTAATTGCAAGGCATTTGTAAATAGATTGGGGAGACCTGATATGTTGACAATTTTCAATTTTTCCAATCATGAATATGACATGTGTCTATAATTATTCAACTTAACATAGGCAACCCATATATTTATTTTTAGTGTTTGGTGTCTTAAATGCATCTAAATTATACTTTTTAGTATTTGGGGGCGGGGGTGGGGTGGTTAATTCTACTTTTCCCTGCTGTGCTTTTAAACTATTACTGCTGGAATGTAGAAACTTTGCTGAATTTTGCATACATGTTTTATCATCAGCTGCACTACTTATTTATTCTTTCATTCAAACAAGAAATATTTATAAAGCACCGCCTAGAAGGGTCTATGCTAGGCATGACAGAAATAACACTGACAAAACAGACGCACAGGTTCACAGAGGTTACGGAGTGAGAGAGGGGAATATGAAGTAAACGGCAATTACAATGCATGGCTGTGTCTTCGGTGTCTCGGTAAGCACCGAGGGGAATGAAGAATGGCCCCTTCACGAGTGCTGGTCAGGGACGGCCTTCATGGGAGTGACGCCTAAGCAAACGCTTACGAGAGAAAAGGAGAGAGGCGGGTGAGGTTTGGAGACACAGGGAGAAAGGCCCAAATAATGGAATGACAGTGTTTTGAAGGCTGCAAAGTTACAAGAACATGAAGGGCACAGGAAAAAGTGAGAACAGTGAGCAGAGGATACTGAATGGAAATAAATGACGCCAGAAACTAGTCAGGCACCAGATCACGCAAGACCTTTTAAACCGGGTGAGAAGCCTGGATGTCATCCTCCGAGCACGGAGGGGCCATGTAAGGCATAAGCATGAGACACGGCAAAGTTCCTGCATTTCAGGAGAAACTCAGGCTGTTGAAGGTGAACTGAAAGAGCGGCAAAAGTGATGGTGGAGGCCAGGCAGAAGGGAGAGATGGTAAGCCAAATGACAGAAAATGGCACGCTCACCTAGAGAGGCAGCAACCAGGATGGAGAGAGGGGTAAGTTCCCAAAGTAGCACCCAGCCCACATCTCTCTCCTGAATTCCACACCTGAATATCCAACTGCCTACTCTCAATATCTTTACTTTGATGTTGAAGGGCATCTTCAATTTGACACGTGCAAAACCACACTCACACACACCCCTACGCTTTCAACAGTTTTCCTCATCTCAGAAAAGGCAGCTGCAATTTCTCAAGTCAAAAAGTGTGACGTCATCCTCCTTTCCCTCAAAAACCACATTTAAACCCATCAGTGAATTGGCAAATTCTAACTACAAAATATTTACTACTTCTCCCCAGCTTGTGGCTACTGTTCTTTCTCACCTGGACCACAAGTGCTTTCTAATGTATCGCCCACTTCCAGTCTTGACGAACTGCAATCTCCTCCACTACACTGCAGCAGAGGAATCCTGTAAAGCCTTAAAGAAAAGCTTCCCTTACTGACTTGTACAGAATAGCAACCCCCTCCATCTCCCGACCACTGTATTCTCTATCACCATCATTCTCACCCAGCTTTCCTCCTCCAAAGCACTTACTCCTCACATACCATATATTTGAGATTTCTCTCTCCCCCTATTTGAAAACAAGGCCCTTAAAAGTAGAAACTCTGTTCACTGTTATATTCTTAGCACCAAGAATAAGGCCTGGAACATAGGTGCTCAATTAATGTCTGTTAGATGTATGTGTGGATGGACGTATAGCTGTTTGTGTGTATGTATATATGAATCTACCAAATAAAGAAAAAAGGGGGCAATCAGGATGCTTAAGCAACCAGGCAAATAATAAGCTGTTTAATTCAGCAACAAATGATCAACAGGTTTGAACTAGGCCAGTTTTCATCACGTTCAGTTTGTACATGCTCATGTGCATGAGGCAGCTGGATGTAGACTGGAGAAGAGAAATCTAGAATGGAGATCATGTTATCAATCCTGTTAGTTATTCCAGCCACTGTCATAGGTTTCCCAGGAACCAGCAAATAATGACACATCTGTCTCCTTATTCCGAGAATTTAAACCTTTGCCTTGACTTGTTACAGTGGTTACAAGTTTCAGTTAAAGGCTAATAAATTTATGTTAGTGGACTTTGTTTCCTTTGCCTGACCAAATGACCATCCTCTACTTTTTAGAAAGTATATATTTTTTACTTTCTTATCACCTAGAGAAGGGCAGATTCTAATTTTTTCATCAGTTTATTTCTCAATGCCAGTATCCTTTCACTTTCTGAAACATTTTTTAGTTTACCTAAAGAAAAAATTCAAAGAAACTAGTAACTTTTAATTTTAAACTGCATTTACTGAGCATCTACTAGGCACTGCACTGAAAGCTTTCTGCTGCACTTTCTTGAATAATACTCATAATAATCATACTCCTACTACTATCATCATCATACTAACAATAAGAAAAATAATGCTTAGGTTAAGTAAATTTAAGGAATAGTTCCAATAAAAGAATAAAGATCACTGTACTTTGACTTTAATGTGCTTTCCACTATTTGTGGAATATATTAGGTGTCACATTAAAAAAAAAAAAAAAAAGTGTACCTAACAATCTTGACCACTTCAACCTCCAAATTAAAGAAGCAATTTTAATCAATTCTGCCTTTTAACAAAAATGACAAATTAGACTCTTGCTGAGTTTAATGCATCAGCATACCAATAATGCAATAAAATTATGAGTTTTTACTCTCTCTTCTCTGCTACCATATAGTAAAAGGATGACTGGCTAAAGATAGAGCATGAACAAAGGAATAAGCAGCAGTTTTCTAAGAGAGAAAACAACAGGATTTTTTAAAAAGTAGAAATACATTTTGTTGATATGAAATCAGGTATCAGTCTATTATCCAAATAAAATGGACAAGAATCTTTTATATGGGGAAATGAAAAATAATGTTAAAAACTGCAGTCAGATAATGGACTACCTCAAATCAGTGGAAAACCAATGAAAATGTTTATGCAAAGGTCACTGATAAAGCAGACTCTAAATGTTGGCAACAATAAGAGGATGCATTAGAGGAACAAGAATAAAGGAGGGCGTTGAGTGGGAATAGAGTTTTTCACAAAATCCTGTTTCAGCTACCCATGCTGACAGTATCTATGTAAAATACTAGCCAGGAAAGAGTGCAGGTCCCTCAGGGAACTCAGGCTTAGAATCTGGACACCAAGGTCCTGCATCCTCCCACCCCGACATACCCCCGCCAATGAACCTCACTAAGGTTCACATCCTTCCTCTGTGACCTGGGGACACTGGCCCTCTAACAGAAGTTGTGGGAATGGAATGAACTGATAATTACCTTCCTGTGACCTTCCCCGCTTCCAGCAGCGATAGAGAAATGGGGACAAGAATCAGAGTGTTGCCCGGCCAGGTGTGGCTCAGCGGTTGAGCGTCGACCTAGGATCCAGGCGATCGGGTTTGATTCCCAGTCAGGGCACATGCCCGGGTTGCGGGCTCGATCCCCAGTCTGGGGCATGCAGGAGGCAGCTGATCAGTGACTCTCTCATCATTGATGTTTCTATCTCTCTCTCTCTCTCTCTCTGAAATCAATAAAGATATATTTAAAAACAAAAAAGAATCAGAGTGTCTTACCACAACTCAGGAACCTACAGGACAGAAGAGTTTAAGATTCATCCCACCCACTGGTGGAGCTCTTCTTCTAAAGCCAGTACAAAATACACTAAAAGACTAGATTTTCACAAGGATAAAACTCTGAATCTTAAAGTCAGATTATTGGTGCCATCTATATTTGTGACCTAGCTTTTATGCCATGTGAGGTCTGTGTTTAATCTTACTTCCTAGAGACACTGTGTAAGGCTACATTTTTCTAAGAGAAGATTAATACTGTTCAAAAATGGTTCTGATTTCTAACACAGCACATGCTTCATGTGTAGGGGCTTTGTGTCAGAATGAAGCCAAAGATGACAAAACTTTCTATATTGCTGAGAGCCATGAACTGACAAGTCTTCTTTAATTACATTTTTTCTTTACTCTTTTTCCTATTTTCAATTTTTCAAAAATAGCAGGAAAATTGTATTTTAAAAATCTTTCAAAATCTTTTGTATCTTACTAAATTTTTTATTAAAATTATAATGTCTTGGTACATCTAATTCCAGTTCATTTTCCATTATGTTTTAATCACATTGATTTAAAATGTGACTTTTTTTAGGAATAAGATTCCACATAAATTTTATCATATTTCACTATTGAAACAATTCTAGAATATGCAGTTGTAAATGTGTAAGTATCTACCAGAGGCATAGAAAGTAATACTTCAGTTTTCTCTTTCCATAATTGAGTACAGCAGTCCCCCTTTACCTCACTTTCCAGGGTTTCAGCCACCTGCAATCAACAGCAGTTTGAAAATATTAAATGGAAATTCAAGAAAGAATTGCTAAGTTTTAAATTATGTGCTGTTCTGAGTACTTCACATCATCTCATCATGTACGCACTGTATCCTAGCAGATCATCACAAGCAGGGTAAGTACAGTACCAGATATTCTGAGAGAGAGATACACTATATTCACATAACTTACTATATAGTATGTTGTTATAACTGTTCTATTTTTAGTTATTGTTGTTAATCTCTTACTGTGACTAATTTGTAAATTAAACTTTATCATAGGTATGTATGTATAGAAAAAGACAAAGTATATATAGAGTTTGGTACTACCTGTATTTTCAGGTATTCCCTGGGAGCCCTGGAAAGATCCATATCCCCTGAAGATAAGGGGGACTTCTGTATCAGTGAATGCTGCTCATTACTGTTAATTCAATTTTGTTGGTGCTTCCTGGTTATATGTATTTAATGTCAATGTTTTTAAAATACTGAGCATTTCCATTTTTTCTGGTATTCACTTAGCACAAATACTATTAAATTTTACATGTTACACTTTTACAGTAAATTATCTTTTGTTCATTAGATTGTTTTTACATTGAGAAGACAAAAGTACACCTGATTATATAAGCATTCTCTATGACACTGATAGAAACCAATAAAATCAACTCAACTACAGAAATAAAGAGGCATAACTCACATATTTAGGAAATGAAAACTGAGGCCTGGAACAATCTTCAAATGGGGTAAGAGGTTGTGGCAAGGAGACATTTTAAACTTGAGAGAGTTTGCATTAATTGTGGTTATTTTTCTTCTTGCTTTCTAACTATTGAATTCAAAGGAACTAGTAAACAGTGTCAAATCATAGGGTCCAATTTTGGAAAAAGAACAGCCCTGGAATATGAAGTTTAATCATCTCATTTTAGTGAGGAGGAAACCTAAGCATAAAGAAGGGGAGTTATTTGCTTATTGTCACACAAAGGGCTCAGCTGTGACCAGCTCCCAGAGAAGGACACTGACCATCATACCACAGACCCAGAGCAGCCTTTGGGGCAGGGAATCCGCATGAGGAAAGCACTCTGCAATGCTCAGGCTCAGCATTTACACTGACGGAATTTTCCCTTGTTGTATGTACATGGTCTCTCACAGAGTAAGTGGGAAGGTGAATGGACATGAAGTAGGGAAGAAAAAGGCTCAGTCTCCTGAACACAATGAGCAGGATTTAAAGCTATAGAAAAACAGTAACAACAGAGCACCATAGTTTCACCCAGTTCTACCTTCAAAAGGTGGCTCACCCTGAATGAGGTTCAGTTATTCAGGCACACAGTGTGTATGCAAAATTCTTGGGATTTTGAAGGGTCCAAATTTGAGAACAGCCAAATGGTTAAGAAAAATAATTTTGTTTTTAATCCTCACTTGAGGATATTTTTTCCATTGCTTTTCAGAGAGAGTGGGAGAGAGAGAGAGAAACATCAATGTGAGAGAGACATCGAATGGTTGCCTCCCACTCAGGGTGCCGGGATCGAGCCTGCAACCGAGGTATGCGCCCTTGACCACAATCAAACCCAAGACCCTTCAGTCCACAGGCTGATGCTCTAATCACTGAGCCAAACTGGTTAGGGCAGAAAAATAGACTTGTAAGAGTTACTGCTATTCGTGGCTGTGATAGAGTATGGTTTCAAAAAAGATTTAGGCAGCTTAAAAGCAGAAAATATGGAATACACAGAAAGAAGTGAAAACTTAAAATACATTATTTTTTAAATAGGCAATACCCTCTTGGCAAAATGTCAGGGTAAATGGTTTGATATTGAAAACCATAATTGTATAAATAGCTGTAGTCATATCTGATCTGTCAAACCCAGTTTTAATATTTCTAGGCACATAAATAAATGACTATGTACCTAACTACACAGAAAACAAACAGGGGAGAAACGGGCTATTTCTCTATGCAAATATTAATATATGGCTGCCACAACTAATCAGAGTATTTTTCTAGCAAAACGATGTCTGTTTGGAAATTCCAGGCTATGAATGATATAATATATAAGAGTGGCTGAAGCACTAAAAATTTTGTGGAATAGAATATTTCAATTATAGCAATAATCAAAAGTATAGCAAATAAATGCATATTTCTATTTATGTGACATCCCATTTTAGTGGATAATGTCAAACTTTTCTCCACAACTAAAGACTTACAATAGGTAGGAAGAAGGATCTCACTATTTAACAAACCCTTAATTAGGGCTGCACCTAGATTTTGTTTTGAACCATTACTACAAGTACAAAGGGATCAGTAGGCATTTGGAATATATTCCATAAAAGACTTTTAAAATATACTTCAAAATGGTAACAATTTCTACATAGTTGACCTGAAAGTATTTGTTTCCCCATCTCTTTATTCCTGTATGAAATAACTTGGTCAAGATATATTATAAATATAAATCTGATCTCTAAGGACCTCTGAAATAAAAGAAATTAACAATTTTGCTCATCTCAAAAGTATTACCACAACAAACTAAAAGACCCACCTTCTTGAGGTCCCCTTGGTGTAAACACCCCTTCATAATGAAAGATTTAAATGTCAGAAAAAGAGGAGCTCAAACCAAAGAAAATATCACGACCCTTCAAATTCATACACTCAACCACTGTTTTAACTTAACAAGCTATGCACTGGGGATAAAAATAATCCTGAGACAGTTAAGCCTACCGATCATGTGTATCTTAGAATTACCTGTTGTAATTAAATTAGTTACAAATTGTGATGAGCTTTGATTAAATGGACCAAAGATATGGAGGAGAGAAATAAAGAAATCAGGAGAGAGTTAAAAACTCAGCCAAAAGAACACTGAAGCCCATTCTCACACGATCTTTCTTAGCTCATCACAGCTACTCATAAAGACATCCCTAAATTTTTTACTATGTATACTCAAGACCTCCCCACTTTAAGTACCTGCCCCCTATGGACTCTTCTTGAATGTTGCTGTTTCCCAGTCATAATAATACATTTATAAAAAATAACTTTTCTACTAATTATTGTTTTTGCCAGTACAACTTACTTCCTATGTCCTCTGATGATAATAGAAAGTCATTGGACCTCTTTTTCTCTGTGTTCTAGAATGTTACCAGCTAGAGTAGGGGACCATTCTGGTCTCCAATTGCCATACCCAACTGGAGCTTCATTATGTGCCTGGTCTGTTTCTAGAATCAAATATTCTGCTAATTGCTTTCCCACAACCACCTAAATTTGGAACTATCTTTTTTTAATCTGAGCTTCTGATACTTTTATATCTATGTTATCTTCTCTTTGAGCCAAGTCTCGTATTGCGCAGATCCTACATAGTCATATAAAACTGCTGGCTCACCTACAGACCTTCCTTCCAGTGCAGAGCCTTCCCCTTGTGCAAACCAAGCACAGCTTACATGCCTTCCGACTGCAGGGAAGAGGTTACAGGAGGACTAACAGGGTTCATGCTATACTGTGATTGAGGAAATGTTTTAAAAAATTATCTTTAAATGGGAGAGAAGAGAATGGGAAGTTAGTTCTTAGAGTACAGAGTATCAGGAGGAAGATAAGTTCTGGAGATGGATGGTGGTGACGATTGCACAGCAATGTGAATATACTTAAAGCCACAGGATTGTTGCATAAAAATGACTTAACCACAATTTAATCACAATTTATTAATAGGAAAAAAATCTTTATAAGGCTGAATTTTAAACCACTTTTTATAATGTTCATTTGACCTCTTCTTGCTTTGAAAATGTACGAATGAGTACATGTTTTTGGTTTTTTTTTAATGAAAAGAGAGACCTAAGTAACCCAAAAATTCTCCAATGAGACCAAGCTGGGATGATTTAAAATGCAGCGGTCTCTTCCTAGAGCTGGTCAATGGTCAAAGGCAGAGACTGCTTACTCACTGCACAATGCCCCTCACACACATAGGTGCAGGTCTGACTGCTTATCTGATGGTACAGACAGTGCTGCTCAAGACCCTTCCTCCGCTGCCCTGCCCTGGATCACCTCTCCAAACTGCGCAAGGACTTTAATTCTCAGGCAGTTCCATGCTTCAAGACCCTAGTCACATTTCTATTTTCTTTTTTTTATAAAATATATCTTTATTGATTTCAGAGAGAGGAAAGGAGAGGGAGAGAGAAACATCAATGATGAGAGAGTCACCAATCGAGCCCACAACCCGGGCATGTGCCCTGACCGGGAATCGAACTCTGATCGCCTGGACCCTAGGTTGATGTACAACCGCTGACCCACGCCCGGCTGGGCGTTTTCTATTTTCTTGAATGTCACAGCCTAGCTCGAAGATTTCTAAGAATATGGTGGCCCATGTAAAGCACTGTCAGAGGTGTGTAGTGAGAAAGTGAGGGTGTACTTTTATCAAAGGAAGAGCTTAGCTCCTCTTCCCAACTTCTTCTTATCCCTCCATTTTAAAAGGTTAGGCATGAAGTATAGACCTCTCACCTTTAATTTTCTTCCTTCCTAAAGAGTCAGCACAGGTAAGAGAGCCTGGCATTTTCCAGGACTGAAACTACCCGTCTCATCTCCTTGGTCGTGGCTCCATTTGGCAGCTGGCACACGGGGAAAGTACAGTATTGGGTTCTGGACAAAAGGCCAGCAGCCTTAGGCCTCAGCCTCAGACCACTTCCCAACACCAGAGAGTTATATTTGGTGTATGCCAACAAAAACCACACAATAAAATGGTGTTTTATCTTTCTTTACTGTGGATCCCTGTGCACATCTTATGAAGGAAAAAGAAGAGTTAAGCCAAGATAGGATTCAAAAATCCCTAATACTTTATAGTTCCCAGAGCCCCCTCAAAACTCTTAAGAACTTAAGCAACATTACCACCTCCTTCCCAATGTCCAAATTTAAAGTTACGGGCTTTTTATAAAATCATAATTTCCCAAGGTCATCCAGCCTGCTCCCCCAAAAACATATCACCTTTAGCATACTAACCAAATGTGTTATTAAAAAGAAAAAAGAAAGTACTTAACAGAAGCATTCTGTAAAAGGGAAAAGGGAGAAGTCTTTCATTAATGGGAATGCAGTAGCTTAAATCTTATTAGAGAATCTCACTTTAAACCTAACTGCTTCACAACGATGTTGGGCCACTGGACACTTGAACAGGGAAGCATTAACATCTTAGTGGAGAAGCATCATTACAGGAACTGAAATATTCCTTACTGTAAAGTATTCAAGTTTATTAATTAAAAATGCTCTAGTTTAAATGCTTCCTGAAAATGTCAGACAGTGAAATTTACTGTTCAAAGGCGTACACCAAGAGAGTGACTCTCTGCAACCCAAAGGCAGAACCCTTGCTAGACACCAATCCAGCAAACACCTTGATCTTGGACGTCCAGTCATCAGAAGTGTAGGAAAATAAATTTCTGTTGTTAAAAAAAAAAAGGAATACCTATTAATTGGGACTCTCTCAGTCACGTCAAAATTCTTAATCTTTACAATGTTTTAATAAATCATATTCCTGTTCTTCAGACTATTTAGCTTCATGCCAAAAACATCAAATTTATACATTAAGTGATTACCCGAAAGCTTCAAATCCCTTTTCCACAATTAAATGTAAGAAAGTCACCTAATAAAAATCTCATTTTACAATAAGTAAACTGAAGCACAGACAAAGAGCCTAACAAATGACATCAGGATTCTGGACTCCCAAACTGCTTATCCTACTCTGGACATTTTACCACCCTGGCCATTAGAGCCTACCTAGCTCATCAGTAGAAACTGCAAATGTGATGACATGAAGACTGAATGGAATTAAAGGCAGGATGACTAAGACTCATTCATCCCTGCAGAGAAACTAGAGCCAGATAATAACTAGAGATGATATCTGTGGATTACTTTTTTTTTTCTTCCCTGAGATTTTCCCCATTGCCTTGTTATTTCAGGATCAATGGCATTTATTTCCTCTGGGGAACAGATAACACTTAGAATAAGAGGTCATTCCTCAACACTGAGTATAACAGTACATTTCTGTTAATATCTATAGTGAAACAAAAGCCTTGAAAGCTATGTGGTCCAAATGCAAGAGCTGGGTCCTTCCAAAGGGAAAAATAATAATGCGTTCACCAAAGTTTCCTTTAACTACATAAAACAGAATAGGATCCCACTCTCAGCAGTGAAGAGAAAAGATGTAGAATGTGGTAAAGACAAAATCTTAGGCACAGGAAAGAGGAAGCAGCTCTTCTTGGGCAAAGGGAGCATTTGTAGGGTATCAGAGGAGGTAAGACCAGATTTTAGAGCCAACTTTACAGGTGTGCTCCCTTCCTCCTCCCACAGATAACCACGGGCAGCAGAAGGGCCTAGGGAGTGAAAGGAAACCAAAGCGTGTTTGGAGCAGAGGGCACGTGTGCTCAGCTTCCTCTCCGGACGGCTACTGAAGGACTACCTCCCAGTGGCCTCTGACCAACAACGGGGCCCTGAAGAACGAGGATGGTGCATGGTGTGTTTAGGCGGCAAGTACACCTACAAGTGTACTTGCTCTGTTAGTGGTAAGTGGCGGCTGTGCATGCAGTAAAAGCGTCAGTGGACATGTTTTCAGAAATATGTGGTATATTACAATAGATTTTCAAATGATTGAGAAATTCACGTTGGATATAAATCCCTTGGAATTCTAGTAGAAAAATCTCTATATGAGCAGTAAATATTATACTCCAAATTTTAAAGACTAAGTCAATGAGAAAGGCTGCATAAAAAAATATATATTTCCGATATGTACATATAAGTGCCCAAGAGGAATATAACACATAAAACTTATTATTTCTATTGACTCATATAATACTTGACCTTAAATTATCAAATTAATATCTTATCCACATATTTAGTCCTCTGTACTTAGTTCCTTAAATACTCACAATGCTTCCTCAGCTTTTCCCAAGCTCTTCCTTCTGTGCCTGAGGAAGACCTATGCAACTTCACTTCATCAATTACTTCTGCCCTCACTTGAGCAAACATTTTTCTGGATAACCATTACACAGATTCCCTTCATTACAAATGGGTGTCCCTTTTAATCATCGGCACCATTTGGAATAATTAACTATCAAATGTATTGCTTTCTGAATGCAGTTTACTGAATTAATGGAACCCTGTGTACGTAATATACTTGACAAAAATGTCTTTCACTATGGAAAGCTAAGGTCATTTCTAAGACGTAACTGTTTGGAAACAAAACAAATGACTCACATATCTTGTTACAATTTGGGGGATTCATTTATGTTGACAAGGCAAAGTCACCTTTTTACTTTCCAGTTAAACAATACACATATAAAATATATAAGGATTTAAAAAAAAAAAAAAGACTAAATATACTATTGCAGTTAATTGCTCTTTTATCCTAGAATTGTCCTCCAAGAAAAAAAAATTAATTTTAAAATTTCATTGTAAAACAATTCAAACATAGAAGTATGCAACAAAGTGAAGGTTCCTTTAACGTGTTACTACAAATACTCCCCAAAGAAAACTACTGGAAAGAATAGTTATCGGTGCCCTGGCTGGTGTGGCTCAGTGGTTAGAGTGTTGGCCTGAGCTCCAAAGGGTCGGGGTTTGATTTCCGGCCAAGGGCAGGTACCTTGGTTGCAGGTTTGACCCCTGGCCGGGGTCAGGATGCATGCAGGAGGCAACCAATTGATGTGACTCACACTGATGTTTCTCTCTCCCCCTCCCCCTCTCTCTGAAGGTCAATGAAAAATATCCTTGGGTGAGGGTTAACAGCAACAACAAAGAAGTTACTGGTAACAAAACCTACTGCAGGCAGTCTTCTAAAGGACTACACATAAAATATGAAAGTGTGTATGAGCTGTGTACATAAACACAAATGTACATACATGTATATAAATATAGAGTTTAGGGTTTTATTTAACCACATGAGCTTTTACCACATACATTATTTTACATTTTACTTGTTTCACAAAGCAATAAACCCTGGATATTTTTCCATGTTCATATGTATGGCTCAACCACACATTCTTTGTAACAGTTTCATAGAATATCTCCTAGGTATCAGAAATTTAAAATGTCCTATTTTCTTTATTATTGAGTATTTAAGTTGTTTCTAAGTTTTTGCAATCAAAAATATTACTACAGTCAACATCTTATACATATTTTTTCATATATATATATATATGAAAAAGCTATGTCTAATTTTAACTGTGTATAAGTGACATCATCCCCTTATAAGAAATACTATGAACTTAACATGATTAGCAAGGTTCCTCTTCTACTGAGCCTCGATACAATGGATTTTTTCATGTTTTCTTAATGTTTATTTTGGTAGCTGATAGAATACTAAACTAAAACGAACTCATATCAATGTCTCTCTCTCAATGTCAATAAAAATGTATCCTCTGGTAAGGATTTTTAAAAAGTTAAATAAAAAACTTGCATGTGATTTCTTAATTTGCTATGGTGGAAGGATGGAAGGATGGAGAGAGAGTGCTTTAACAGAAGTTTGGGTCATGGCAGCATTTTCCACATCAACTAATGTCTTTGATATTAAACTAAGCAAAAGAAACTGAAGAAAAAATTCTTGTTAGACATAGGAAACTGCTTCTTACTGTTTAGCTTCTAGCCTCTAAAAGATTCTGGTGCATTGCTGCAAAAATATTACAAAACAATCAGCATTTCATTTGGCCTCTGTGCTGTTATAGGTATGACATGGATGTCTTCGGAGATCCAGTTGATGTGTCCAGTACCTATCTCAAAGGGAAGGAATTTATCAAATAATGATCTGTATTTTCTTGTGAATTTTCCTAATCTCATGATTTGTTTCAGGACATGCCTACTTAAGTAGACTCTTGGTAAAAGTAAAGACTTATAAAAATCAAGTAAGAACTTGTGTTCTGCTTCTAATATTTTATCTGTCTAGGGTTGAGCAAGATCACTGAAGTAGAGACCGATAAAGTGATTTCTATTCTTCTCCTTTGTTTAACAACTTTGTGAATCAAATATTTACATAAAGCATCTACACAGCTTTGCCATTTTAAACATTATGCTTCATTTCAAACATGCTAGTCTACTAGAATTTTGATACCAGACACAACTTATTCAACCTTTGCTATATGTCACACACTCCTTTGTTTGATCGGTATGTCATGTGATTTTATTCTAAGCAAGAAGCTGTGGAGGAAATATTGCTGCCTCAATTTTACGGATGAGGAATCTGAATCTAAGCATCCTCATATCAGGCAAGGTGCCTGAGGTCATTAGCTGGTTTTTAGGAGAGTTGGAATTAAAATCAAGATCCACCTATGACATGAACTTTGCATGTTTTATTTTCCTATTTTGTTTTTGGAGCGTTCAGTACCATACCAAGCACTTAGATGCTACCCAGTCAAGTTTGATTTGCCTTTAAGACTTCATTTCAACATTGTATGAGACTTGCTTCTGTAATTGCACTCTTCCTTTCACACAACATATACCCATATCCTTTCTCCTTTTTGTGTCTTAATTTCCTTTCTCCATTCCATATCTCTGTATCTCTATATATCACTCGGCTATTGAATTGGATTATGTATTTTAAAGATTAAACAAAATGATGTCTGTTAAAGGCCTAGCACGGGGCTCAACATAAAAATTATAGTTAATAAAGTCTAGAAACCTTTCTCTCTCCCCCTCTAGGTTGAGTCCAAGGCCACCTTCTGTAGCCCTGCCACAGGAAAGTACACATGAGAACAGATGTTTAGATTAATTCCTGCCTCCTTTCACATTTCTTTCCACTATTGATGGTCTCCTTGTTTCTGTTATCCACACAACAAGAAAAGTGAATGAAAGCTGAAAGACCAATGCAGAAATTCCCAAACAATGCCAAACACACTTCCTGGTTAATTCATTGGCAAAAATAAACTCTTTTTTCTACTCTATTTGCATTTGGTGCTAGCTTCTGGCCTCACCAGGAGATTATTTTTTCTTCACTGGATGTTCTTGAGGAGACTAAATTTGGGGGGAAATGGTTTGCATACACCATTTTTGCAATACACCAAATATTGCAGATTTGAAACAATTTATGTGCCTTGAAAAGCTGTGCAAGGAAACAATAACATTTTTATTTTGGTAAATTGATACATATTTTGATTATACTAGAAGACCATCTTATTTAAAAGAAGGAAAGTTACAATTCACAAATGAATCTTTTAGAGTAATTCTTTTGAAAACTGGTTAATTTCTGTACTTTCTATTAATTTGGAGTTTTTTGTTTTGGGTTTGCTTCAGGAAAGGCTAAATCTAAACTGAACAGTCATTTTGCATGAGGAACAAAGGGTTCAGTGACAAAGTCTATGGGATGCCAGATAGGAAAATAGAGCTACTAAGGAATAAAAAAAAAGCCCATGTTCACTTCCTAAATAAATGGATGTGAATTTCTTCTTTTTTAAAAATTTTTATTGGGGAAAAAAAAAAAATGAGGGCAATCAAAGAAAAAAAGATACATGGAGGTTCAGAAAAAAAAATAATAACAGGTAGCTAGATTGCTCAGGAAAATTGTCATGCAGTAAAGAGTATTAGCTGTATTAGATGTGGGCCTTGAAAAATAAACAGGGGACAAGATTATAATACATTCATTTTCTCTCATCCCCCATGAAGTGTCACTTTCTACATATAAGTATATGAATATACACATATACACATAAAGTAATAAAGTGCAGTTCTGAATAAGTTTTCTATAGAATATAAGGCAAAAGTTGAGTAAAACAAACTCAAAGGGTAAGAGCTTCATCACTTCCAGTCTTATTGCACAAGGCAGTTGAAGCACAAGAGAGCTCAGTTCAAGAACTATCATCACACATGAACTCCCAATGAATCTCTGAGACTCACAACAAACCAATCCTCACAGGGAAGCAGATTCATAATGAGGGAATTTGGAAAGAGGAGTTAAGAGATTTACTTGACTTCTACGGCCACCCATGCTTTGTATACAATGGGATTTTGGGGTGATTTATTTAAATATAACTATTTATTTATTAATGAATAATTCAGTCAAAAAACGATTGTTGCCCGGCCGGCTGTGGCTCAGTGGTTGAGCATCAACCTAGGGTCCAGGAGGTTGCAGTTTGATTCCCAGTCAGGGCACATGCCTGGGTTACAGGCTTGATCCCCAGTGAGGACCATGCAGGAGGCAGCTGATCAGTGACTCTCTCATCATTGATGTTTCTATCTCTCTCTCTCCCTCTCCTTTCCTCTCTCTGAAATCAATAAAGATATATTTAAAAAACAAAACAAAAAAACAATTGTTTAACATTAACTTATTTCATAAAAACTTTGAGAGGAGGTAAAGTCTCTAGAAAAAACTTACCCTTAGCATCAATATTTCTAGGCACCCACTTTCCAGCCTTGTAACACCGCCCACCACCCCATCTGGTGGGGAAGCAATGCCAGCAGCAGCATCTACATCCCTATGTCCTAATCAACTCTGCCTCTGCCCCCTCATTATTTCTTCAAAATTAGCCGCCTTCTTCCTGCCAAACAGTCCAGACCTCAAACCTCGCCTCCTGCCATTCTCCTTCTCATATAATATGCTCCAACCATACTGAATTTCTGATGGATCCTAGATTGCAGATTCTTTCCAACCTGAGAAACTCTGACCATGCTATTTCCTACACATGGAAATCTCATCCCTAGATTCCTTGCCTGGAACTCCTACTTCTCCTTTGAGTCTCCCTTTAAATGTCATGGCCTCCAAGGCATTCCATGACCAGCCTCTTCAATCTAGCTCCTATCATCAGACCTTGCTCACTATCACAGTTTCATAGCACATTCACAAACTATGGTTAGTTTTCTTTGCCCAAAAATGTATTTACTATCTTCTTCATTTAAAAATGTACTACATAAAGGCAAGAATTATATCTGTCTTGTTCGGCACTATATCCCAGGAGCTAGGACAGAACCTTTCATCAGAGAGGCTTCCAATATTAACTGTTCCCAGGATGGCTGGTGGTCAGCTGGCTGGTCAGCTGGGCTGTACAATTTGCCATGAGTGATTCAATAACTAAAACCAGAGCTTTGCTTACTGATGGCAGGTAACTGCAACCCTAGACATAGTATTAAGAAGTAGCTAACCTTGAGGTATTGTGATTTGTATATCCAATTTCACATGCTGACAGAAAAAAGCCACAGAAGCACTAAGGCTTAAGCATTGAATTCAACAGGGATTACAGAGGTCCAAGAAGCAGTCCTTACGCACAGAGCTGCTGGGCTAGGAGACAAGGAGGCCCCCTTCTGCAGAGGAATATTGATCTTACAGAAAATTTGTGAAAGCCAGTGCCAAGAGGCACAGTGGGTATGCCTGCCCTGTTTCCTTCAGAACTTAGGGTTAATGCATGAGTATTTTCTAGAATTATGAATTTTACCAGAAAAATTAAAAACCTATAAATTAAATTTTAAAAAACAAGCTTTACCCATTAAAATATGCTTCAATAAAAATGAAGAGTACTACTCTGGTTTATTATTTTAAAGTTTTACATTAAGTATGCAGTGAATTATAGAAAGCTGTCTCCATAGGATACATAAAAAAGTGAGAAAGGATTTAACTCAATTATGTCAAGTGATGGTTCTATTGGCAAAGGTTTCTAAATCTACTATCTTTAGCCTTAAAACTGTTCGTTTACTAAATAACAAGTGATGGCTATAATTTCTACTAACTTAATTCTATGCTTATTTAATAATTTTTCTACTTCTTCTACTCTATTACAAGATGCAAAGCACTGTGATCCTTATGTGTTGTCCTTTCAGCTAAAAAAGGTTAAAAACAAGCATTTATATAGCATTTTACACTTTACAAAGCATAGCTTCCAGTTGGAAGACCAAGTTATGAATTATTAATAATCAGGAAAATGATAAGGGAAAAAAGCCTCATTAACGCTTAATACTGATCCTTATACTGTTGTTTCTTTCAAAAAAAAAGTACTTAAAGTCCATATTCAATCTATAGCATGTGAAATGCCACATTTGCAAAAATCACTTTAAAAAAATCACTGAAAATATATACACATTTTAATTACCATACAAATAACAAATGATGGAAAAACACCTAGGTCATCATTTAGAAACACATACAGATGGACACGGAGAGAAAGAACGTACCACTGACAAGTACTGGCCCATGCTTATTTGAACAGCTATTGTATAATATATTTTAATTTTATACTTAAAATTGAAATTATTATTCTAAAAAAATAAGTACATGATGAACATGTTATTTAAAAAAACAAAAAACTATACCACTACCCCCAGGCACAGCTTTAAAATAATGTATAATACAGAATTAGAGAATTTGGAAATCTGGTACAATAGAAAAAAATGAAAATTGCAAAATAAAACTGATGATGAAGTGCGGAGCTGCACCAGGGGTCAACAGCACTGTGTCTGTCATTCAGCTGAAACACAGAATTTGCCTTTACATACCACTTTAATGTTAAATCAAGAACTGTCAATCAGCACCATTTGTTTGTAATCCCTCATCAGAGCCCATTGCCCCAGTCTGAACATTCCGAGGGAAGAATGCAGAGAGCATATCTGCAACCACTTAACCTTCATCAGCCAATATTCATGCATGCTCATTAACATTTTTTTCATCCCACTTTCGAGCATGACACAGCTCAAACCGGAATAATAACTCACTGATAATTGTTCAAGACAACAGCTGGACAGGCAGAGTGTAGAGGTGAACACTCTCATAGATTATGGGATGCAGTGATGCATTACAATTAGTATAAAGAGTAGTATGCTCATGTTCAATAGTTAAAACAAAAGTTAAAGAATTATCCTTACAAAAAACCAGCAACCTCCTCTAACTTTAACTCTGCATGGCCCGCTACCCGATTATCTTAACACTTTATTATTTTCAAATAAACCATAACATCCATTGACCCCAGTGACTGTACCATTTTACGGATGGAAGCAATAATTCTGATGTAGTACAGTCAGACATAATCTAAAGTTATTATCTAACTGCAAACTACCAAGCAGAAAGGGAGAATTTCACATCTTTCTAATAACAATTGCTTTCTATTAAATCTCATAAGATCATTATTTTTTTAAAAAGTAGTACTGAATACTATGCTGTAAAAATGTAAATTCAGAGGCATAAATTAATATCACTAAAGAAACCTGGAATGATACCAATGAAAAAGGAATCCTCAATATGGAAGGGAACTTTGAGAACATCCAGTCCATTCATAACAACTCTGACAGCTAACTCTACTTCTTTGCCATAATGCAATACAAATGAAATTAATATAATTATAAAAATAGTTGCTAATTATGAGGTAATTTGATTCAGGTATCATATCAGGCATTCATTCAATAGACACTGTCTCTCAATAGTTCTGTAAGTAGCTATTAACCCTCTTTTACAGAATAGAAAATTGAAGTTAACCTGAAAAAGATTGAAAACTCACCCAAAGTCAAAAAAATCAGAGACAGGATTCCCACCAGGCAGTCTAATTCTGCGTCAGAATATTGCTTCCATTTTCATTATTTCACTCCAACATTCTGGTTGCACAATTATCTGACTCTCTATAATTAGTCCTGAAAGGTCTTTATTCCAGGATATAGCACTTAAAAGTCCACATTATTCTCCTCATGTCCAAGAAGCCTGGTCATAACACTCATAAAAATCTCTAATCCCTGTACTAGAGATTTCCTTTGACACATTCCCCCACACACCTTTATTTCTACCACCACCCAGCTTAGGCTTTCTGATCAAACTTCTAAGGGGAGTTCCTATTATACCCGTTCTCTGTCTTGCTTATTTGACCTTTAGTTGTAAATGTCGGGGAGGTGGATCACCAAACCTTAGTAAATACAACGCTGCACTTTGCCAGTCCAACTCTAGATTAACAATCGTTGTAGGAAATCACATAACCCACTATGATTTAATAATATAAAACCTCCATAATCTAACCCAGGGGTCAGCAAACAACCCAATGGGCTAGTTCTGATCTGCCACAGGTTTTTGTAAATAAAGTATTACTGGAACACAGCCATGACATAGAGTTTACATAGAGTCTGTGGCTCTTTTGCATATAACAGCATAGCTCAGTAGCTGTAACAAAGGCCATATGGCCCCAAACACTAAAATATTTACTACTTGGGGCTTTACAGAAAAGCTTTGCCAATCTATGATATAACCTATGGTGAGGATCCATATCTCAAGTCAACTGGATAAAAATAAAACCCATTTATCTTCAGGCTAAAACCTACAGACACAAGCCTAATTCTCGCTATAAACCTCAATCATCCTATGCTCTGCAATTCTTTCCAAAGTCCACCAGCAAATGACTGTCTAAATCTGGTTGATTATACTATTACAAATCTCACTCATATCTTTTGCACTCCTGTGGACATAACCTAGATTCAGGACTCCACCACCAATCGCCTGGGTAATTACAGTAGTCTCTTAACTGGTGTTCTAGCCTCTGGGCTTTACCTACTACAACACGGAGCTGCCCAATATTGAATTAACATGTTCAAGTATTTTATTATACATGCTATGTCTTTAAAACACTTCAACATTTGTGACAATTTATTTAATATTTAAAATAATATGTACAAATATGTGACAAAACAAAATTTAAATGCCTAAATTTTGCATATAAAGACTTTCCTAATGGACACAACTCTTTCCAGATTCATCTTCTAGTGACGTTGCCACATTTATCTCCCCATCACCATAGAAACCGAAGCACACTCCCTCATTACTCTTCAGCAACCAAGCTGACATATTTTCCCAAACACACACAGCACATGAATGTTAGTGCCTTTGTTCACACTCTTGGCTCCCTCTCCCTGTGTGTTCATTCACTTGTCCACAGAACAGTCTTTTAAGCACCAATGAACATCAGACACTGGCTTCAGGGAGAAGACAAGCAGAGTTCTGCCCATGGAAAGATTATTGTCTAGCAGGAAAAAGGACATTAAATAAACACACAAATAAGAATTGTGTTAGAATCACAAGTGAGTGCGATGAATGAAAAGTAACGAATAATATGAGACTGAATTACAAAGGGATCTCTCTTAATCTGGAAAGTCACAGAAGGCATTTCTCGAAAGAAATGACACTTGACGCCAAGAAATGAAGTATCCATGGCATCAGCAAGGTGCAGCTACCTCCTTCCTGAGGTCTTTTTTAATGACATTAGTTTAAACCAACAGATTTTTAAATATGTATAATAGTTGCAATATATAATACTATATGGTTAGTCAAGATATTATAAAAGCTATTTAACAGCATGGCAAGCATGTATGAAAATAACAAGAAATTATACTGAATATATAGAGTTATTAACATTGTTAATAAAATATAAATTTTGAAAGGATAAAATACAGCCCAATCCTACAATGAATTCAAGTCAGATAGCAAGTTTAGGGTGGTAATGTTCTTTTAATTCATTTTCTAAACTTCCTTTAACATAACTATTTTAGAATAAATCATTTACAGCAGTTAAGTGAACTATCTACATAATTTTAATAAAAAGCATAAGAAGTATTTTGTTTACTTTGCTGCTAACACACATATACAGTTGAGCAATGCGGGGGGTTAGAAGTGTCAACCCCCTCCTTCCAGTTGAAAATCCACATATAACTTTTGACTCCCCAAAAACTTAACTACACTGGATCCTTGGTATCCCCAGGGAATTGGTTCCAGGACTCCCTGCAGATATAAAAATTTATGGATGCTCAAGTCGCTCATATAAAATGGGTAACACACTGCATACAGTGAGCCACCCACATCCACAGATTCCCATCTACAGACAGAAAATACTGTTTTCCACCTGTGGTTGGCTGAATCCTCAGATGCGAAACCCAGGAGTACAGAGGGTCAACTGTAACCTTATTGGAAAAAAATCCATCTGGATGTAGACCCACGCAGTTAAATCCCTGGCTGTTCAAGAGTCAACTGTAATACTTTAGAGTTATAATACAGAATAACCCATAACATATATCTTTCATGTAAAATTGCGAACTTCCCAATCATAATACCTTTGAAGTCTGTATCACCATTCATTCAATTTGTTATAATATTATTTGTATCCTGAGGTTTCTCTACTTGATTAAAGTCTTTATTATTCTTTATAAGAAGAGGAGTAACCTACTTGATTCTTTTCTACATTTAATCAAATCCTTACGAAAGGGTAATTTTTAATAAACTTATCCAAAGCAAAACAAACAAACAAAAAAGAAATTGTGTTGACAAGGATGTGAAAAAATTGGAACCCTGTACATTGCTGTTGGGAATGTAAAATAATTCAGCCGTTGTGGAAAACAGTTTGGCAGTTCCTCAAAAAACTAACCATAGAAACACCATGTCACACAGAAATTGCACTCCTAAGTCTATGCCCAAAAGAACTGAAAACAGGCACTCCAATGAATGTCTGTTCACACATGTTCATAGCAACACTTCGCAATAGCCAAAAGGAGGAAAACAGCCCAAATGTCCGTCAAAAGAAGAATGGATAAACAAATCATGGTATATGCATGTCATGGAATATTATTTACCCATTAAAAGGAATGTGGTATTGATACATACTACAATATGCATGATCTCAAAAACAGTATGCTGCCCAGCTGGGTGTGGCTCAGCGGTTGAGCATCGACCTAGGATCCAGGCGATCGGGGTTCGATTCCTGGTCAGGGCACATGCCCGGGTTGTGGGCTCGATCAATGACTCTCTCATCATTGATGTTTCTATCTCTCTCTCTCTCCCTCTCCTTCCCTCTCTCTGAAGTCAATAAAGATATATTAAAAAAAAAAAAAAAGATCTTTCGAAAATACCCACTTAAAAAAAAAAATAGCATGTTAAGTGAAAGCAGCCAGAAACAAAAGGTCACATATTGCACGATTCCATTTATATGGAACATCCGGAATAGATAAATTCATAGACACAGAAAACAGATTTGTGGTTGCATGGGCTAGGGGGAAAAGAAAAGGAGAAGAAACTGATTAATGAGCACAGGGTTTTTATTACTTTGGACCTGTGGAAATGGTCTGGGAAGAGATAGAGGTGGTGGTGGCACAACACTGTAAATATACTAAATGCCACTGAATTATTCACTTTTCAATCATTAATTTTATGTAATGTGAATTTTAGCTCAATTCTCTCTCGGTCACACACACACACACACACACAAATCAATATCCAACAAAGGAGCAATTTTCAGGGGGGCAAATTATAAAATGTGCTATAAACTGTATGCTAACAGTTTTTCCTGTTTTGCAGATATCAACTCAAGGTCCATCCAACAATAACAGAATTTACCTAAACTCTTTCCTCCTTACATTGATTCTTGCTGTTAAAATAGAAAATAACAATGACTTAGTTTAGAATCTAGACCCTGAACCTACACCATTCTCAACCCTTTTCATTAATCTCCGATTTTTTTATGTAATTTACAAAAGAGCCTGTTACTCAGAGCTAAAGTCATCAGTGGCCGAGTTAACTGAACTCTAAATCGTTTAAATAATTATTCTCTCCTTCCAAAATTTCTATTTATTGAAAATGAACAAAAAGACAGTTTGCTGAAGGAGGCTGATATTATTTTACTTCTGCTTTAAAGGAATGAAAATCTGTTCGTTTAGTCAGCAAACACGAATCTGATGCCTGTTATGTGGCAGGCATCCTTCTAGGTACTTGTATACATCAGCAGTTGAAACAAAGATCCCTCTCCTAAAGGAGCTTAAATTCCAATAGGGGCAGAGAGAGAAAAAGAAACATATACCTAGTAAATAAGTAATAAACAATATGTTGGGAGGGGAAAGGGGGACTTTTGTAGTATTTTCAACAATAAAGATAAAATAAAATTGAAAAAGTATGTTAGAAGGTGATAAAAATGAAAAAAAAAAACAACACAAAACACCAAGATGAGGGGATTGGAAAATGCGTCAGTATTAAACTGGGAGGTAAGTGTAGTCTCCTCATTAAGAAGGCAATATGTGAGTCAAGACTTGTGATGGTAAGAGGTTTTACCAAGCAGGTATCTAAAATATGAATATTCCAGGACCAAGACAGACACATATCTGAGGCATATCACAGAGGCTCTCCAGTGTGGCTAAAGTGAAAGAACTGAGGGGAAGGTGGGAAGAGACAAAGTTAGAGAGCAGAGAAGCAGGGAAGAGGGGTTTCCTAAGGCTTTGGCATTCTCCCCATACAGAGAAAAAGGGCTCAACCATGTGAAGGCCGAAGAGACAACTGTGGGGGACAGGTGTAGAACCTAGGCAAGCTCCCTAATGCCTCACCTAGTAAGAGGCATGTTGTCAATAAGGTGGCAGCAGCTCCTGTGAGGAATTTTCCTAGGAGAGAAAGAATGGGTAAGGGACTGCAAATTGAAACATTCAGAGTAAGTGATGAAGACACAGGGAGAGGCAAGAAAATGCACAGCCAAATTTAGTGCAAAGGAAAGCCAAAGTTACTGAAGTGTCATGTGTAGAACAGAAAAATAATAACAATTCAGCTAGAAATACAAGTTGGACCTGACTGCAGAAGGCTGTGAATGCTCGACAGAGCGGTCCTTTCTCTGTATTCCTTCAGAACATGTGCACACATGGGAGACGCTAAATATGGTATTTGTAGGGATGATAAATCTGAAGACAGCTGACATTACAGTCGTAAAAAAAGAAATAATATGAAAAACAATATGCAAGGTATTTAAGAAAGAAAAAAAGGTTTGGAGAACGTCCATAATGAATGAAATGGCTATCACAGCTTTTAAAGTTTAAAGAACCAAAACAAATGTCATTGTGCTACACAGGGAGTCAAGGTGGCTGATAACAAGGTTGTTTCCATACCAATGCTTAAGGACTTCCACTCTGGCTCCCTCCAGCAGGCTCTCATGCCCTCCCCACCCCACCCCCTTTTCTCTAGTATCCCAACAGGAGACAGGGAAACAAGGTATGACACCAGAAGAAGCGAGTTCTTGACTTTCTAATGATGCAGCCCTGAAGGCCAGATTTTAAACTACTTTGAGCCTCAACCCCTTCCCATTTAAAAGGGGACAAAGCAGGCACTCATTTTCCCTTTACTGTGTAAGTCAGTTTCTTTCTCTCATTTCTTTTTTCCCCCCCTAAAAGCTGCTCTGGCCTTCTTACAACCCTAATATAATCAAGAATAATGAGAAATTTTGATTTATTGAGGTTGTAGGTTATGCTTGTTCATCAAGAACACATTCACGAAAATAGCTTTTTTGATAAAGTACACCTCAGAGATACAAAAGCAGGCATGGTGATCATAACTGCCTTCTCTGCACTCGAGCCTGCTGAAAGAGAGATGGTAAAAAATAAAACAGCAATCCAGTGCTCAGTCAATTCTGGATTATCTGGTTTATGGAACAATATTATTTCAATTATACATGTGTGTGTATATACATATAGATACATATATGTGCATATATGTACACATAGGTAGTAAACTGTATTACAAAAGTCTTGTTGCCACATGGAAGTGGACACAACCTGCTCTTTTCCTTGCTATGGGGATTGAGAACACTGCTAAATCTTGTAAAGGGGGTAATGGAAATACAAATGACTGGTAAATTTAAAAAGTTCACATTCACTTTTATACAGATAGATAACACTTTAAGTGAAGTAAATATAAACAGGGTAATTTTAAAACACAACATAGCAGCTCTAAAGATTAACGTTCCTCGTTTAAAAACAAACACAATCAGCTATTTCAACTCTTTTGAGTTAAATCTTTTGTTGTGGGAGCAGAGAGCCAAACTGTCCCACTGTGACCTGCGAAACCCTGAAAAATAATTGGTTCTCTAATTGAAAAAGAAAAGAAGATTAAAGAAGGAAGAAGAGCCCCGCTTCAGGAAGAACTGGTCTGAGGCAATACGACGATAGAAGGGTAGGCTGCCCAATAACTAAGAGCCAACACTTTAATTAAAATAAATTGCTTATTTTGTGTGAAATGTGGTTGTATTTGATCATTTGATAAATGTGATTTTCCTCAGTGATAAAATTTTTCCAATTAAAATAAACTTTTTATATATATTTTAAATTATCCAGTGAAATATGCAATTATAATAACATATATTTTCCAGGTTGTAATGAAATTAGATATTCATATCCATTTGTAGATGCATAATAGCTGAACCAGGAAAAGGTCTCTCTTCCTAAAGTCTCTATCACATAAAAATAAATATTTTTCTCGATAAATGCATGAATCATCATAAAGCAACCTGTATTTAAAAATATTAAAAAAAAACAAAAAACTTCAAGGTAAGGAAATTAAGTTTTCAACAGGCAATGTAGAAGCAGTTATCTCCAAAAATTAACAATGTATAAAATATAATACATTTCTTTTCCTAAATTGGAACCAGTCTCTCTCTTTCTTTCTTAAAACATGCAGCAACAAGTAAAAGTCAAGAACGAATTTGTTTTTAAATGCTAATGGTTCTTTACCCTAGATTTTTGGAGGGTATTTCTGGTTTGAAAAAAAAAGACTAAAAGATTAAAGACTAAAAGACTAAAAGATTGTAAGATTAAAAATATACAGGGAAGCCCTGGCCAGTGTGGCTCAGTTGGCTGGAGCACTGTCCCATACATTTTTGGAACATGCCTAGGTTAAGGTTCGGTTCTGGTTGAGGCCTGTACAAGAGGCATCCAATCGATCTCTCTCTCTCTCTCATCAATGAACATGTCCTCAAGTGAGGATTGAAAGAAGGTAAAAAAAAAAGAGCGAGAGAGAGAGAAAATTCTATAATTTCCCAGAAAAAGATGAAATTAATAGTATACATTACAAACTGGAAAACAGACAGTAAACGATGATACCTGTTGCGCATTAATTAAATATAGTATATTTCAATAAAGGAGGGGGAGAAAAACCTTTCCTGGCACTTGGAAAGGTATGTTATAAGGATTGTTCCTAAAACTCCAGAAAGGCACTTAACTGTGGTAACAAAAACATACGTTAATGAACTTGTAAAGATCCAAAGCTCAAAAAATAGTGAACAGAACAAATAATCTAAAAAGGTAAGTCAAAATGCCCCAGGACCCTAAAAAAGCATTCCTGTAAAGAGAATACAGAGCTAAAGCAAACTGACAATTTTGGTGAGTGAAATGAACAGGGGCCAAGTACCTTGCGGTATGTTGAGATTTTATGGCATCCAGTTGACCTAGCCTGCATTCTCCTCTGACAAAGATGTCTATGTCCTAGTCTCTGCAACCTGTGAATATGTTACCTTACTTGGAAAATGGAACTTTTGCAGATATGATTAAAGTTAAAGACCCTAAAATTGGGAGATTAGCCTGGATTATCCAGGTGGTCCCAATTTAATAGCAGGCATCTTTAAAAGAACCTTTACCGACTTAGGTCAGAGCCTGTAATCAAGGACATCATGTGAGAGAGATGGCCTCTGAGGACTCACCTCCCTGCTGCTGACCTTGAAGATTAGAGGAAGAGGGCCACAAACTGAGGAATAAATGTTGCCTGTAAAAGCTGAAAAAGGTAAGAAATAAATTCTCCCTAGAGCCGCATTTGTGAGCATAATGATTACTCCTAACTTTGCTAGCTAAGCTATGCTGAAACTGGAGAGAAAGCTAAGAAAATGAACAAGAAGCTACCACCAGAGTCCTGACATCACTGGGATGCTGTCTACAAACTCTGAGACCACCAACCACCAGACTTGTTTAACTCACTTTTAACTTGGTACTGTTTCCTACGAGCAAATTTCTTCATAGGCTCAACAGAAAAGATGGATTCATATGCACTAATGCAGCGTGTAAAATTCCGAGGTATTCTGATCTTAGACTCGGGAGCTATAAATCATTCCAAGATAAATACTTCCTACTGAAAGAGTTTTGCACCTTATCCATGACTTGACAAGCTGCTAGAGAACTAGAAATACCAATACTCACTTTCAATTAAGCTATAAACTGGAGACAGCTCATTATGTAGTTCCTTAATTTGTCACCAGTGTAGGAAACAAGAATTAGGCTGAACCAAATGAAGTTCTCAATAGGTCAAAATGGTAGAATTTCAACAAATGCATACGATTCACCAAAATAACTTCTTTAACTTATATCACAAAGCTGGAGGAGAAAAAAAGAAAAAATTTTCATTTCTCTGAACCTTCTGCTAGTACACTATGAAAATTAACAGTTATCAACCTTCCTGCAAACCCTGGGGAGAATTTAAGCCATAAGCTCTACTTGGCACTCATATTTGCCTATCAGCTGAAGGTTTCCTGCGCCTTAATGAATCCCAGTTCCATAATTACATTAAGCCATCCATACCATCCTCACTAATCTTTGCAACTGTAAATAACTGTGAAAAATAATGAATTATTAACAAGAACCAGTAAGGTTTTATAAAGAACTGAATGAGCTCTTCAAGATCCCTCTCAAGTCATTAGCTCAATGCTCTAAAACTGAATTACACCAAAAAAGGCAAAATTGAAATGTTCAGTTTTTAAATTTCATAAAATTATTGGGAAGCAGCTCTATTACTGACTCATAAACTGAAAGGGGGAATACAAAAATTTTAAAGGAGGGAATAAAACCCCAAACAGGTCTTTCGATTTATTCTGGATTCAACAGCCCCCTCTCTAAAGGAACGTAAATCATTTGACAGTTAACACACACAAATATGAAAGAAAAAAGATATACAGAATAATATTCTATTATTATTTTCTAAAGTTAATGGTACAGACCAGCGTAACATTCTAAGTGACTATTACCAGTTCAATTAACACAGTGGGTTCATGGTTTGGAAGGCTTCACTTGGAAGCGGGCCCAAAGCTGGAGGGAGGTCATTGCACTTGCACCCATTATGTAAGATTCAGAGATGACACACCAAACTTTATAAGTGGAAATAAGCCTGCATTCTCAAAATTTAAGCTCAGTTAATATTTCCCAAGCAACCACAATGAGCTGGCCACTGCAAAAGCAGCTTTAAAATATTCATTCTATAATCCTCACAATAACCTGTGAGGTGGGTGTTATTTCCCTGTTTTGTGGAGAAGAACTACAGCTATAAAAGCCAGGGTCACATACTTTCAGGGTGGACTCCACAGTCCCTCCTTTCTCCTATATACTCCACAGCATGCTGTTAGGATTTACAGCTCAAATACTTACAGAAGTGAATAGAGGTACCAAATGATGAAAGATGGTCTTAATAAAAAACGGCAAGTTTTTAAAGCCTTTAATATAGATTGTGGGATGAGGGTGAACTGCTATGGGGCAGTGGTAAGGTGGCAGGAGATGAGAGGAAAATTATTTTAAATCAAAGAAGAGCACTTTAAATTAAACATAATAGGATTTCTTTTAATCAGGGAAGCAGTGTGGCATAGCAGAAGGAGCTATAGCTTTACACTCACATCTGTATTCCGTTCAGAGTGGCAGCTCTTTTTAGCTGAACTTAACTTGAAAAGTCCAACTTTTTCTTACATGTAAAATGGATACAGAATTTGCCTTGGCTCTTTCATAGAATTGGTTTGGGGAGCAAATAAAATGATATAAATGAAGGAAACATAACTGCTAGAAAACAAACTATTATTAATACTATTGTTTTATTATTGTCTAATTTAAAAGTTTCATACTTTTCCAGATCGATATTTACTTTTATTTACAAATGCATTACAACAGGCTGCTAAAGTGGATTAAAAATGGATGGTCTAATGTTGAAGCCACCATATAATTTCTTCTAAATTAAATGAATTCTCTCATTACAAATAATGTATTGGCCCCTGGAATTAAAAAACAAAACACATATATATGAGGTGGCAAAAGTAGGTTTACAGTTTTGAGTGCACAAAACACAGAATGTATAAAACTACTGTAATAATCATAGCCTGGATATCGTTTTCCACATGAACAAATGTAAACCTATTTTTGCCCACCCTGTATGTGAATAGGCAGCAGCTGAGGCAGAGCCCAGACCACTGCACAAATCAGAAAGGCTATGCGGGGTTCATAACTCTTATTGCTATGCACGCCATTGGTAGTCAGAGAAGTGGATGCCTTCTCAGAATAATGTTTAAATGCAAAAATATATAGGATTTCAAAGGAAGCAAATGATACTAAAACGCAGCTATCAAAATGCACTGAACACCAGTTTATGAACTAGTAACAAACATTCATGGCAGCCAAGGAGATGCACTGCTCAAATCTCCCTTCAGGAATGCGCCTTCCACTCAGTTGCATGGAGTGCACTTAGCTGACAAACTCCAAGCTCTTAGCATTCTTGGGATCCTCCTTAGCTTGTGAGCCCAGGCCACATTCTTCCTGGGCAGCCTCCAGCCAATGACTGAGCATGGCACAAATACTACATCCTGAGCCTAGCTTAGGGCTCCTCTAACAGGTATTCTCTGCTCCAGGGCTCCCTCCAAGCTGGAGTGGCTGAGAATTCATCAGATTTTCATCATGGCCTAAGGTTCTTCCTGCCCGGTCCTGCTTTCCTTCTCTTCTACCTTTCACATGCATTACCCACCCTCTGCCACCTAAAAAAAACTCAGCATTCTGATAGCTCAGTATCTGCTTCCTAGAGGACCCAACTAACAAAATATGCTTCTTTATTAATGTATTAAATATCAAGATCTAGCTGCAGGTCTAATAAGTACTCTAATTTTGAAGTAGTGATGAGTTTCAATGCTATCTGGTTATACTTCTCTGAAATGATTCTTATGTGATATGCATGATATACGAACGTTACAGGTAGAAATGGAATAGGTACAGCTGTGTTTGGTTGGCTATATTTATAATCAAAGAAAATGCTAAATTTCAATTAGAGGTTAGTGAAAGTGATAATATTGTGCTTGTTTGTTTGTTTTCCCCCTTATCTAAGTTCACAGACCCCAAGATAAGAACTCCTGCACTACTGTGTGTCTGGCTTCAAAGGAGCCATTCTTTTAAAACAGACATGTGCTTAGATAGGTCAGAGCTGTGATAACCAAAGGTCTCAAGCCTGGTGTTCTACTTAGAGGCCGTGAAAAACATGTGAAAGCTTGTGCTGAATGCAGAGAATATCTCACAAGGTATAAGATCATATGGTCAAATGATTTCACCTTGAGAGACAAAAAATACCCAACTTACCTAAACACATGAATATATAATTACCTCAAAATCTAACTTAGGAAGTTCAAGGTTACAAAATATTTAATAAGGTTATTTTCATACAAAGTTTTTTTCTGTTACAAAGAATTTACTAGACCATTTAATATCAAATTCCTAAAGTGCATCATCCAGCAAGAAGCCTCCTACATCTCCTAATGACTCTTACTATGACCCCACTCCCTTCCTGTGGTCCAAGGATGGCATGAGGTTACAATGCTAACTCCATGAGATTCCACCTCTTCCAAGCCTGGCAAAGGGTGTGTGGGGAGGTGGGCATTGGGGCAGGGAGGAGGGGAGGAGTGGAGGAGTGGAGGAGAGGGAGACACGAGGAAACATGAAGAGCCAGATTTACAGCTATCATATGAAGATTAAAATAGTGCATTCAGAAGGATGAGCCTTATATTTTCAGGTGAATAATACTGTGCACTAATTATGAGTGGGAGTCTAGAGTGATTGAACATAATGCAGACAAGGCAAAGAATGACTGCCTGAAATAGGAAAATGACTGAGCAACCACAGGGCAACAAGGAAAGTGCTAGGTAAACGGGTAAGACAGGAGACACAGGAAATGGAAGAGAAATCCTGGGAGAAAAAGGTGTGTGATAACAATGGAATGGAATGAATTTACAATTTTGTTAAGGGCCAACAGTTAGAGGTGGACCACTAAAGCTGCTAGCAGAATTAAAAGACCAAGGTGAACCTGTAATACGGAGGAGATACATACAGCATTCCCCAGTAGCCAAGCGACGTGAGTTGAACCTAGTGCCCTAATACCATTCCTCTCTCCAGGGAAAAAGGAAGAGGAGAGAAAATAGGAAAGGAAGTTGTGTTTTTGGGTGCACCCCCCCCCCCAATACACACAAGTTCACTCCTCCTCCCTTTCTGCTCATAGCATCTGTACAAGAAACACGCCTATTTACAGGAGCCTTCAAAATGCCAACGACACGCAGTGTAACCAACCATGTTACTGAAGCATTTTGCGGGCTTGAAAGTTGCCTATGGCTCCGGACTACATAAATTCACTTCCTACAGCCTTTCTCTTTAGGTTCTAATTCTCTACAAGCTTTCAGAATAAGTAGCTATTCCTTCAGGAACCCAACGCAGAATACAATATAATTGGTAACAATGAGATACTTTCTTGTGGTGAAACAAGACATCCCCGACCTGCCTCATAATTTCCTGAAGTCTTTAGTTCTTTTGAAATTCTGACAAGAACCAAATGATAAATTCAGCCACAGACAAGAACGAAATGATAAGTCCCTAGAGAAATATTTAATTCTCCACTAAGTTCCTCCCCAATCTTTCCAAATTAGTGTTTGTCAAATGTCTTTTCAGAAATCTTTAAGATGTTTATGATGTTACATTCATTTTGGCATCATCTCTTTATTAGCATGCATTCCCAAGAAACATAGCTCCCTGTTAGAAATTATACTGTCCATCTGAATGTAGGCTTGCGAGGTATTTAGTATTTTTTATACTCTTTTGTTCACACAGAGGAATAAATTGTGTTTCTAATAAAAAAGCAACACCTGAACACAGCCAAGTCCCTTGGATAATCCATAGTTTATTCACTCCGTACCCCAATTCTTTGTCCACTAAACTATGATGTTAGAAATCTCAGCTTGATTTGTTTTTAAGTGCATAATCCATTAACTGTTTCCATATGCCACAACTGTTCAGTTGAGAAATATTTATAAACCAGTTTATTGGCCCTATCTGGCAAATATGATGCACCTGTTATAAAATGTGATTACTTCAGGAAGCTAACAATTGTGGAATCACATTTTCATAATAAATCAGTCTAACTGAATTAGACTATTCATATACTTTCAGAAAGCCCTTTAATCCCTATTAAGTTAACGGTTTGTGAATAATGAAAGTAATTAATATTAATTTTAGTTGATAAATCCAACACCAATAACCTGTTAGTATACTTTAATCCATTTTCCAACAGCCTGTAAAAATTAACCAACAGATGCTACCAATCTGGTAAAAAATACACAGGTCATTAGCATCATTTTGATGACACCAAATGTTCAATACATGAATATTGTGATTAAATATTGAAGAGATATTACCATGTTCTTTTATAATCTTGTTAATTCTTAACAGAAGCCAAAGACCATAAAATAAGTCATTGTTTTCTAAATCAAAATCAGCATTCATTGTTCCACTCTTCTTTCTTATGTTTCAACTAAGAACTTGACTGAGTCTCACTGAGACTGTAAAAGCAACATGAGAAGGGGCACATGTCTGCCTTTCTAGTAACGGTGTCCCCAGTGTTAAACACAAGGCCAGACATACAATGGATACCCAAATATTTGTGAACTTGAATAGTGGTAGCCAAATACAGGAGAGATAAAAAGTGGGGCGGACAACTGAGAGGAAAAAATGAGAAAAAGAAACATTATCAGGAAAAATACCTACAGGTTATTTTCAGAAGAATTTAAAATATGGAAAGCTAAGATGTATTTCAAAAATTTAGAACTGGGAGACACAAAGAAACCAAAGTGAGATACTTAAATAGCAAAACAAGTTATTAAAAAAAAAAAATTTCAACTGAATCAGGAACAAATGCTGATTTCACAGGAAAAGGCTTAGAGAGGGGTTCCTGTACTTTTTAAGATATGGCACAAGGCACTTTCTCATTAAAGCAATGTTATTTATGTCACAGGGAGAGTCATCTAAAACACAAAATAAGTAAAATCAAACTGAAGAAAGAGATATAATGAAGAATAACATGAGTTAAGAGGAAAGCTCTTACCAAGAATACCTTGCACTATCTATGAGTAGGTGAGGCAGGGTGTTATTCTGGGGAGTCAGGCCAGTTTTGCAGGAGAAAAGCCTCAGCAGAGATGTGATAAAGATTATCAAGGTAACAGGAGAATGACCCAGCTCAGGGACTGGCACACCACAGGTGATCTACAGATATTAATAGTCCTTCTTCCTTTTCCAACTCCCAAGGTATGAGAGCTTTAAAGCCCAATCACTTTAACCTAAAAGTCCCAGAAACCTGAAGCAGTGCCTTCTGTAAGGAAAAAACCCCCACTTCGTAACAAAAAATAAATACTATGTGAGAGAAAATTTCAAGATTCTCTTTAAATGACTGAGTCAGTTCCTTTTTTCTTTCTACCTATTTGAAACGCTAAGGAAGTACAAGGGATTGGCATCTACCATTTTAAATGCTTGGGAAGGCCCAGCCGGCGTGACTCAGTGGTTGAGCATCAACCTATCAACCAAGAGGTTACGGTTTGATTCCAGGTCAGGGCACATGCCTGAGTTGCAGGCTCCATCTCCAGTATGGGGCGTGCAGGAGGCAGCCAATCAATGACTCTCATCATTGATGCTTCTATCTCTCCACCTCCCTCTCCCTTCCTCTCTCTGAAATCAATATATATATAAATGCCTAAGAAGGAACATCCACCTTTGTAATCAGAGAAACTGTCTTGGTTCTTCTTTTTAATCCTCACTGAGAATATGTTTTTATTGATTTTAAGAGAGAGAGGAAGGGGGGGAGAGAGAGAAACATTGACTGACTGCCTTCCGTATGCACCCCGACCAGGGATCGAACCAGCAACCTTTTGGTGCACATGACGATGCTCCAACCGAGCCACCTGGCCAGGGCTGCCTTCTTTTTTAAACAAAATAAATGTATACCCCCTTTGCCCACCAACTCCCCACCCCACTGCCAATCCCAATCCGTAAGACCGGTTTGTTTGTATTTTTAGACTCCGCGTATAAGAGAGATAACATTATTTCATTTAGCATAATGCCCTTCGAGGTCCATCCATGTTGTCACAAATGCCCCGAATCTTGGTCAAAAGAGTTACTGCGAAATAAAACAGATGCACCAATAGCTGTAAAAACCCACTAGTCATTGGTAATCCGAATCTTCTGTCCTTCCCTACCAAGTTGTGAAGCAAACCTATGATGAAAATCAACCAGTAGCCAATGCTTCTACGGAATAGAGAGCAACTCTATTTCTACCTTGTCTAGCTTTAATTTTGAGTTCTGCAGAAATTACAAAATTGATTCAAACAAAGTAGCCTTTGGATACATGGGGGACTGGTTAGCATTTGGACCTAATGCCTCAGTGCCCAAGCCATGAATAAAGACCATAATAAGCCACCTACCTGTCCACTCCACCAGTCCTTGCTTTCCAGACACCTTTCTCCTGCCTTCCCTTATGATCTTGCTAGGAAATATCTACACGATATCCTGCTTTTCTTAAAGCAGCAATAAATCACCTTTTCCAAAAAATAATTAACTAAAGTCATTCCTAAATTAAGCACTCTCAATTCAGGCTCCTCAAATAATGCTTACTAGAAACTATTCTTTAAAATCCAGACCAAAAAATAGTGACCTTCGCAGCTCATCTCCTGTTGGCATTGTGAAATGTTAGCACTGCCCAGGATTACAACCCTGGACTTCCCCATCTTTTCTGTTCACCATGGAAATACCATCCATAGTCTCAGAAAAGAGAAGATAGCATTTAAAGTGAGAAAATAGAGTCACAGGCCTCTGCCAGCCTCTAAGTCAAATGAAAGAGAGATACAGGGCAGAGGGGACAGCATGTACAAAGGCAGAGAGGAGTGCAAGTACCTATATCCAGAAAATGCTCATCACTGCCTCACCTTAACCTTTACAACTAGTGTCAGACAGAGCAAATACATTGGTTTTTTTTCCAACCTTGAATCTCAAGGCTAAAGTTAGATGACTTAAGAATTTTTTAAAGGTCCAATTATTTCATTTAGGGCTAACACTACAGCTAAATTAAAGACATGCTAACAAGTTTCCCTTTTGAGCCTCATTAATTAAGAAAGTAATCAAAAGAAAGATGGGGGAAAAAGAGAGTAGCTGGATGGCAGTATTACTTAAATAGCTTTTAGGTACCTGCATTTGCACCTACTAGGATAGCAAAGGGAAAACTAATCAATTCCAGATTATGAAATCTGAAATCCTGAAGTGTTTTACATGTAAATACACATTTTAACTGCCATATACTTTCCTTGATTGCCTAAAGAGTACACTAATGTTATTCAAAGAAAATTTGATTCTCCATAATCAAAAGGTAAATTAAGATCTGCTTACTTCACAAGATTTCCTAGGATAAGCTTGCTAAAAATTCTCCGATTTCAAAGATCAAAATGTATCATTTTTACTATTTTGGTCAACATCAACGGTGCTCAAAAACATCTGCTAAAGACTTTGGATTTACCACACATTTAAGAAAGCTACCTTAATTTACACCTTTTAGTGTATCTAACAATTATTTTTTTAAAAGAGTTTTTAATTTACATTTATACTTTTAAAAGCATTTCAAAGGAATGCAACTTATTTTTTTTTATCAGCCAACATCCCTTGTTGCTGTGATGATCAAGTTAAAACAGAAATAGAAAACATCTAGCACGGTGCCTCGTACACAGTAGGCATTTCAAGAAATCAAGCCTTCCCATCTCCATTCAGTACAATCGTTCCACTCCAGCTCTCTCTGGGCTCAATGAGCCCAGAGATATAAGTAACATATGTCTATGGGTTTCTTTTTGAAAATTAAAGGTAATTACTGATCTAAGACCTAATAGGTGTTATATAATACTTAAAAATTAACTTAACAGTATAACTGGGTATCAGCTCTGAAACAAGTGGTGTTGGCCCATGAGACTGGATAAAATAAATTCAATTTTCAGGCAAGAATGATATCTAAATATAATTGCTGTTGTTTTTAAATCACACTGAACAAAAGATATAACAAAACAATTTGAAAAATTCCATTACTTTTCATGAAAAGATCTTATAGACTACTCATACACTTCTGTTTCACATTAACTTTCAAGACATTCTTTAAAAATTGATATTTCTTTTTCATGTGACTCATACTAATTAAATTATGTGACAGTCACTGTAATGATAAATATTAAAATCTGACTAGAAGAAGGCTCACATTTTGGTTTTGTTTTTACTATTCCTCATGACCAAAGAATTCTCATGCCAAAAGTCTCTCTGAAAATACCCTCCTTTATGAAAGTCTAATTTAGAACATCTTCAAAACAGCTATCATATAGAAAATTTAAGTTTTGTATTAATCATTTGCATGTTAAAAATTGCTCATTTGATACTCTAATAAAATTTTCTTTTTAAACATTTATTAAATCATTTACCTATTAATATAATAAAAATATATATAACACTCTTAAAATAATGCTTTCTGGTAGTTAATATATAAAAAGTGGCAGTGTTAAAATATTAAAATAAATAATCAAGATAATAAACTTACCTTTTTGTTGGCAACAAAATGTATTCTCAAGCTTACAAAGCAAATCCACATTTTCATACTTATTTTCATTTGCTTTTATCCAGAAACAGTTTTCAGTCATTTCATGAGGTCTGATCTGCAATCAGAGAGAAGGCTGATTCATAAATAGTTGGGTGTTTCATCTGTCCCAGCCCAATCATTACATTCAGACCCAGCGTCCCATAGCTGCCAGCCAATGTTTATGAAGTAATCCCCGTAAGATTTTTCTCCAAACAGTGTTCAGTGAAATATGAGTTGTTTAGGAAGTTAAGCTTTTATTAGAGAAAAAGTTGGGGGGACTAAAGCTGAATGAAATGAAGTTTGTTTCTTCTCAATTACATTTCTCAGAGTCTTTAATAATGCTCATGTGCACTATGATTCTTCAAGTGCAGGATACATTACCCAGCATTTCCCAAGATTATGTGACCAACTAACATCAACTCCCACCAAATTTATAAACCAGAAATCCATAGTCAAGAGCAAAGGACTTTATCTCAACACTAAAAAAGCAAAGCAAAACAAGAAACAAAGGCTGTTTATTTAAAATCACTTTTAACAGGGTTCCTACTAGAAATTATATGTGAGTAAAAACAAAACTAAATTGTAATTTAGGTAACAGGTGTTTTTTTTCCATTTCTCTTTCTTTCTTTCTTTCTTTCTTTCTTTCTTTCTTTCTTTCTTTCTTTCTTTCTTTATTTATTTATTTATTTATTTACCTTTAACCAGTTCAATCTTCTCATGCTGATTTCAGGTTTAAATTCTTTCTTTGGTTTTAACCCAAATGGCAGGGTAGGTGGAAGAGGGTTTCCTCCACTGAGAATTCCCAGGGGTGGTGGTGGAGGCACAGGACCACCAAACGGCAGGGGCATTCCTGGAAGTGGAGGGGGTGGTGGAGGGGGTGGTGGAGGGGGTGGAGGAAGCAGTGCTGGGTGCCCAATTCCATTTTCTTTTGACTGGGGCAAAGAAGTATCAGCTGGCAAGGCACCAAACTAGAGAGAAAATAAAATAAGGAACATGACTAAGAACACTCTACAGAACCTGTAAAAGTACACTTCCTTAAAAATAGTACACTAAATGCATAACTCCCTGGATACTGACAATAGTATGGGGAAGGCCTGGCGGTGGGTTGGATGTGGGGTGGATGCAGGAAGGAGGGGATCAATGGGGGGAAAGAGGAGGAACATCTGTAATACTTTCAACAATAAAGATACATTAAAAAAAATAATACTGTATTATTGCCTGGCCAGAGTATCTCAGTTGATTGAGCATCCTCTTGTGCAATGAAGGGTTGCCAGTTCAATTCCCAGTCAGGGCACATGCCTGGGTTGCGGGTTTGATCTCTGGTAGGGACATGTACAGAAGGCAACTGATCAAAGTTTCTCTTACATGGATGTTTTTCTTTCTTTCCCTTTTTCTCTTTCTCTTTCTCTCTCTCTCTTCGGAAGCATGTCCTCAGGTGAGGATTAAAATAATAATGTATTATTTTGAAACAAAAATAAGTGACTATCAGTAATTTCATGTGGTTTAACCTAAAAATTCCAGAGAAGTTTATTCCCAGTGTAAGAATGTAATTATAGCTTTTGTTTTCGGAACAGTGTAATTGAAAGAAATGTTATTCCCCATATTCAGGTAGTAATGACCATCTAGGTAGAGATGTCCAGGAGGGAAATGGGTATATGGATCTAAATATTTGAAAATCAGCAGTTTCTTGATGGTTGAAGCCATGGAAGTAGAAAAGTTCACCTAGAGCTCTACAGAGTATGTAACATGGGAAAATTTCTATGTACAGAATTATATACAACACTAGTGTTTAAATAAGAAAAAAAAATCCAGAAAGACTTAACTAGTATTGCCACATGTCTTTGCCCTTGAGGAAAAAAAATACAAAATCTTTAGTAGGACCTCCAAAGACATGCCATCATCTGGAAGAGCTCAAGTGGCCTTCATATACAATTCTGCATATATGCCAGCCGCATTTCAATTTCAGGGCCCTAGCATACATTACTCCCTCCACCTGGAACATCCTCTTTGCCTGGCCATCTCCTACTTTCAAGCTTAGCAACCATATCCCTTCCTCAGGAAAGTCTTACCTCACCACTCATTACACACTGACAGCACCCTCTACTTCTCCTTGATAGCTGTTATCAAAAACATGTTTCATAACTATTTAAGGAATCATTAGCATTTATTTCTCTGATAGATTATAAGTCTACAAGGCAAGTTACTATGCCTGTATAACTACTCTTTCCCCAGCATCTAATGTTGTGACTGGCAATGACAGCCATTGAAGAAATATGTGCAGGATAAATGAATTAAAGACAAGAAGAGTCAAGCACAGGGTCATGAATCAAAAGTGAAGAGAGTGACCCCCAACCCCCAAAAAAGGCTATTCTATAGCATCAAATGTCACAGAGAAGCAAGATAAAATGAGGAGTGAAAAAAACACAAACATGTCCACTGGTCACTTTTGTCCTTATGTTTCCATGGCATGGTAAGAATTTAATAGACACATTTTGATTGTCATAAAGAAGATCTGGGTTCATAAATAATTTTTTGTGATATTATTTTCCTAAAATTACTAACTTCAATCCTGAGCCACACATATACATACATACAAACCACCTTGCAAATGGTACAAATTTAATAAATGTTAATAAATCATTTAAAAAGTTTTATGGCACAGTTATAACAGAGATCATGTACAAAAGACTGAAACTGACATATGAGATCAGCACAAAGAAAAAGTGTCATAAAAATTAAAACCACAAATCAAAGAATATGCCTTATCAGAAGATGAACTATAAAGAAACACTTTAGTGTTACACTGGGCTGTTGGGATATTGGATAGTACTTACTGCCCTTTGAATGTTAATGTATGTATACTATACTGGCATTCAATATACACCTTGTAGTTAACTATTAACATCTTAAAACAAAGATATGGTTGAATTTCTGCTCTAGACTAGCTCATTTGATAGTATGATTGACTTGAATATTTTGTTCATGAGGCCAGACACTGTGATTATCTTTCTCACCATTATATCTCCAATATCTAAAAATGCTTGGTTGTTCAGTGACTAAATGAATGAAATAAAAATACTAGAACATATTTTATTCAAAAGCTTCATAATCAGCATAGCTTTTATCAAAGTGAAGTATCTTAAGACAAAAATGCATCAATTTCATGAGAAACACACACTAATCCAAAGAAAGAATTAGTCAATTGTTCTTCAAAAGTGAATATCGTAGCCAACGTTAAGTCCCTAATTTCAGGTGTCATCATTGCCCAAAATTTTATACGACATAGGATTTAATCTGCTTCAAAATGCAAATTTATTCCCATTTTATATGAAAGCACATGCAGCAATAACATATGCAAAGATGGTGAATATGTTTTTTATAAACTGGAATTTTCTAAATTTAGAGTACATTTATAAGTAATCCTTCAACTGGGAGAAAATGAAAAGGAAAGAAAGTCTTTAAATTTATATTAGCCCAGACCAGGAAAAACTAGTCATAAATATTTAAGCCATTGTCTATAACTCTACCTGACATATAAAACACAATCAAATGTTCCTTTTAATATGAGAGACAAGGAGCCACCCAGGAAACAACAGAAAGTTCAATGAACTGTTGTCCTTTCTTTTTGTGCACTAAAGAAAAAAAGATAATTGAGAATAATTTATTTGTAGATAGCAGCTTTTAATTTTTTTTAATCCTCACCCAAGGATATGCTGACTGATTTTGAGAGAGAGAGGAAGGGGCGGAGAGGAACATGGTTCTGAGAGAGAAACATCAATCAGATGCCTGCCTCCCATACACGCCCTGACTGGAGTCAAACCCGAAACCTTATGGTATACAAGATGACACTCCGACCAACTAAGAGACAGCTCTCCCTCGGGGAATCTTCAGGCAGCCTCTGTAACAAAACCATCCACTAATATTTAAAAAAATAAAAAAAAAATTTGCCAATAATATAGGAAGTAGTATACCAATATACAAAATATATCTGAGACTATTTCAACAAACCATAAGTTAGGATAAAAGGAAAATGATAATTGCTCATCATCCTATATATAAATCTACAAAAAGAAATTTATCTATGAATATTCTACCTCCCTACCTTCATCCATTTAAAATAGGTAGATGATGTATTTCTTGCTATATAAAATGTTTTATGTGTAGAGGGTGTGTGTGAGCTATCTGCTTCATAATCCAGATTTGCTCTTTTTATTTTTTGTCATGTTTTAAATCTGTTTACTTTTGGAAATTGAAAAATTATCAGAAAATGTTCTCATTCAGCTAGAGGTTATCTTTCATTGCAAGGTAACCATAGGCTGAAGGTTTTGAAAAACAAATAACTTGAGCAATAATTTCCTGTAGTAGGATAAAGATCAGTGATGAATGACAAATCCAAGATGAAAAGACTTTCTTACCCTTCATGCTTAATTGCTTAGGAAACGTGACATTACGAACAAAACCCAAACGAAACATAAGGAAGCAGATTGGTGAGTAAAAATTTACAGACATTCTTAAAAATGCAGACTGAAAAAAAGTGGCAAAGTAAGTTTTAAAAAAAAAAAAAACATAGCAGAATAGACATACATATGAATAATACTATGAAAACATGCAAGTGAAATTAAAGTTTAAACATTTTGATACTATGAAGATATGGCATGGCCTTTGCTCCCCTGATGAGCTTTCAATACTCAAATTCACTCCGGATAGGTGGTATTTTACCTGAGATTTAAAAGCTTGTAACTCTGCTTGAAGCTCATTAATCTTTGCCTCTTTTTTCTGCAATTGAGCTTGAGTTTCCTGGTGGTCAGTAAACTCTTTCTCAAACTGAAAAGAAAAAAAATAATAAGAGAAAGAGACATAGAAATGAAAAGCGCTACTTACAGAGAAATATGACTCTAATCATCTGCAGCAGAACATAAACTTTTATGAAAGGAATGGTAGATTTTTGTGAAGTCACCCACAGCCTTTCTCAAAGTCCCACCAAAATCATTTGCAAGGGAGCAGACAAAGCCAAAGACGGACCTATGACCTTCCTCTCTCAGCAGAGGAGACTGGCCCACAGTTATCCGCAACCCTGGCATTTTTCTTAAAAGTCCCGAAATATCACAGCGACTTTGTGTAAAATAATAGAGAGCAAAGCATTGTACTGAGTTCCCTGACCCCTACCTACAAAAATGTATACTTGAAATTTACCTGAAGTTTATCAGTATGATTTAAAAGAATTCCATTTTATTATTTTTTATTAATAAATAACTATTATATAAATGTACCAATTACTTCGTTTTTTCTTACAACATCAGGAGATTTAAGGACCCTGATGTAGGCTCTAACATTCAACAATTTAAGAGAATAAAGTCTGCTTTATTTATCATTAATCTGTTGGAGATAAATCTTTGGGAGATTAAGGAAATTAATCTTTCCAAGTCCCTAGTGGGAGGAAGGTAAAGGGTAAAATTTGGTGAACCAAATGAGTTTTTAAATTTATATAGCCACTCATCACAAGTTCCCATCTTACTATCATTATAACTGAAAACCTCTCCTAACAGAGGTGAATTTAAAAAGAGTGTGGTCTCGTAAGCAGAAACAAGTATTTGACTCTCTTTAAAAAAATAGGGGGGGAAAAATCAATCAGGTAAAAATAATGCAACTAGTTCACAAATGTAGCCTGAAACTTTAAAATACATCAAACCTCAATAAGGAAAATACCAACAATATGGAACTCAACAGTTAACAAAGGGCTGTATGACTCTTACTCAGCCCTTAACACAAAGAGCCAGTTACTAGTCTCTCATCAGACAGCTAGTAAGTAAAAGATGTGAGACTGAAAGCCAGACTCTGTCTTTAAAGTCAGTTATTTAGATGAAACCACAATTTAAACAATTAAATTTTTTTAAAATATATCTTTATTGATTTCAGAGAGAGGAAAGGAGAGGGAGAGAGGGAGAGGGAGAGAGGGAGAGGGAGAGGGAGAGGGAGAGGGAGAGGGAGAGGGAGAGGGAGAGGGAGAGGGAGAGGGAGAGGGAGAGGGAGAGGGGGAGGGAGAGGGGGAGGGAGAGGGGGAGAGAGAGAGAGAGAAACATCAATGATGAGAGAAGAGTCATTGATCGGCTGCCTCCTGCACGCCCCCTGCTGGGGATCGAGCCCGAAACACGGGCATGTGCCCTGACCTGGAATCGAACCGCGATCTCCTGGATCCTAGGTCAATGCTCAACCACTGAGCCACGCCCGGCCGGGCAACAATTAATTTTAAATAATGCTTTACAGCTCTTTAATAGACTATTTTCAGAGCAGTTTTAGGTTCACCACAAAATTAGGTAAAAGTTTCAGAATGTCCCATATTCCCCCTGTCGCCATATACATATTGTCTCCCCCATGTTTTACAGTTAAAATAAGCATTTTTGCATTTTATCTCAAAACAGCTATGAAATGAGAAATATTATTACAATTCTTATTACAGGCTAGAAAGGTAAATCTCAGACTCATGATCCTCTTACTCTAAATCTTGATAACAGAAAGTACTAGAAAAAAAATCCAAGTACCTTTTACCTCTCCTACTACTAAGGCTACTCCAAACCCCTCCTACCATTAACAATTTTAAAAAGATACTAATCTTGCCCTGGCTGGTGTGGCTCAACTGGTTAGAGCATCATCCTATGCACCGAAGCATCTGGGGTTCTATTCCTGGTCAGGACACATACCCAGGTTGTGGGTTTGATCCCCAGTCAGGGTTTGTACAGAACACAACCGATTGATTTTTTTTTTCTCTCTCTCCCCACTTCCTCCCTCTCTCTAGAATCAATGAAAAACATATCCTTGGGTGAGGACTAGAAAAAAAAAGTTACTAATCTTAACCTAGTAACCTAATGTCCAAACCAAAGCATGATTGGATCTCAGAGGATAACCCTCTTATCCCCCACGGACTCCCCAGGAACTGGCTAAGTCAACTGTCCTCATGCCTTTGTTGCACTGTGAACTTCTCTATCCTTCTGTTCTTTGACTTACCCCATGTCACCTAACTGTAATCTTATTTTTGCTTTAAAGCCAACTTCTTTAAAGAGTGTTCCTACTCCCTACTCACTTTTCTGACCTGTTGACCTTCATTCACTTCATTATCCACTACAACTTAGTTATCATTCTTTCACTCTAAAAACCACTGCTTACCACATTTCAAATCAACCCAGACTTCTCCCAGCCTCACCTTACTTGACTTCTCTAGAGCTGTGCTAAAGGGAAGCCACTAGCCACTGGTGTAAATGTAAATCTAACTAAAACCAAATAAAGTTAAATTTTCAGGTCCTCAGTCACACTAGCCATTTTATAAGGGCACAATAGGCACACCTGGTTGACAGCTGCCATGTCGAACAATATAGATTATAAAATATCATCATCCCTGCTCTAAAGCATAAATACTTACAAACACATCTGTCTCCACAGTCAACCTGTCTTCCCCTTAGGTGCTATTACAACACACTCTTCTGCTCCTACCAATTCTTTATGGGTTCTTAGTCTTCAAGCCAAACCTTTAATGTTGCCATCGTTTTGGACTCTTTTCTCACCCAAGACTAGGTGAGGAACACTTCCTATAAGCTTACACACCACATAGGGTTTTCCTACCATAGCAATTATCACACTGTAATATAAAAATGTAGTATCATATACCTCAGCAACACTCACCAAGCCAGAAACTCATTAACAGTGAAAATCATTTCTATTTTACTCATCACCTTGCCAAAGCTTTCCATCCATAATTAAACTCAATATATCTTTGTTGAGTGAACTGATGAGCCAATTCCTATCCATTCTTCCTTTGTATGTTGAATAACTAAGTCCTGATCATACATCAAAGCCCTCCAATCTCCCAGCATCAAAACCTCTGAGAAGTCATTTTCTGTAGTCTCCTTTTGATGACTGCTCAATGTTTACTGCTGTGTAGCAAGAAATTTAAAAAATTAAATTCTTGAGAGTAAGAATGAAAACATCTTTTTTACAATATAAATATGTATAGTATCATATTTCATAGGCATTAGAATGAGATTCAAAAGAATAAAGGATTTCCCAGGGGAACAAGGACAGGACTATAAGACAGCCAGCCATAATTAGTACACACGAAGAGTTTAATAAGTTAACATGGCCATACTGAAAGTGTCTGTATTATTTACTAAAGAGAAAATATCTAGATCCTAACCTATAAGAGGATCAAACAAAATATAAACTTCGCTTTAGCATTTTTATAGTATCTATAGTCCAATCACAGTAGCCTTGGGGATAAAATGAGTCTCTATTAAAGACGTCCTTTAAAAAAACTGATGATAGCCTTCTCCAAAAAGAGTTACTAGAGCAGTATTACGCTTACAATATTACACACACAAAATGTCAAGAAACACAGTTAAGGTTGAGGCTCTGCTTAATTTCATTCCCTAGGGTAAATGTATTAGTGCATCTGTACAAGAAGGTTGATAATTCAATATTTCCTACGTACTTTCTGACATTTCTGGTCTTCATTTTTCAAATTTATGCACCAAAATAAAGGATGTATCTAACAACTATGATAGCTTCCTGCCTAAAGCAAAGTATTTACATGTGTCCTTATAAAGCTATCAGAGAGAAGTTCTTGCTGATATATACAAAATGGTATGGCAGTAGAAATCTTTTATGGAGCAAACAATATTTTCTGAATATACCTAAGACACATAACTTCTAACTAAAAGGAGACAACTAACCTTGGACAAGGTTTTTCTTCTATTTACATTTAAAGCTTACAGTTTTAAAACAATGAACTAAGAAAGTTATCATGTTTAACATCACTCTTATAAACTATATACCTAAAAATTATTAAAAAGCAAATTTATACTATCTGGGATACATCTATATCAAATACTTGAAAGTTTCCTACTACTTTCCCATGAAGAGTAAATATTCTAACTGAGCTTAGAATATAAAATTGGCAGGGTGAGGGGTCACTCAACAGCAGACATCTATCAACTATATCACTTATGACACTTCATTTAAGTGATCCATTGTTTCCCTATTGTATCATATTCACAGCTATAATCATAGCCTGAAACAATAGGCCTGGATATAATATCCTCTTAGTAACTGTGTGGTAAGCCTTAGGATATCTTAGGAGATTTACAAAGTTTTTGTAACTTAGGCTAACTTAAGAAAAAGTGCCTACCATTTGCAGTTATGTTTTATCTTAAAAGTTTATAAAAATATAGTTTTCTCAAGATTCATTCAGGGCGAAATACAATAAAAGTGTAGATTGTTTGTCATGGTGCTTGACACACGGTAAATGCTCATTTAATATATGTTCATCAAGGTGGTAGTCGTAGTAATTATTATTACCTCTCTGATGTAAGAAACCAATCCTATGAATTCAAATCAGAGCAACTACCTAAAATGTGAAGAAAACCACACCATCTCCCCAGAAAAGAGAGAAAGACAGAAAGTCTAATAGGTAGGTGCTAAGTAGAGAGAAAAGTACAAAACACCATCTTAAAGAAAAATGAGGAAAAATGTCTGGATGGTTAGCAATGCTACTAGGCTGAACCAAATGAAACTGGCAATATCTGATACTTTTGACCTGTGAAATTGATAATGTTATATGGTTCAACCTGATCTAAAATGAAGCAACTTTTTTTTTTTTTAAATATATCTTTATTGATTTCAGAGAGAGGAAAGGAAAGGGAGAGAAAAAGAGATAGAAACATCAATGATTAGAGAGTCACTGATCGGCTGCAGCCCGCAACCCAGGCATGTGCCCTGACCGGGAACCCAACCCTGATCGCCTAGGATCCTAAGTCGACGCTCATCCGCTGAGCCACACCCAGCCAGGCTAAAATGAAGCATCTTTAATCAAAACAAGCAGCAAGAACATAAAATTGGCAGGGTGAGGGGTCAACAGCACAGAAGTTACTTCTAAAATTTTTAGATATAATTTTAATCCTAATTGCCTAAATAATATGATTTCTTAATACACCAATTTTAACATTCTGACTATACATTTTGTTCAATCAGTCATTCAAAAATATTTTTTTAATTCTTAGGCCAGGAATCATTCTAGGAGCTGGGATAGTGAATAAAGCAAACAAAAAATCCTACATCAGATTTACTCTAGAGAAACTGAGACAACACATTCACATGTACACATATAAATACATAATAAATTATGTAACATGTAAGCTGATAAATACAACAAAAGAAAAACAATAAAAGAAAAATAGGGAGGGTCAGGGTTGGGTGTGAGGAGCTAAAACTTTTAAACGTAATTGTCTAATTACAGCCTCCTTGGACGATGACATTTGTGCAAATACCTGAAGGCGGTAAAGAAGAAAGGGGGAATAACAAGCAAAGTCTCTAAGGCAGAAGCATACCTACGGTGGTTCCCCAAACAGTCTTGCAAAGTTTGTCAAAGTTACTTACTTTCTTGTAAAATTCTGATGCTTTCTCTTCAGACTCTTCTACTTTCACCTGATCCATGCAAATATCTAAAATTGCAAAGACAGGAAATTTTACATAGCAGTACTCATTATGACTGTAAACGTTTAGAAAGAAAAAAAATCATCGAAAAGATTTAGAACACTGCCAGTAATAAAATAAGCATAATGGAGAAACATATTACAATGTTGGAATGAAGAAGAATTTTCTAAGCATAATAAGAAGGCCATAAAACATAAAGGGAAAGACAAACCCTACCACAATTTTAAACTTCTATTAGGCAAAAGGAGGAGGAAGTTCAACTATAATACACAATATTCAAAGGTTTCTATCATCAGTTCATAAATATTTTGAAGGACGAAGAGAAGATGATATCCAACACAAAATAGGAAAATGGGCCACAGTAACGACCAGAAAGTTAAGAATAACAAAACTAAAAATGCTAAAACATATGAACAAATATTTTATTTTCCCTAATATGAAAATATAAAATTTTTAATGAGAAATAGCAAAGATTAAATGATCCATAATTCCAAACAGAGAGGTGGCATAGAGAAACCAACTTGCCAACACAATAGAAGTATAAATTAGAAACTTGACTAATGAATAACTGGGCAGTATATACTAAAATTTAAAATATGAATTTTCTTTCACCCAGCAATCTATTTCTAGCATTTTATCTTTGAGGAGGAATATTCATTAAAATATTGTTTATGTTAGGCCCTGGCTGCTGTGGTTCAGTTGGTTGGAGCATAGTCCTATGCACCAAAAGGCTGCCAGTTCAATCCCCGGTGGGGGAGGGTACGGGAGGCAACCAAACGATATTTCTCTCCTCCCTCCCTCCCTCCCTCTTCCCTTTCTCCACTCTCTAAAATCAGCAAATCATATCCTCAGGTGAAGTCTGTATACACACACACACACACACATATATGTATATATGTATATATATGGAGGGGGAGATAGTTTATGCTACAAAAAACTAAAAATAAATACCCATCAATAATAGATTAATTAAAAAGGCTATAATATATATCCACATGATGGCATCCTATGCAGGTGAAGTGATTTATATGGATTTCCCATAATGTATTTATCACTTTTTCATTTTTCCCATAATGTATGTATCACTTTTTCATTTTTTAATGAAAATAATACATGAACATGGCTGGAAAAAAAAAAAACACACACATTACAGAAGGGCTTATAATGACAAGTAATAGTGAACCAAATCGTCTGCATTTAAAAGTGAACCCCACTCCCTAAATGCAGCCTCTCAACGACATTTCTGTATTGATTGGGGTGGTTAGTTCCTAAACTCTAAACAAAACATACATACCATTATTTCTTGACTTCTCTATTTAAGACATGATAGATAACTTCCTGCCATAAAAGGAGGAAACTGTTCCCTATTTTGGTAATTTTACTTTCTAAATTGCCTGGCACTGTAGCACTAAGTAAATACTTAAACTTCTGATTCCTGTTACTGCATAAACGGTATCTCTTGATTTTCACTATAATAGGTGAAGTTATCTGTGCCCCATACTTTCCAACATCTGCCTCCCCGACTCTCCAACCTTGTGTCTTCTCTAATCTGCTCACATCCACACTCCCCTGTATTTGTATTGTTCAGTGCCTATAAGTGTATTCTAAACAATATCAATAAACACAATAAATTGTAACTATTAAAATGTTTCACTTCTATAGCCAAACGGTGTTTAAATTATATTTCCTTTCTATGTCCTATATTCAGCAAGAGTTAAATGTCAAAACCACTCATTAAGAAAAAAAATGTTCCTGATGTCCAGGAATAAATTTTCTTTTTAGATACTATTCAAAAATCATTCAATCATTTTGAAATTTTACTTGAAAGCTTGAATTTTATCATTGGTAACAAATTCTATGACTCATTTTCCTTGACGATATAGACACACTTCACTTCATCCTTAAGTGTACACCAAACATTGAAGTCTGAGTAGTCACAGTTTGTATGACAGTCATCCTTTTGGTATAAAAAAAGAGCCAGTTCAGCTCACAGCTCAGTTACACAAGTATGCTCTCATTGTACTCTGAGATGCAGCAGGTGCTTCATGCATACATCTCATTTTGTCACCAGAATATTAAAACAATGTGTACTCAAAGCAAATATTTAATAAAATTAATTACTTTTAGGTCTTTATCAAAGATTCTGAAGTAAAAAATGACAGTATCTATTACTTTGTTTTGCTTTACTGAGGTAGAAAACTACAATGGCTAAAAAGCCAGTTTGGTTTCAAATCTAACATTTGAATCTTCAATCCATTTTGAGTTTACTCTTGTGATGGTGTAAGAAGGTGGCTAGTTTCATTTTTTTTGCACATATCTGTCCAATTTTCCCAATGCCATTTATTCAATAGACTATCTTTACCCCATTGTATGTTTTTTTGCCTGTGTTGTCAAATATTGACTATAAAGGAGTGGGCTTATTTCCAGGCTCTCTATTCTGTTCCATTGATCAATGTCTGCTTTTGTGCCAATACAATGCTGTTTTGATTACGATGGCCTTACAGTATAGTCTGATATCAAGTAGTGTGATTCCTCCACCTGTGTTCTTCTTCCTAAAGATTGCTGAGGCTATCTATGTGGTTCCATATAAATTTTTGGAATATTTGGTCTAGTTCTGTGAAATACTCCATTGGTATCTTAATAAAAATTGTGTTGAATTTACAGATTGCTTTAGGTAGTATGGATATTTTAATGTAATTCTTCCTATCCATGAACATGGAAACGCTTCCACTTATTTGTATCTTCTCCAATTTCTTTCTTCAGTTTCTTATAATTTTCTGAGTACAGGTCTTTTACATCCTTGGTTAAATTTATTCCTAGGTATTTTATTTTTGAAGCAATTGTAAATGGAATGGTTTTCTTAGTTTCCCTTTCTCATAGTTCATTATTTGTATATAAAAATGCAACTGATTTCTGGATATTTATTTTGTATCCTGCTACTTAAATGAATTCATTTATGAGTTTTAGTTGTTTTCTTGGTGGAATCTTTAGGGTTGTCTATATTCAGTATCATGTCAACTGCAAATAATCACAGAATGTTAGACTCAAAACCATAAAAATCCTAGCAGACAAAACATAGGCAGTAAAATCTAGGACATTCCTCATAGCAATAATTTTTCTGATACATTGCCTCATGCAAGGGAAGCAAAAAAAAATGAGACTACATCAAACTAAAATATTTTTGCACAACAAAGGAAACCATGAGCAAAATGAAAAGACAACCCACTGAATGGGAGAACATATTCGCCAATGATGTTTCTGATAAGGGCTTGATATACAAAATGTATACAGAATTTATAAAACTCAACACCAAAAAAACAAAGAACCCAATTAAGAAATGGGCAAAGGACCTGCCATTTGACCTAAGAATCCAGAAACTCCAATCAGAAAGAATATATGCACCCCTATGTTTACTGCAGTGTTATTTACAATAGCCAAGATTTGGAAGCAGCCTAAATGCCCATCAGTAGATGACTAGATAAAAAAGCCGGTACATTTAGACAATGGAATACTACTCAGCCATAAAAAAGGAGGAAATTCTACGTTTTGCAGCAGCATGGATAGACTTGGAGAGTATTATTCTAAGTGAAATAAGCCAGACAGAAATACAAGTACCATATGAATTCAAAATAACAAAGAAAGTAAAGATGGACTCATGGATACAGAGAACAGACTGAGGGCTGTCAGAAGGAAAGGTGTTGGGGGCTGGGTGAGAAGTGTGAAGGGATTAAGCAAAGAAAAAAAGGAAAGATTTGTGGACACAGACACCACGGTGATTGCCAGAGGAAAAGGGAGTAGTGGAGGGAGGTAGAAGATAAAAGGGGGATAAATGGTGATGAAAAGAGACTTGACTTGAGGTAGTAAAGACACAATATAGTATACAGATAATGTGTTGTAGAACTGTATACCTGAAACTTATATAATTTTGTTAACCAATATCACCCCAATAAATAAAGAAAAGAAAAAAAGGGACAGTTTGGTGTCATTGCCTTGCTTCATAAAATGCTAGCAGTTTTACCATTTTACTCATCATTGTGTCACCAAGGCAAATATCAACAGTAAAAAAGACAAATAATGTCTTAATATTATGATGAAAATAGTTTTAACTATTAGAACCCCCAGAAAGAATATTAGGAACCTCAGAAGTCTACAGCCCTCACTAAGAGAATAAATACTCGAGAGCTAATCTGGGGGTAAGAGACAACAAGATAAGATATTTCCATTTAAATAATAGAGGAATACTCACCAACAAACTGACTTAAATCTAAATCTAGTCTTTTTCGATATGTGAAGTCGGGATCCATCCCATCTCTATGTAATACAATCTGAGATACACACTCATCAATTAACTTGAAGTACTGTTGCCTAAACCAAGGAAAAGAATAAGTGAATACTCAATTTATTAGTGCAATTTTACATCAAAACAAAATATTTTGGTAAGCTTGATTTCAAGTTCAACAATTTACTTTGTATAGTTCCAACAGTTGTCATAACAGATTTAACATGAGAGTGACAGTAAATACAATTACTTTATCACTTTCCTTCTAATGATTTTAAGACATCGTATTTTTATAACCTTTTAGCAAATATAGTGTACTTTAAAGACGATTTTCTTATATAAGTCAAAACCTAGACTTAATAGGAAGTAGAGAGAATATTAAGATAAAGTGGTATGTGCTTAAAAGCAGTCCTAAATAAAGATCAACCATACTGAAAGAGCTATCATTTATTTATTTTATAAATATGAACCCAAGAATAAAATTTTTTCTAAAATATTCTCTGAATATTCTTCAAACCATGCAATATGCTACTTTTAGAATGTATGTGGAAGTAAATTAAAAACTGATATGGTAAATTGTATACAATATCAAATAAATAGTTCTTACTCAAAAAAAAAAAGCTAGAAAAATTTAGTGTAACAATTTTCATTCAAAAATTAAAGTTTAACTAAAATGTGAAATAAGTCAGAGAAAGACAAGTATCACATGATCTCACTCATATGTGGAATCTAATGGAAAAAATAAACTAATAAACAAAATAGATCCAGAGACATAGAAGCATGAAACAGACTGATGAATCAGAGAGAAGGTGGGGGTGGGGTGGGGGGTGGGCATGGAGAGAGATTAACCAAAGAATTTATATGCATATATGCACAACCCAAGGACACAGACAATAGTGTGGTGAAGGCTGTGGGAGGAGGGGGAGGGAGTTAAGGGGGGGGGGGCATATGTAATACTTTCAACAGTAAAGATAAATTTAGTTTTTTAAAATATATCTTTATTGATTTCAGAGAGAGGAACAGAGAGGGAGAGAGAGAGATAGAAACATCAATGATGAGAGAGTCACTGATCAAGCCCACAACCGGGCATGTGCCCTGACCAGGAATCGAACCCCGATCACCTGGATCCTAGGTCGATGCTCAACCGCTGAGCCACACCCGGCCGGGCAAGATAAATTTTAAAAAATAAAAATAAATAAAATGCCCAAAAGGGTTCATGTTGTCATTACAGTTCAGTTGACTCATGTGTGTAATAAGCTAAAGAATATCCCTTAAAACACAAGCCAACACATGTGAAAAAAAAGCTAGAATATTTTATGAAAAGCAAAACAAAGTGATAGGGTGGGTACTATTCTAATGAGGTACAGTCCTCCATCCCAAGCCACCCCCTACCCCATAACTTATTTCTTCCCTCCATGACTTTCTGTACACTTTTCCTCTCCAAATCTTTTGTATATGATGACCTCTCTATCCATTTGGGCTTTCTCTCCCTATAAACTATGACCTACTGCCCTTGACCTACTTACCCTACACCTAATAAACCATCCATTATATGTAATAAAATTTACGACAGCTTAACGTTAGCAAAAAGAATAATGCTCATTGTCAGACAAAAATGTTCAAGACAGTTTCTGGGTACAAATCAAAGCAAGGTATTATCAACTTCTTTAAAAAAATAGTCTCCCATTCTCTAATGTGTTAGCCATAATCACATTTACATTTAAGGTATATAAATGCACACACATTTATATCTATCACATTTGAAGATTTAAATGGTGCACTCCCATTCCTTTTTACTCATTCAATGCTATCCTAATGCTGTTTTAATAAAAATATTTTAAATTAACACCACAAGCTACTTACATCATTAAAAAAAAAAAAACATTTCAGTAGCTATTTTCCCTCCCAATTATGAGCTCATTTATAATGTAGTTGAAATTTTGTGCAAAAAATCTTAAAGGCAATATTAGCAAAGAATAATGTACATCTGACTTCCCGAAATGTAAACTGAAAAAATAATCTCTATGAGTGCTATCAGTTAGTGAATGTCCAAGGAATATGGGAATAATCTTAAGAGATGAACACAAATTGTCATTATTTACTGATAAAAAGCCATATTAGAGGATATTTTAAAATCATATTCACTTTCTCTGCAATATTTTTACAGAATATCAGAAATTATCTCCTATGCACATTCAACTAGCACAGTATTCGGCACATGGTAAGCCACTATGTGTTGCAAAACTGAATTTGATCTTCTACTCCACCTTCCCATTATCTTACTGCATTTGATTTTTCTTGGTTGGCAGGGGCTGCCTTGACATACATTCTCCAATCAAGGTTCATTGCAGCAAAATGTACTAATGTTCCAAATGTGAAAGTGAACAAATACCCTAATTTCCTTACCTGCGAATTCTTTTAAATGAGACTATTTTGTATTCTGAAATCTATTTATTAAAGAACTAAATGAATCATGTTTATTCATATCAATAATAGTTTAAAATGTTCACTAAACAAAATATGTTCCGATAATGGAAGACTTCTGAAAGGTAATATCCACATCCATCTGAGACAGTGATACCAAAAAGAAGGTAAGACCAACAAGATTCATAGAATTGTATACCAAGAGTGAATTTTACTGTATGTAAATAAAAAATGAATGTATGACAAAAAATTTATGTAAATAGACATAATTCTGACTTAATCTTGTTATAAATGTATAACCTCTTTATAAGAACCAAAACAACACAACAAGAAGTAATGAGAATTTTGGATCATCCATCAAGAGGTGGAGCTGTCTGGACTACACCAGCCATAGGAAGAACTCTGCCTTCCCAGCAACCATATTGGAACAAAAACCAAGGACCTGAAGCTTAAAGAGCCAACAAGGAAGCAACATTAGATGCAAATCAAAGAAGTAATATTCAGAAGATGGCCAAAATAGCTAAACTTCTATGCCTCAATAATATCACTTTGGTGATGCTACAATTTAGTATTTCTCTGAGACTCTGGATCCCACTGAAGTGCTAGGATTGATCACCTGGGCACACCCCAGGACAGCTGTAATCTGTTTCAAAATTAGACTGAACCTCTTGTATTTTTGGAGCACAGGTGAAGGGATTAACATCATAAGATATAACCCCACCCCACGCCTACCCCACCCCAGCAGCACTAGGGGCACATTCAAATTTTTGAAAGCAAACAGTGTTGAATTCTTGAAAACTCAAACAGCATTAAACAACTAGAGGATGACAGGGCCAGCCATACAGGGATCAAGCAACGGATGGAGTTACTTTAGAGAAAATGGAAGTTTTGATTTCACTTTTAAGTAATTTTGGAAGATAAATATAATATCCCAATTAGCAGGGCACTTATATTTTAAAATCTTATATAATTAATATATTAGTATATTTTTATCTAGCATTTATAATGCGGTTAAATATTTAAACTGTTTTATTTTTAATAAAATATTAGAAGAAAATTAAGCATCAAAACAGGTTACTAAACTCATATTTTACAATACCAGTGGGATTCCTCGATTCTGCAAAGGGCGGAGATATGATGGATGGCCTGTACTCATCCCAAGGAACCTAAAGTTTTAATACTTTTTTGACTCATTCTGTTCTCTTGTTAGGCCTCAAGTACAGCCCTGACATCACCAAGAGGACAGGACCTGAATGAGACATGTCTAACAAATCCTTCTTGTTGCAATTAGAATAAGAGAAGACTTCCTACCTACAGTATTTGAGAATGCAACTTCAGCAAAGCTAAATTGGTAGCAACATAAATGGTTTTATATTCAAAGATCTCAGCTTCCCTCATAAAATAGTAATAAAAGGGCAAAGAGGATGCTGGGAACATTTATTGAGCATACACCAAGTGTGAGGTATTTGGCTAGGAGTTTTACCCATGTTACCATATTTCATTTTCAGAACCACCCAGGAAAGTAAGGTACTAATATCGATATATAGTTACACATAGGTAAGGTACAGACAGGATAAACAATTTGTTAATAAGGTCAAGATGGTTAGGACATAAATGACTTGAAAGTCATTTGTCTTGATACATTAGCACACCTATATTATTAAGGCATTTTCTACCTACTTAATAAAAGCAATGATTAAGCGCTCTTCATGTAACTTATAAAGAGAAACTCATCATTCCTACTACCTAAGGACTAACCAGAAAATATTATCCATCACATGATAAACTAGTAATTTGTAGCTAGTTTGCATTTTTATTCAGATGAAAAGCTATAAACAAGAATCCACTGGAGCTTTAAAGATATTAGTAATATCATTTTACCATCATCTAAATATATGCCCAGAGGAAACACCACATTCTGTGAATCAGTATTATGACAAAAATCTTAAAATTATTTGCTCGCCCAAATCAAACATCGGGTGAATTTCACTATTAATAGAATTTTATCAGTAAAATAAAACAGAATATAGCTTCCTCTTACCTTATAAAACAATCATTTCGAATCAGTAAAAGATGCTGAAGAATAGAAATAAAATATTTCTCTGCTCTAGTTTCCTTAACTGTGCTCCACACCATGTTGTATACATCATATGCTTCAGTAAATTGATTAAGGAATATGTGGATTTATTTATCCTGTACATTGAACTGAAATAATGTGACAGAATCTGCTCTGTAAGACTTCTAAAGATTATTTAAAATAGGCATCATGCATACTCAACATGTAATCAAACACAGGTAGTTAAAGCTGAGAGTAGAGGGAATTGTGTGCAAATGACAACCTGACACTTCTTGGCTTCTCTACAATTAACTTCAACCAATCTCCCTCTCTAAAGCCAAGATGCTGCTGGCATTCGGTGCAGTGGGCAGCTGGTTGTAATTACTCTACTGGGTTCTGAGGGTGCCTTGACCAAGACAGCATACCAGGGAGGAGTCCCAATGGCAGCCAGGAACCTGGTGGATCTCTAAAAAGCACAGACATCTGTAGATCCACAGAGTTCACAAAGGACCATATCAGAATGCATCCAGGGTGTAGGGAGGAGCTAACCAGTAGGCTATGGTCCCCTAATTCCTACTGCTGGAAGCATTGGGGGAGGGGAGGTGCCAAGCATAAAAGGAAAAAAAAGATTACAAACACACACATAAGATATTGATCCACAGAATTCATCTGTATGTTGTAACATCCATTTACTATTGTATGTATTCATAAAAATCACACATTAATTAAAAAATAAGAAAGGTTTATACTATTATCCTTATTTATAAAGGTTTAATTTTATATTATTTATTTAGAAATTTAGTATTTTATGGGGCAAAGGTTGGTTGGTTAGGGTTTAGCAGTAATTTTACATATCTGTCTAGACTTTAGAACAAAAGGATATTCAAGTTCAGCTTTAATATCTTCCAGGCGATGAGAGAATTCAATCAAGTCTTCTTCTTTATGCTCATCAAAAACTTTAAGTTGGATATCCAGGCCATCATTCTTAATGCATTTTAAATTCTAGAGATATCAAATAAAAATTATGAACTCTTTTCCATAGTGCAAAAAATTAAATAAAAACATATGCAATAAACCAACCACTCAACTTGATTTATAGAGCATTCCAACATTTAAAGTATTAAATACTCAAAATTCTTATCTAGTTTTAAAAAATAAATTTTAATATTCAAGGCTTTTTTCCCACAGATAAATTATTCTTGAAGGTAATTTAAATTTTCCCCCCACTCAAGTACTCCTCTAATTTAAGTATTAATAAGAAGACTGCAGGGCACTTACAGGCAGTATCTCTTTCAATCCACAACGCATAAATTCATTTCTGATGTGAAGCCGGAAGTCCAAATCATCAGGAGATGTAACAAGGGCATTGATGAGCTGCATACATGCTACCTACAACAGATTATACAGCCAGAGTTAGACTTAAATTCCAACATTTAAAAAAAAAGAATAATAGAACTAAAACATCAAGGTTTTGTTGCAAGTATATCAAATATGTTCCTTCACAGGAGAGTCTAATGAAACAAAAATTCTTATGTAAAATATTTTTGTCGCTATAAGTTACATAACAATTATGGTTTCAGTGGAGTTTCTTATTTTTCAAGGATTCAGAGGTCCTTGTGGGAGAGGAGAGGTGGAGAAACATTAGGCAGTGGCACTGTTCCATAAAAAAATTTACTCCAACCAAAGTTAAGTTCTTGTCCCAAGATGTCATTTCATACACATACAACACAAACTACACACATCCTAGTTGAAAAACTGTAAATCTCAAATAGATGGCTAACATGTAAAATAGGATAATAAAATAATTTTCCACTCTTCAAGACAAATCCAAAGTCCCAAAGACTTTATAGTCAACAAGTGTCCTGAATCTGGTCAATGAGGTTGTTATAACCAAAAAATATATTATGAACACTACACAATTAATTACTAAACGTTAACTTACCAAGCAATGGTTCTTACCCTTTGGCAAAAATTCAAAATTACTGTATGTTACAATAAACACATAAAGAAATAAAATTCGCTCCATTTTTTCAGTTCAGGTTTCACACACCAACTTTCAAACTCTCCATTTTTTTAAACCCTGGCCTGATATAGTTCATCATCTAAAATCCATATAATGGAAGCAAGAGAGATTGTCTCTAGAGAAGCAAAAGTATGCTTTGCTGTTCCTGTTATTTTTCTAAGTCTACATTCTACCAAAGTCTAGCAAGAATGACAGGCCTACTGATCATTGTTTAACCTCATGCTGTTCCCTAAATTGTCCTTTCTCCATCCCTTAAAGCAAAGTTTATATGAATTTAAAATGCCATTTTTGGATTAAGACACCAATAGGGGTCTCAGTTCCTGCTGGTTGAAATATATAGTAATTGTTGTATTTTATATCTGTTAAAATCTGATAAGCATCCTTCTACTGTCAAAACTTAAGACTATATAAAGTAGGGGTGGGAAATGTGCAAGAAGAGAGTAGAAAGGGGAGGGGGGAGGGGGGGAGGGAGGGAGGAAGGGCTTTAAAGACTCAGTCTTTCCAGTACACATTCATTGTACTGTAACCAGTTCATGTAAAAAGGTCAAGTTTAAAATGCTTTCTTTCCACTTCCTTGCCAGTCATTACCTGGTACCCACAAATGTTTTTCTCAGCAATACTATATAATTTTAAAAGATCTCAAAAAGCATATAAATAATGATTCTGTACCTTCAGAGAAATTAAATCAGTCTTAGTCACCAGGTTTCTGGAAAAGATGTAAATTATAGACCACTCAAACAAAGCCACAAAAATAGGCACCAAAACTTAGCAGCAAATATCACCTAAATGGAAAGCAGATATGTATAGAGAAATAATAGCATGAAATTGAAGAGAAAGAAAAGGATAATACAAAGTACTTCCAGGAAGCATGCTAAAAGGCAATTCACCGTAAGAGGAGAAATAGGAAATTGATGTAAGTTGAAATGATGAATTTAGTTCTATAAAATTCCCTTCTCAATTCTAGTAATAACTTGCCATCATGACCTATAACCAATCTTTGATTAATTTATATTATGTATATTAATTATGGTGACAAAAGAAGGTATGACTTTGGATGGTGGGCACACAGAGCAATATACAGATCTTGTAACATAGAAACTCACATGGCTGAAACCTATATGTTCATATTAAACACTGTCACCCCAATAAATTTAATAGTGTTATAAAAAATAAAGTCTGGGGGGGAAAATATATATAAGTAAACAGTTACCTGCCATATGAAGGGAAATAGGTATTGTGATTAAAAATATACTATATGAGAAAGACATTTGGTATATGATGGGAATATATAAAATTTATAAAAATACATAAAAACAAGGACAGCCTAGTAATGGTACAGACTCTGAAGGATTAATAGGAAGGCAGGCTGATGAAGAAGAGGACTGAGATGTTGCAAGAAAAGAATTAAGATGGGCTCTTTTGTTGAATTACGAGAAATTCACATTTCCTAAGTAGTTTGCAAGGTGGGAAGGAGGTGAGCAGGGGAAGAAGTCATTGGAGATGAGGCTGGACAAAGAGACAGGATAGATGGGGCACCGCCTTGTGTGCCACGTCAAAAAATTCATATACAACTAGAAATACTGGAAATCATAAAGAATTTTATGCAAAGAAGAGTCAATAATAGAAGCAATAGGTACAAGTTACGAAGCTACTGTAGAAGTAACTTTGATGAGCAATAAGGGAGGGCTTGAACATTTGAAATATAAAGAAGAAAAATGGATTTGGTGCGATGGCTAGATTGACAAGAGGTTGAAGAACAGAAAAAGAATTTACAAGAGGCTTGTCACCTTTGTTGTTCAAGTAGCTAGGAGGTGGTACCCTTAAGAGAGCTATAAAATGCAAGCAGAGAAAGAAGTTTTAGACCAGAATAAAAGAAATCCCACTTTTTAAATTGTGTGATTGAAATTAACAAAGATTAGATATTGAGTATCTACCCTCTGTCACCTGGGGATATTAACAGAAATGCAAGGAAGTGAGATGTTCGTCATAAAGAATTAATCATCATGCTCTGCTTGATGTTCCAAAAATGTAGCATACGATCTCCATTAATTTGCATTAAGCCATACTAATTGCTTCAGGAGCAGTTCTGGAGCTGAGGAGAGTAAGAAAACAAGGAGCTTCTGGCCTCTTTAAGATTAACTCAAGTTCTATCTTTGGGCATCACAATGCAGTTCATTTTCTGTTTTATTAGCTCACACATTTCATTCCTTCAAAGCCTATTTGTTGGTCCCTACTATGTATCAGACACTGTTCTTTGTGCTAGGGATACAGCCATTTAAAAAAAAAAAAAAGAAATCTCTGTGAGAAAGAGAAAAGCAAAGATTTGACTCCAAGTTTCTGGGCCTAGGCAATTCAAAAAATGAAACTGTCACCTATTAAGATGGGAAAGACCATGGGAGAAATGGGCTTGGGAAGAATGTTAAATTGGAAATATCTGTTAACCTATTAGTGATCTTTGTCAAAGAGTAGAGAAGAAAATTGGACACAGGAGACTCCAGTTCAAGAAAGAGATGACCAGAGCAAAAGTATGTAAACACCAAGATCTTAGATGGCTCATCTAGGAGGTAGCAGAGAAAGAAGAAAAAAGGACATAGAAGAGCTGAGAGGAGCATTTCAATTGTAGGTTTCAATTTGTAGGTTGAGGAAATAAAGTAAAAGCCAGCAGTGAAGTAGAAGATGAGATTTTCCACATCAGTGGCATTGGAAAGTATGGGAGGAAAGTATCTCAGCAGAGAGAGGAATCGACTGAGTCAAATGCTCTAATAGGTCAAATAAGATGAGTAATCAATTACCACTGCCCTTGCCAAACAGATACCTGGAAAAGAATAGTTTCTACAAAGGGAGACAGTTGCTGGCCCAAGTGGAAAAACGTTTGCCTTCTCACGTGCACCTCATGCAACCAGTAAACAAAAGCATACAGTTAAAATTGGCTCTAAATATTCCCTTGCTCCAAATGCATCTGTCTACTTTAGAAATACTGCTGCTTAAACTTTTGTTTAAGCAAGTCTACGTAAAACACATCTCTTTAGGTGTAAGATCACAGACTCAATTCTAATCATTTGAAAAGCAAACATTTTAAAGCTCATTTTGTTATTCTTGTCCAGTCATCAAAAAGAAGCCTTAAATGAGAAAAGGTATTTTTAAGTAACTTCTAGCTGGAAAGGTGTGTGTGTCCACCTCGGATGCAGTACAGTTGCGGATTTCCTCAAGGGCAGCAGCAGACTGAAGATGCACTACAAGGACTGAGACCGGCAAAGCCCATACAGAGTCAACGGGCAGGAAAGTGAACAGCCAAAACGGTAATTACAAGGAGCGGGTCAAATGTCAGCAATGCTGTAAACTCGAAGGTAAAGACACATACCAGGGGACAATAAGGTAAATAAACTGTGGACAGAAATCTCAGATATTCAATATGAGGAACAGGGCTGTTCAAAGGCAACCTTAAGAACACAGCAAATGGTCAAAGAAAAATCATTAGAAGTAGAAAAAAGGTTAACAACAAAACAGAAGAACATGCCAGAATCTATATCATTTAATCAGCAAAGTAGCCTTCTGCCCTTGAGAAGCAAGTGAGGGTTCTTCACATGTGAAGAGTACTTCAAATTTCCTCCAGTTCACAATTAACTGTTACTACTATGCTCAGTGCAAATATGAGAAAAACGAAACATTTCATGCATTTTTAACATTTGGTCTCTGACCCCTTTAGGACAAACAATTTTAAGCACAAAATTCGAGATATACCAACAGGTGGGATGCCTGAGTACCAGCCACAAGGCTTGCCCAATTTTTTCACAGGGGCAGATGCTTTCTCCAAGGCTGTGCTAAAGGAACCAAGATGCTATCTAACAAACAGCAAACCAAGAATTCTTTAGAAAGCTCACTCTTTGGTCAACTTGTTCATCCTGGATCTAAACAGGTTCTTACAAGTAAAATGATGGCCCTACTACATTAAAAACGTATCAGGTGCAGAAGCTAAATCCAGACTGGAAACAAGTACTAGTAAAGTACTTAAAAATTCTATCAGAATCGGTGAATAATGCTTATTACCTGGGCACGAAAGATACTGCTTAGGCTGCTATTCATCTTTCCTACCCCATAGCGGAAATCATCTGTCTTTCTCCACACAATCAAATTTCACATTTATTAAGTTAAAATGAATAAATGATGCTTACAGAGAAATATTTTCCCTCCAGTGCAAATAAAGAAAATCCAAAGAATTTAAATTCACATACATTAATTCAGAATAAAAACTAAACAGACTACACAATGTAGACAAACACAGAAATAGTCAAGTGCATCAGCATGTAACAGGGAATAAAAACTTTAAACTACTCTGGCTTACCATGAAATGGAATTAGAATAAAATGTACTAACAAACTGATAAAAAGAACAACATACTGACAACAAGCATACTGCAGGCATCAGCAGTTCCAGTTCCTGCTTGTGTAAGAAATGGCCTTGACCACAGCTTCGATTGAAGCAGATCACCGAACTGCAGGAATTTGCCTGGCACTGACCAGTTCCAGTATGCTGACATTCAAGATCCATGTCGGAACCAGCAAGAACACTGCCTGCACATCCATAGCCCCCTCCCCCTGATTTCTTTACTGTTTTCCCTCTCCCTCCTTATAAAAACCTCTGTCTGCACTGAGATGTTAAGATGGTTTTGAAGGCATGAGCCTGCCATCTTCTCAGGTGGAGACGATAAGCCTCTTTCCTACTCAACTAGACCTGTCTCATGAGTTCGGCTTTCTTGGCAATGGGCAGCCTAATCTGCCGGTCGTTTTCTCGGTCAAGCAGATAAAGTAGCATAATTTTATTTATACTTTCAATTAAGTGTTTTGTTAATGATTCAGTAAGAGAACAAGTCAGAGCTTGGGGTAACTGCATATATCCCATAGACTGAGGAAAAAAACCCCAAAACCTGCAAGATTCAAGAGACTATAATTTACATGAACAGGAATACTGAAAAACAAACTTGGATTTTTAAATATATATTCAGACACTCCTCACGGGACATCATTGATTTCCTCTATTTCCAACCATAAATTTTGTTGAAACTGCCAGTATTGCAATTTTCATAGGAAACATTAGCTGGCTTTAAATTGCTGAGTATAAGCTTCTTAAGGGCAGGAGTATATTCATCTTCATAGTTCTAAAATCTAGTATAACCCAGTGTGCAATAGTCAATGCATAATTAACTGAATAGCTGCTTAATTATGAAACCTAGCATTTACCTGGGACGCATGAGTGAAGTTTATCTTTCTTGTGTTCTAGAGTAGCCCTAAGTGAAGAAATGAATTATGCAGACTCAGAAATTTGGCAGGAAATTCTAGACAAAAATGTTAAACACTAGTTTATACTTAGGTATGCTCTATTTGACAATGAGCTCATGTTGAATATTATGTTTCTTTAATGTCTATTAGCTTAATGATATATTACTTATCAGTCCAATTTAATATGTTTGACGTTTGATTCATATTGATATACTGATCCTACTAATTAATCCAAATGATTTTGACTACTATTCAATAAAAGTAGTGATCAAAACAGAGGAATCAAATTGGTCCCTCCATCCTTCTGGATTGCCCCAACAATAGCCCTAAAAATTAACTCTCTACCAGACTCCCTAATTCTTCATTTCATCTCTTATTAAATGTGAGAACAATTCATTTGAAATTGAAAATTACTTAAGCTAACAATGATTTTTTTTGTGTGGGGGGGAATGGAAGATACTTAAAAAGTAATTGTAAATTAAAATACAACAATTCATTATAAGAAAGGCTTTATTTGATCTCAGGCAAAATTAAACTTGGGTGGGCCCTGACCAGTTGCTCAGTGGTTAGAGCATCAGCCCATGGACTGAAGGGTCCCAGATTCGATTCTGGCCAAGGGCATGTACTTTGGTTGCAGACTCAATCCCCGACTCTGGTGGGGGTGTGTGGGGGAGGCAACCAATCAATGTGTCTCTCTCACATCGATGTTTTTCTTCCACTCTCTCTGATAAAACAATGGAAAAAATATCCTCGGTGAGGGTTAAAAAAAAAAAAAAAAATTAAACTTGGATGTGTTTAAGGCCCAAGGGAAACAAAAGCAAACAGGAGTGAATAAACTTGGTTAAATCCACAAGGCATTTTAGCCTACAATTTGTTTCAATACCACTACCCAAAGTTATATTTATCTAATTATTGCCCAATGACAAATTTCAATGTACACTGGTTTTAACTCAACGGTGATTTTTAATACTCTGTTTTTAATATTTTAATTAACCTGAGCTTATAAAATAGGGAAAATTCTAAATTTTTTAAATTAAAAAAATACCAATTTTTTTCCAACTTTCTGAGATGTAAAACAATATGAGATCTAATCAAATTTTCAGAAATCTAGTCTGTAGTTGAACTCAATGAAATACACTGGAATTGAAGAGGGGTTTTTTTCGTTGTATTTTTTAATTAAGAAAATTTTTCATTGTTTTTGTGGCAGCCATAACAACAAAAGTCTCAATCTTTGACTACAGGGAACATAAATGAGGTGAAGGGATTAAGAAAAACAAACAAACAGATAAACAAACGCCAAACCTCAAAGATACAGACAACAATATGGTGATTAACAGAGGGAAAGGGGACATGGGGGGACAGAAGAGGGCAAAGGAGGAATAAATGGTGACGGAAGGAGACTTGACTTGGGATGGTGAACACACAATACAACATACAGATGATGTATTATAGAATTGTACACCTGAAAATTTTATTAACCAATGTCACCCCAATAAATTCAATAAAAATAATTAATAATCAGCAGCTCCAACTGCTGCCCCCTGGAATCCATCACAGTTGAGCTGAAGCCACACTTCCCAGAAACTGTTCCTATCCATCTCTGAACATAGCCAAGAATACTAAACAGGTGTAATCCTGGAATATGCAAGACTTTTGACTCCAGGATTCCCCAACTACTTTGCCAAGTTCTTCTAGAACTGTATAGCAGGCTAAGACTCTTCCACCCAACCTTCCTTCCTTTCTTCCTGCCTGCCTGCTCTCCTTCATCAGGGGTCAGATCTGCACTAAGTTTAACATCTCCCAGCCTCCCCCAACTCCCTCTCCAGATTCCCTCGTAGGCATTTCCCTATTCCCTTGGACATCAAAACTCTTGCTCTCAGAGTACCCAGATTAACACAGCCCCATTCCACAAAGCAAGTTTCAGCAGGAGTATCATTTTCAAATTGTCTGATTGACAAGTATTATGAATAAAACATTGTATTTAACAGAACATTTTCACATTTTCTTATTTTTCTCTAAATATGAGCACCCTCTGCACTTTTAATTTGTAACCATGAAATACTTGTCAAGTCCACGTGTATGGCCATGGAATACTATGCAGCTGTAAAAATGAAGGATCCCTTACCCTTTCGAGACAGCATGGAGGAACCTGGAGGGTATTGTGCTAAGCAAAATCAGCCAGTCAAAGAAAGACAAGTATCACATGATCCTACTCATATGTGGAATCTGATGAACAAAACAGATTCAGAGACATAGAAGTATGGAACAGCCTGATGAATCTCAGAGGGAAGGCAGGGGTGGGTGTGGAGAGATTAACCTAAAAACTTACACGCATATTCCCATGGACACAAACAACAGTGTGATGAAAGCCTAGGGGGAGGGATGCAGGAGGAGGGGGTCAATGGGAGAAAAAGGGGGATATTTGTAATACTTTCAACAATAAAGATATATTTTTTTAAAAAAAAGACCATGCATATGTCAGATACCTGAATGTGTTTTGAACACAATTTTCCTCCAGTAACAGTTCCATAGAAACCAAAGGCTTGGGTATTTCAAACTTGTGTTTCTTTGGAAAATATGGAGTGGGCAAAAGTAGGTTTACAGTTGTGAATACACAAAAGTTTATTCTTGCATTTATTAATTATTGTATTATTTATTTATATTACAACTGTAAAACTACTTTTGCCCACCCCTATATACTGTAGGATACAGAAATACCTACAGCAGGAATCCTAGAAGGACATACCAACTGCTCCTCTCCACTAAATCCTATAAGGATATATCTGCCACTGTTTCAATAGCATTATCATGAGACTATATGACGGTTGCACAAAGATGTGAATGCAGGTAATGCCATTGAACCATACCCTTAAAAAATGGTTAAAATGGCAAATTTTACATTAGGTATATTTTACCACAATTAGAAAAAAAAAAAGAATAGCTACGTATTTTAACAGTGGATAAAAATACTATGATCCCGGCCAGGCATGGCTCAGCGGTTGAGCGTCGACCTAGTATCCAGGTGATCGGGGTTTGATTCCCGGTCAGGGCACATGCCCGGGTTGCGGGTTCAATCCCCAGTGGGGGGGGTTGCAGGAGGCAGCAGATCAATGACTCTCTCATCATTGATGTTTCTCTCTCTCTCCCTCTCCTTTCTTCTCTCTGAAATCAAGATTTAAAAAAATACTATGAGACTTATTTTCACTATGTAAAATAATAAAAATAAGTGATCCAGAGGACAATATAAATATAAATCCTGCTAGCTATCAGTATCTAAAGAATACTAAATCAATTTTGGGAAATGTGGGGCCAATTCAATAGAAGGATTTAAGTATAATTTAAGTGAGCAAACTCAGAAACTAACGTTGCTACAGGTTCACAAAGCATCAAGACAAAAGAACAATAATTTTGCCTCTAAAACAAAGTTCTCCATCTCTTCCCTTATGTTTGTTCTCTGACATAACTAATTCTTCTCATCTCTGATTAAGAAGCTGTACAAAACATGTTTTCCCTTTAGTCAGTAATTAAGGTAGGGAAAATACTACATAGCATCACATCAACCAAAATTAATGAAGGTTTCATTTCATTCAAGGTACAATGAATGTACTGAAACACCAGGACTATCAGATTAAAGGAAAAGTCAAGAAGGTGACAAGAGTAAGTATAGTGGTCCACTCCCTATTGTAAGATAATTCTCTACAGGCCTCTTACACATCTGCATGTATTCTAAGTAGAGGCACTGATGGTCTCTTCTGGATAATTATTTCAAGGACGTTTGTATAGTCAGTAACCTTGGAACACAGAGAAATGCCACATAATAAAGAGGATGTCTCTTTGGAGCAAAAAGCAGGTACACTTACCCCACTGTAAAAGATTTGGGTTCTCAAAACTCAAAAATCCTCCCCTATAGGACAACCTGCCATCTATGCCATGTCTTCGGGCAGGCCCTCCAAAGTCAAAAATTGGAGTCCGTTATTTCCAAAACTCAGAATCCTAAAGTTTATTAGCCAGCTGGGAAGCCATGTTGAAAGCACTGTCACCCATAGCCCCCCAACTGATAAAGGTCCAATGGGGGGCCCCAACAATTATAAACATTTTCCTTCCAGAGCACAATGTGCGCCATGTGAGGAAGCCAGACATTAACCTGCCTCTTCCTCCAAAACCACTGTGACTTGCACCTTAGAGGTGATCATAAGAGATGTTCAAGTGTTTAAGGAAACACTAAAAAGATCTATAAAGATCTTTCCAAACGGAGGCTATCCTTGGTTAACTCTAGGAAGCCTCCTGGAGTGAAAACTGATCACTATTTATGTGCACCCTAAAGGCACTATTTATGAGCGTCACCCAATTAGAAAAGGTGGTAAGAAATGTGTCCCTGATTTTAGCTGAAATGATCAATGACACCACATCAGCCCTGGAAGGCACTGAGCTCAGTATCAACTCACAGGCCAGATTGTTATGGATAAAAGAATTGCTGTAGACTTCCTCTTTGCTGAACAAGGGGAAGTCCGTGCAATCAGCAATACATCATTGTGTACCTGAATTAATATCTCAGGCCAAGTAGAAAGATCAATAGAAAAAATTAAGAAGAAAGCCTCCCGGTGTTTTAAAGCAGACCTGGATGGTCTATAGAATTTGTTCAGCTGACAGGATCTGGTTGAAGGCATGGCTGAGGTCAATACTGCATGTCAGCTTCAACGTGCTGCTTGGAGTCTGGCTGACCAGCAGCCTTAATTAAATACTTGAGGAGACAAACTAAACAGATTTCATCGCAGCCTATATAAATCAGAGTGATTGCTGCCCATGATATTAGAGTTGTATTCCCTAAGCTCTTGGCTTCTCTACTAAAACACAACCCACTGCAACTGGAAACTGGGGCTGATGCAAAACTGATAAGCTATTGCTATTGCTATTGCTATTGCTATTGCTGTAGGTAATAAAGTCCTTTGTTTTTGATCTAAGAATTTGCATCTTCCGACAGCACCCATAAGAATGTGGTAGATTAACTTGTTAGTTTACAAGTGGTATAAAATTGCTGACCATTCATGTTCTTGACACTGCCCAGCTACGAGTCCAAGGAGGCTAGATCAGGAAGATACCATAGGAAAGGGAAGGTGCAGCAGGATTTCACTGTGGGCGTGAGGACATCAACATGGAAGGGAAGCCTACCATCCACTCAAAAACTCTACAATTCCCACATTTGGTTCTTTTCCTGACAAAAATCTACCACAATTCAACCAGCCCTGTGACAATAGCAAAGGCTCCAACAAGCTTTGTAAAACCTAGATAATGCTTCTGCTACTCTAGCAAAGTAGGGCTCTAACAAGAGAAGAAAAGACACAGAAAGAGAAAGAGAGAGAGAAAGAGAGAGAGAAAGAGAGAGAGAGAGAAAGAGAGAGAGAGAAAGAGAGAGAGAGAGAGAGAGAGAGAGAGAAAGAGAGAGAGAAAGAGAAAGAGAGAGAGAAAGAGAGAGAGAGAGAGAGAGAAAGAGAGAGAGAAAGAGAGAGAGAAAGAGAGAGAGAAAGAGAGAGAAAGAGAGAGAAAGAGAGAGAGAGAAAGAGAGAAAGAGAGAGAGAAAGAGAGAGAGAAAGAGAGAGAAAAAAGAGGAGAAAAATGAAAATAACAGATAAAAATCAAAGTGTAGCAGCAATCAGAGATTGGTTTATCCACACTTACGCCAACCCTTTTCTACTAAAAAAGACCTGGCCAAGCTGCACGGACAATGACATATACGAAGACAGGACCCTGTAAAGGAAGGTAGGGCGCTCTACTGCCTGTCCTTGGTGTCTCGGGTGCTAACCAGGGTAGAATGTTGTAAATGGTGTTTCCATTAGAACATCCCTAGGTGTGGTCTGGCATTTCTTCTTCTGCATTGCTCTGGTTATATGCCACCCTACATGGTTCCCTGAGCCTGAGGCAGCCAGTACCATTCTCTGCTTACATTACCTAGAGTAGATTGTGTTGCTTGAGACTGAAAACCTTATCTGATACACTCAAAAGAAGACTGATGTACATTTATTTTAACTCCAATGTGTATATTTGTATTTGTACTTCTTTCCTGATAATATGACTCTCTAAGGCCTAAAAATAATTTTGAGTTATTTCTTGTACTCAATTTTTCATTTGTTTTCTATACTGTTGTCGGGGAGGGGAATAGTGCAGGGCAGAAGTATGTTCATTCTATCAGAATGATAGGCAGTCAAATTATCTTCATTATTATCAGACTCAAGAAAATCTAATAATCCTCCTTTAAAAAGTACTTTGTTATAAACATAGTTTGCAAGAAAGGAACAATACTTTTTTATTTTACTACCACCCGTTTCCTCCCATTTAAAAGCAAACAATTGGGATCTATTTTATTCAGTGACAACTTTTATTTTTAATTTGGTGATCTGCTAATATCACTTAAACTAGTACATTTTAATAAATGCAAATTTCAGAACTAATAGAGTAAAATGGGCACTTAAAGCAATAGCTTTATGGGAAAATTGATAACCAGCTTGTTTTAAAATATACTTTATTTTGTAGAAAATTCAGAAGCACCAAAAAGGAAATTATTTTTAGATATTACTAAAGTGCTGCTTGATCATTTTAAACATGATAGAGCAAAATCAGCAATCCCAGAAAACAGGATCTACTTACTTTTCCTGCCCCTCCCAAGTTAGCTATCTAGAAAATGGGACCTCTTTTAACTTAAGCTTCCCACCTCCTAGCTATTCAACACATTAGGCTTCATAATAATAAGAAACCTCAATAAAAGAGTAAAAATGGTAGGGAAAGTAAGAATTAACAATTGTTTCCATTGTCTATATTCTTAAGAGGATGCAAAATTAACCTGAACTTATGCAAAAACTGAGAAAGAAATGAATTTAAGTGATGCTACAATGACCTTTCATTTTTCAATGAAAATTAAACTCTAAGAACAATATCAAGAAATGTATTTTAGTGTTTATAGGGAATTTAAAAAATAAGAACACTACTAACCATAAAAGAAAATATAATTACTCACAACTAAGGCAATTAGTTTCATTAAAACAAACAGAACAAGCCTCCTATATTTTGGTAAAAATTTCTCAAAAACTGAATCAAATTCATAACTTCTACAGCTATTAAAGGAAGTTGTTGGGGCTAGCCCCATTCCTCACCACCCTTATCCCCTTTACACTAAATACGGCAAATAAGCAGTCATTAGAAAGAAATCATCTCCATAAATATCCATAACTGCTAAAACATAATTTTTCATAAGCTAAAAAGTAGAAACAACCCAAATGTCCAAGTGACAAATGATGGCAAAATGTAGTACACATCCACACAATAGAATATTATTTGCAATAAAAAAGCAAAGTTCTGATACATGTTTGAACATGAAGCCAGTTACAAACAACCAGGAATTATATGATTTCATTTATAACACATATCCAGAATATGAAAATCTATAGAGATAACAGACTAATGGTTGCCAAGAGCTGGGAGAACAGGGGTAACGCATGGTGATGGAGAAGGGATGAGGAATTTCTTTTGGGGTGATGAAAATGTTCTGAAATCGTGACAAAGGTTGCACAACTCTGCAAATAAACAGAACTATATACTTCAAGGTAGGCAAATTATATAATGTGAATTTCACCTGAATAAAGATACTGGAAAAAAAGAAATCACTTCAAAACCATATCAAGTCTCTAGACATATATATTTTAAATTTCTTCAAGTCTTGGTAACATATTGCATTATAATTCAATACCAAAACCAGAAAATTGAAATTGGTACAATTCACAGAGCTTATTCAGATTGTACCAGCTTTACGTTCGTGTGTACATATCCAGTTCTATGAAATTTTATCACGTGTAAAGATTTATATAACCATCACCACAATCAAGACACACAACTGTTTCAATCACATAAGACTCCCTCCTGCTATTTATTTATGGTCACACTCAACACCTTTACAGACCCCATCTCAAACCTTTGGCAACTACTCAACTATCTCCATCTCTATAATTTGGTTATTTGAAGAATGTTATATAAAAGGAATCATACAATGTGTAACCTTTTAGAATTGGCATTTTCAATCAGGATAATTCTTTGGAGATTATGCAAGTTGGATGTATCAAGGGTTCACTACTTTTTGTGGCTGAGTGGTATTCTATGGAATGGCTGCACCAGTTTAACCATTCACCTGTTCAAGGGCATCAGGTTGTTTCCAGTTTGGGTCTATGAAAAATACACTGCCCGAAAAATTTGTGTATGGGTTTTTGTGAAAACATAATTTTTCATTAATCTGGGATAAAGGTTTAAGAGTGTAACTGTTCAGTTGTATAATTAAATACCAATTCTAACATCAACACTGGTAATGTTCCTGGAAAAAAATAAAATAAAAATGAAGATCCCTTTCAATCTCCACTCTCCACTGACTTTGTTTAATTTAACAAAATTACTTTTTAAAGCTGGCTTTTACTCAACAATTCTGCTAAAGGACCAAGCACTACACTAAGTATTTTAAATACATTATCCTATGTAATCCTTGCATCAACAATGAGCTAGGTATTGACATTATCTCCATCTTACAACTGAGAAAGCTGAGCTATAGAAGAGGCTTAGAAAGTGATCCAGAGTCACACAGCTAAGATGTGAAGAGCCTGCCTAACTCCAGTCTGTTCCCATGACAAGACACTACATCTCCCACTTCGATAACGTGTATGTGATTAGATACAAAAAGCATATATCAGATATAAAAACTAATACAATGAGGAGCCAGAATGAGAAATTGCCAGAATTTCTTTAAAATTATAATAATAAACTTTTGAGAACAACAAATAAACACTTTGTGGGATTATAATTACACAATTTACAGAGAAACCCAGTAAGTCAACTTCTAAGAAAGTAACCTATGGAAATAATTGCAGGTATATACCAAGTTGCATCTATAAGATAAATTATGATATAGAATAAATTAGAATTCTACACACTTCTTAAAAATGCTATAAAATAGTAAATGGCATGCAGGATATAGTGTTAAATATAAACCAGTCAAAAAACAGTTACAAAACAATGTGTATGATACACATGAAACCTACTTGCAGTTGCGCTGAATTGTGCCGAAGACCTTCCAGAATAGAAGAAAACCTGTCGATTCTTCTTTCTTCTCCAGCTGATGTTAAAGCTTCTAAAACTTCTTCAAGGCTAGTGGAAATTTTGGTTTTAATAATTAAATTGCAATCAGCAAATAACCCAAATGCCATAATTCAATTGCTTGATTTAATAAACTCTGAAATCACTACTTCCGGGCAACCAATAATATTTTAAAAGTAGCTTACTCAGTACGTATCAGCAGTTTACGTAGCATGTACAGGCACTGCTCTAAGCATGTTACACATTTTGGTCCATTTAATCCTCATAATAACCCTATGATGATGTTTATTTATCAAGCATGTATATAGTACTTAATACACAATGCATTTTAACATATATAATTCTTTTGGGTAGGTGCTATCATTATCCCATTATTACAGGTTAGGCAACTGAGGCAGAAAAGGTTAAGCAATTTGTTTCACATCTACTAAATGGTAGAGCAAGGAACTAAAACCAGAGAGTCTGAGTAGTAAGCACCATATAAATGCTTTCAACCACTACACTCTACTTCCTATCAAATATAAGTTAAGTTCTGGTAGCCAAAAATATATAGTAGTAAGAAATTATAGTCTAATATAAAAAATAATAAAGGAAGTGTGAGAGAAAGAGGAAGGAGGGAAGCAAAGGAAGGAGGAAGACGCAGGTGGAGGAAAAGGGAGAGAAAAAAAGGCAGAGAGGGAGCACAAGAAGTATCTTACATGTCAACATTAAATTAACTCTGGAAGGAAACTTGACTTGGGGCGGTGAACACACAATGCAATGTACAGATGATATGTTATAGAATAGTTATTTTATTAACCGTTGTCAGCCCAATAAATTTTAAAAAACAACAACATTAAGTTCACTCTTAGGTTTCTATACCAAAATTAATATGGGCTTTTTGAAATGGCAAATGGAAAGTGCTGAGGCTATATGTCTGGTTCTGCCTGCTAGGACTGCAGCAGGAACAGCCTCATTCATAGATCTCTATATAGTTGCATCTGGGGCAGAGGGACAAGGCTGAGTGCTGCTTGTGACTCTCCAACTAGGTCCAAATTGAGTGGTTCAATAATCACTAGTCCCAGCAGGATCACTACAAAGACAATTTTCAAATGTGTTCAGGAGGTTCCACTTACAGGGCTCTGATTACCCTTAAATGAGAGGGCTATTTTTGTTTGTTCTTTCGGTTGTTTGGTTTTTATATGTTTATTCCTTAAAAAAAAAAAATTAAAAATTAATAATTTTTAAATGCTTCCTTGTAATAAGAAACACCAATCTTCTTTTTAAAAAAGTTCAACTTTGTAATTATCTTTTAATATGTATGTAATGGTCTTTTAGTTACAGTCCTAACATGTGAATAATGCATTTAAAAGCTTCAGCATATATTCTATGGTCAAGAACTGTGCATCCTCAACCAGTAAAATACAATTCCATCTGTCACTTTCTAAACCTGCCTTACATACAGACTTATAAAGGAATATATATGACCTACACTTTGAATTCTATCTGGAAAAAAAAAAATCACATACAAAGCAGAATTCATTAGTATATTTTCCAAAGTCTTCACTTAGAATTTTTATTTAGGGTTTGAGTTCAGAACAGTTTAAAATAAATAAGATGAAGAAGTCATTTTTTCACAGCCTATATAAATCTAAATCAGTTGCTTAAGTATACTTCATTTACTTAAATTCTAGTCTAAAATAGAATAATGAAAACATTAAATAAATCACAGTGTATTAAATCATTGCATAATGAGAGAAATAAGTTGAGAAGACTCACATGCTCTCCTCCCCTACAATGCACACTGCAGAGAGGAGTTTAACCACGTCTGTCATCATACTGGGATGCTCAGGATCGATGGCTTTGGCCAGTAAAGAAAGACTTCGCTCTTCACTCATAATTCTTTCCAGGCCATACTGTACCGTTTTGGAAAGAAGAGGTTAAACATTAACAGTTTCAAAAAATAGTAGTTACGTAGTTATTTTTTTAAATGTAGTTATTAAAAAAAGGTCTATATTTTTACACTTAGTAAAGAATGTATATACTAAATAATGTATAACATCCTAAAACAATTCATAGAAATAAACACTTTACATCAAGAACTATGAGAATCAACCAAATACAAAAAACCACTCAAAGGTGATTTTACAACACTACTGATAATTACTAACATAGAGAAGTGGCCAACTGGAGAAAGAGAGAAACAGTTTAAAACACCAAGATTTCCCAACAGAAACATACAAAATGAAGAGTCAGATACTGAAGTAGACATTAAGGACATAAGGATCCTTCCTGAGAAGGAAGACTGGTAAGAGATATAGCACCACAAGTACATGCACACCATCCCAGAGAAATATACTGTGAACTGCATGTGCAATGTGAAATTTACAAGCAAAAAGTAAAACTAATTTTAACAGAACTATTTCAATATATCCAAAAATATTATCACTTCAACATATAATCAAAATAAAACATTCACTGTTGAGACATTTTACTTTCTTTCCTGAGTAGTCAAAGTCTAGTGTGTACAGCACATCTTAACTCGGACTAGCCACATTTCAAATGCCGAAGAGCCACATACCTATAGCAACCACATTCTACAGGGTAAGCCCAGAGAGTAACACCTAGTTCATAAACGGCCGAAAGCTGAAGGTTGATTTGGGCACATACCATATAGAAACTACAATAAGAAGCATATGCAGTCCGATCAAAATAATAACGTACCATCAGAAAGACTGCAGCTGTAAACATGGTATAAAAACAGGACGATCTGAGCTAAGGGCAAAGTTTGTTCGCTACTCCCAGGACGTCACACCCAATTGGAAGGTAAGAAGTTATGTTAATGACTTAGTGTTTTAAGGATGTGTACATCTCTTAAGGCCCCTTTACAATCCATGGAAGACAAGTATCACATAACAAAGAATGAAGAGAATCAATAAAACACTATCTACCATGCATCCTCTCAAGAGTGAGAAATTGGTTGATTACAATTACTCCTAAGAATTAAAAAGGGCCTTATCCCAAGCATAAACCTATGAACTACTGCTTATACTCAAAATTAGCACTAGATATAAGTATCAAAGTTTGAATCTACAACAAGCTTAGACCCAAATGTTTTGAGTGTTATGAAATTTTAGTTATGACTTTCCTACTATAAATGTCATTTATATGAAGAAGTCTTCACACTGTGCTGAAATACTGCATTTGCTTTAGCCTACTATCTAGGGAACACAAGTACAAAGGAGAAAGGACAAACAGAAGGATCAAAGTACAAGAATATGATTTCGGGAAATCTCTGTCTTGTTGATGGTAGGGAAAAGTTTACAGAGAGAATTAAACTGTCTAGGAAATGCTCACTTTTGTGATGCCCTGGGCTACTTCATACCTTCAAACAAAAAATAAAAAAGCAGACACAGGGCCAGAGACTACAATATGCCTTAATAATCATTCCAGAGAATTGTCAGAGGCTTATAAAGTACCACTTAGATCCAATTCAAAAAGTCAATCAGTCAAGGATTACCAAGCACCATGGGACTGGCTCTGTCATAAAAAACCTGAGGACTGAGAAAAGCTTGCCTCCAGCATTTCCCCCTCATTTCCCACCTACCTGGCCATCCTTAGTCAGTGCCTGTCCTTCTGGAAAGAGAATCCTGTGGCTCCTCCAGCCACTCAAGGAATTTTTATACTGATTTCCTCCAAGTCACACTACCTTCAAGCCCTAAACCATCATGTATGAAGGGTAGAAGAGGAGCATTCTCTGATCTCACAGTTGTGACCATCATCCTATAACCAAAGCTCCATCATAGGCAGTATTCTCTGATTTTGCTAATGTAAAAATGTGTAGTTAGCATTTTAAGTCTGGAATGAGGCCAGACTGTCACTACTCGGTATTGAGAACGAAAGACAAAACTGCTGCCTACTTGTGTAAAATTACTCTCATTCAATTATTTAAAACACAAAGCAAAGCAAAGCAAAACAAAAAATGTTGACTCTGTAAGAGAAACAGTCAACTTACCAGTGCTGGCATGTAAAGGACATTAAATGAAGGCTATTATAAGGTTAGAGAGGTGGTGACAAATTTTGGAAGACCTAAGGAAGTCTCTCCACTGAGTGTCAAAGACCCACTCTGGATTATATGAAAACTCATGTGGTTCTAAACTGAGGACCAATGCCAGGTTCCATTTACATTCTACACGAGGCCTATTATTAGCTAACAGATGGAATTTCGGGGCAATGAAGAAGCATTGGGTAGGGGAAGGTCAGCATCCCTTGTCCAGGATACCCAGCACTACATGCATACTGGTGCTGAACAACTCCCCCACCACCAACCCCCACCCACACACCAGTGAGCTAATTCCAGCAAGAGAGACACTGTGCAGAGAGGGGCTGGCTCCAGGAGCAAAGCACCCTTGTTGGGGTTGTACGACTCAAAGCCACACACAAAAATTTAACTGACCAAAAGGAAGCCCTTCCTCTAATTACCTTTTAATTTAAATAAATTAATTTTTCATCCTTTTATTTTCTTCCTAATATTCATAATCTTTTCCATTTAAAAATATAAGTCCAATTTAGTGTTATAAAAAATTCACTTTCCTATGATGTTATCAAATTTGCTGCTTAATTATATAAATAATTGCTGGTACAAAATAAGATACCACACTTTCTTCCCCTAAAGCCTATACTATTCATCACTCAGTGACTTCTTATAAAGACTGCACAGTGAGGTATCACCAACAGGTCTTGGGGGAAAAAAATAAAAAGTTCTACCAAAAATTTCAAACAGGATGTAATACTAATTCCAAGTATCAGTAACTTAACTTTTCATTCTTATTAGCACAGGTGACATCCATAAATAAAAATAATATATTTCAGCTCCACATATACCAACTATAAGCAACACAATGTTATTATATAAGAAGTTACCTTAAATTAATTAGAATATAAATGAAAAGTTCACTCCCTCTCCAATTCATAGTCTCACACTAAGTAGGAATATTATCTTCAATCTGCCATCTCACTTTAACCATGATATTCTTCCCAAATTCAAATTATGATCCACCTGCCCCTTTGGTTTGAAAAACTATTTCTGGGTTTCTCTACTCTCAGATTTTCCAGGTCTAGTGAAACCTTCAATTTCTGTATTTTCATTTTAAAAGGAGCCTCCTAAAGCAGTGCTGTGTGTACACAGTGAGAAAAGACCTTTCTCTATCAGCAGTTTCTGATTCCTTTATTCATTTATTCTTATAGTCTACAAAATATCTAAAACCTCCTTCTCACAGGACAATACAAGGTCTTGTGATTTCTACATCAGATATTTTCCTTGATCTTACCTAATTAGAGGAGGGAGGCAAAGAGAAAAATATTTGATTGGCTAAAAATAGAAAACCTAGCTCCAGAAAATGCTGAAAAATACATAAACAATTCAGTAAGATGAACATAATTAGAAAACATAAATATTCACTACATTTAGTAAAATATATATATATAAAATAAATGTTAATCATTTAAATATCAGTACTTAAGCATAGAGTCTTCTAAAGGCTTATTCTAAAAATAAGAATAAAGCAAAATATTAAAAATAAAATTAATCAGAAACAGAGAGAGTTTGGCTATAAAACACAAATCATAACACCACTATAAGTACAATTTCTTCTCCTGTCAACTAACAGCAACTAAAACCCCTATCATTACTCACACATCCTGAGGTAGATGTGTTTAGATACTAGAGCGAAAGACATGGCATGGGATAGAGAAATTTCTTCAATTAACAGTAAAAGAAATGTTGTTCAGAAAATCTAACTTCAGTAAAGAGCTTCAAGTGTTCTCTCTCCTAATGTTTCCTCTTTAAATATATCAACTCTACGGACTTGTCGTACTACATTTGGTCTCAATAGTACTTGTACTACTAAGCATCACTGCTCCATTTCTGGGACCTGTTATATCTGTTTTTATTAACTGCATTATAAATTCATAAACTATAAAAATTAAGCCTTTCCAACTTGGTTCTTTGGTAATAAATATTACTGTAGACTACATTGAATAATCACATATGATTTCAAAGCTTATTCATACTATAGTTTTGAAAATTAAAAGAGAGAGAGAGAGGAAGGGTGTGGGGAGGGAGGAAAGGAAGGAGAGAGAATTAATCTACACATGAGTTAAGCGCCAGAAAAAGGTCCATTCATCCCCAAGTTTCTCTGCTGGGAGATGGTTGTTTTTATACAAAACTAGAAGTCATACAATTCAGTACATTTTCTATCATGTACTAAACAGCATATTAAAGCAACACATCACTTAAGTGTAAATTTTTTATTACACAACTCTAGTTCTTAAGGATTCTGGAAGAACTGGTGAAGAAGGAATACAACGTGATTAATCATGTACGTACCTGTGTGTTCATCAGAGCCTTCAGACACTGGATGATTTTGTGCTGATTCTTCTTTACAGTGGTTTCTTTTCTGTATGGGCATAAAAGGTATCAGTGTTAGAATGATAATTGGACTTGCAAATGTAGCTTAAGTGAAAATAACTGGCAATACTTACGTTTTGCTACTAATCAGTTTTTCCAAAATGTCCAGTAATAATCCAAGCCCCTCATGTCCGAAACTTTCCACCCAACTGAGAAACAGGAATATTAGGTCAGTATTCTAAGTGCGGAATATCACAATAACACCATCACAAATATTCTAATCATAAATTATATTTGTTATATTCTAATCATAAATATAACATAAAAATAACACCTTGTACAAAATCATCCATGATTCAGTCTTAGCTGTGATAGAAGGAGCAAAACTGGGACAAGCTAGTGATGTGCATCCTTACAAGTGTTAAGAATTTCCTTAGTTTCAAAGTTCAATTGGTTTTTGAAAAAAACTTCCTTATTTTTAAATGAGTATTTTCATCCTGACCAAACTGTCTCTACCTCTATTCTATAAACTTATATAGTCGCAGTACTGTATGTAATTGAAAAATTACTTCCAATAGACAACAGCTCACCTTGATTATAGAAAAATGTAGAAGTACATTTTTTCCAGTGGTGATTTAGAAAGCCTAAGTCAATAAATAAAATGGTAACAATTTGTCTTCAAAAATGTGGAGGAAAGAAAAAAAAAAATACGTATTTTTCTTTGTATATATGTGTTTGTATACATATATATTTGCTTGTACATATGATTTTTTGTCTATGTATGCAGCCTTTGAAAAATGGAATGTTAAAAACCAAATTTCATCCAATAATCAAAAGCAGCACATTATAAAGAATAAAAACAAGTTTAAATCATATACCAGGATATAATACCATTTTCTTTAGAAAATATAACATATCCCATGAAAATAAGGGTAAAAACCAAATGCAACATTTTATACAATAAAAATTGTTTAAAAATTCACCTTCATTTGTACGCTTCTATGAACACAGTTTAACCACCTATTAGTACTCAGAATTTCTGATTTTACCATCCACCAAAAAAATAGCAATTTACAATTTAGATTGGCAGACTCTTGTCAGATTATTTTTATCCATCTCTTCTCTGTGAAAACCATAGAATAACTAATTCAAGAATGCAGTTAAACAGTAAAGATACTCCACTGTAAAAGAAGACTGAAGATCATTATCATAGTTAAGAGGACAAAAAAAGTTAAATAGAAGTTGGTGTTTCAAACCAGAATGCTACTTCAAAAGTGAAGTTTACTCTGCGCTACCAGCAGCAGCCATCACCTGTAGGCATTTCAGTTGCTGCTTTCATGTTTCATGAAAACCCCTACAGCATTCACTTAACTATTTGCCTTCTTGACTCCTATTCTGTATTTATTCTTATTTCACATGCAGCAGGGAAGCTCAAAACCAAACACATAAGAAGGAATTGAGAGTTTTTCTTGTCTAACACTGAGATGTGAGGACACCAGGCCCTCCTGTGTTAGTACCCACAGTGGGACTTCAGTGTTTTGTTTGAAGTATATTTTCAACAATCTCGATATTCGAAAGTATATCCATAAAGATATTCTAAAGCTGATACAAATGGTTTAGGATAATTCATACTATTATCATCTTCAATCATTGTGGACAATGAAATTACTATTCCTAAAACTGCCTTATACCAAAATACACAAATTTAAAATTATGTTAACAAAAAGACTTTGTTGCATTTAATATGCATATCTGGAAGTCCAGTCGGGCGTGGCTCAGCGGTTAAGCATCGACCTAGGATCCAGGCGATCAGGGTTCAATCCCCGGTCAGGGCACATGCCCGGGTTGCGGGCTGCAGCCGATCAATGACTCTCTCATCATTGATGTTTCTGTCTCTCTCTCTCTCCCTCTCCTCTCCTCTCTATGAAATCAATAGATATATTTTTAAAAAATAAATACAAAATAAAAATAAATAAATAAAATTTAAGAAGCATATCAATTCAGGTAAATCAAGATACACCTTCTGGTGTTAATAATTAATAGAACACAGCTATTTTTAAAATTTTTTCACCACTAATATAACAACTATGACTAGAATATTGGGGGTCTACAGAAGTTCTCAAATCAACCATTTCTGGGCCCACTAGATACCTCTCTTCTACATTGACAAATATGAATCATTAAAGTAAAATTTATATTCACTCATGTCTATTACATATAAACTAATTCTCTATAAAACAAAGAAGAATGTAAAGAGCATCATGCCTAATAACTTTATACTATTTTAAATCTTGGTGAGAAGTAATTTATCATCAACCATAAAATCAGAAAGGTTGACAAGTCTTATCAAAGGCAACTTATACTTTACATTTCACAAAACATCAAAAACAAAAGTAGTAGGACAGGGTGTGGACAGAGGAAACTAGGATGCTTGATAACAAAAGCAGCACTATAATTTTTAAACATAAAAAGGAAGCTGATGAAAGTACTCATTGAAAAAGTAATATTGAAACACAAGTTAAATAGGCATAAAAAGTCTGTTTTCCTAAAAATTTGCAAGGCCAACATATTGTTGTATTAACATGTTGTCACCCATAAGCCCATTCTCTCAAAATCCTAGCCCCACCCCTACTATTTTCAGCAACATTACTTTTAAGAATAGGAGCAAATATTAGTTCCTCTCTCTTCTGGAAAAGATGTTCAAGATAAAAAGTGATATTGAGTAGGTAGGTCTGCAGTCCTGACAGAGGTTTATTGAAATCCACAGCTTTCTACAAAAGTAAAAAAATTCTCATCATCAGTGTAAGAAGCAACCTGGAAAAAAAATTATCAACTGATCTATAAGTGATCAGTCTTCAGGAAACAAAATCTGTACTATTTATTCTGTGCCTGTCAGCACAGTACCACCAGGCATTACGTGGTTTAACTATAAACTGCATTCATGGATGAGTGAGCAGTGGGCAAATGTTTTTTCTTCATGAATAGACATGGCATAGAGATTAGCATGCCATTTGTATGGGGGGGGGAATGTTTTAAAAGAGCAAAAAGTAATGGGCTAACTACTAATTTAACATAAAACCTACCTCTTAAAATGTTTTAACAGGAAATATCAAACTCTTTTCTTATAACTGCTTCAAGAGAAACTTCTAAGTATACTACCACTTAGCACTTCCTAGCAGGAGTCTCAATGAAGGAGAAAAGGTGAAGAGGTAAAAGAAGGGGGAAAAAAAAGGAGGGAGAGCAGGTCTGGAGGATTAAATGTTCAAACCACTTTTAAAGGTTCAAAGCAGCTCAGGCTTTCAAACGCAGTTACTGCTTCCAGGGACTGAGGATGAAGTCAAGTGTGCAAAGTGGTTTCCAAAGCATTGTTGGCTTTAGGAAGCAAATGCAGTCACCTCACTGAGCAGAAGTGGCAACAGTCAGGCCTCAGATTTACTTCCTGGCCAAAGGAACAAAGCACTATGGGTGTATGTTTCCCACAGACTAAAATTCAAGTTATTAGCTCTCTTCCCAAATGTGCCCTAAGGAAGGGAAAGATAAATGCATCACTGATAGTCAGAGTTGGAATAAGCCTACCAGATCTTAAAGGCAATCCTACCCGATACATACACCTGGAGAACAGGAACCATTTCTTATCTGTCTTTAATTCTCCAGCCCCTGGGACAGACTACACTGAATAAATGGTTTTAGAATGAAACTGAAACTCCTTCCAATTTTATATAGAAGGAAAGGAACACAGGGAGAGAGGTAAAAGTCACTTAGAAATAACATCTAGGTCTGCTGATGCTCAGTCACACACCCTTACTTTACATACATAGAAAAAGGCACAAAGAAATGACACGTTCTCTGCAGCATCACTGAGCCTGCCTCAAACTTCATGCCAGGAACAATTGTGATTCTGAAACTGATACTTATCCATACTGAACCAAGGATGATGTATCTGAAGACTGCCCTGCATCACACTTTAGGACTTGACTGACTGCTGCTGGAAGGGTGATGTTTCATTACTACTAAAACTCAAGTGCTCATTAACAAAGTCAGCAAGCCTTTAAGAAGGGCTCACTGTGTGCTTAAAACTGTACTACAGGTGAGAAACACAAAACTGAATAAAACATGTTCCCTGCCCTTGAAAGGATCACAGACTAGTGGTTGAAACAAATGTTGAGCAAAATTATTTCCATAATGTAATAAGTGTTATAATCATGGTGCTAAGGAAACAGAAGGTATGACATCTACCCCTTGGGAACAAAGCAGCTGATGTCTGACCTGAGTCTTGAAGGGTAAGTCATGCAAAGGAAGATAGGTTTCTAGGCAGGAGGAAATACATGCAGAGACATTAAATGTTAAAGATGGGGCCTGTACTGAGCACCACAAGGGGCCGTATCAGAGATAAAACCAAGCAGGTAAGAAGGAGCTTGATTTTGTATAAACTATATACATTGCCAGGGTAATGGGAAGTCATTAAAGAATCAAACGTATTAGGCAGAGGTAATGAGACCTCTGCCCCCCCCCCCCCCCAGTGGCCAAGTCCTAACACTAAAACCTATGAATATATTACCTTGCACTGCAAAGAGGAGTTAAAAGGGGAACTGAGGTTGCAGATGGAATTAAGATTGCTAATCATATGATTTTAAAATAGGCAAATGACCCTAGATTATTCAAGTGGGTCCAATCTAACTACATGATTCTTAAAAGCTGAGACCCTTTTCCCAGCTGGGTGTGTAACATGAGATGGAAGAAAGAGATTCAAAACATGAGAGGGACTCAATTTACAAGCTTCTAATAGAGGAAGAAAAACATGAGCTAAGAAATGGAGGTAGACTCAAAAAAAGCTGAAATAACCCTAAACTGGAAATGGAGATGTCAGTCCCACAACTGTAAGGAACTGAATTCTGCCAACAACTCGAATGACCAAGCAAATAGAGTTGAGTCTCCTCCTTTGTGAACAGGGAATATCTCTCTATTTAGAACTTATTTGATTTCTTTTATCATTATTTTGTAGTTTTAAACATAAAAGTCACATACATAATTTTACATTTACACCAGAATATTTGTTTTTGAGCAGTAGTAAATGACATTTTGTTTTACAAAGTTCACTGCTAGTATACAGGGATAAAATAGATTTTTCAGGTTTAAAAAAAAGCACAACAAATTTACCCTCTTAATATTTAAGTGTATAGTACAGTACTGTTAACTCTATGCACCTGCTATAACAGATCTCTAGAACATTTTCATCCTGCAAAATACAATTGATTTTTGTTTGTCTTGAATCCTGCAATCTTGCTGAACTCACTGATTAGTTCTAAGAGTTTTTATAGAATCTTTGAGTTTTTTTATGTAAACAATCATGTCTTCTGTGTAGGAGCACTTTTATTTCTTCCTGTCTGATGCATATTCTTTTTATTTCATTTTCTTGCCTCATTGTTCTGGCTAGAATTTCTAGTACTGTGTTGAATAACAGTGGGTTAGAGCAAACACCCTTGGCCTTGTTCCCATCCTGAGGGGACAGCATTTCATCACTAAATATAACATAAGCTGCAGAATTTTTGTAGATTTGCATCGTCAAGTTGAGAAAGTATCCCTCTGTATTAGTTTCCTAGAGTTGCTATAACAAAGTGACACAAAGTGGGTAACTTAAACAACAGAAATTTATTCTGGAGGCTAGAAACCCAAAATCAAATTGTCAGCGAGGCCAAGCTTCCTTAGAAACTCTGGGTAGAATCCTTGCCTCTTCCTAGCTTCTGGTGGAAGCTGTTAATACAGGATTCCCATATCTCTATCACCGAACCACATCCTGTGTGTCGTTTCTTTTCTTCTTATAAGAACATAATTTATTGGAGTAACAGCCCACCCTACTCCCTTATGACCTCATCTTAATTAATTACATCCTTTCTGTTGTTAATGCTCACCTGAGGACACTTTTTCCATTGATTTTTTTGGAGAGAGTGGAAGGGGGGAAAGGGGGAAAAGGGGGAAAGGGGAAAAGGGGAAGAGGGAGAGAGGGAGAGATCTGGGAGAGAGAGACACATTTATTGGTTGCATCCCAAAGGCATCCTGATCGGGCGAGGGATAGAACCTGCCATCCAGGCACGAGCCCTTGACGGGGAATCAGACTCCCCAGTGCTCTAACTACTGAGCCACACCAGCCAGGGCAGAAAACTGTTTACTGCCTACTTTTGGCCCTTCCACTCTCTCTAAAAAAGTCATAAAACACTGACTAATCCCCATGGCATAATGAACAGACAATGCTAATGTTCTACTCTCTCATACATTCACTAGCTTCTGCTCCCACCAAGAATAAGTTGCATTCATTTCCCAACCAGTTTTTGCCCAGTTGCCCCTACTGCTACAATTACATAAATTAATTAAAATTACATGAACATATCACTGGGAACATATTAGGACACCATATCATTGGGAAAAGAGTTTGTTTCCATGAACATATTTCTATGAACATATCATTGGGACAACATATCATTGGAAAAAGAGTTGCTGTTTCTATGAAAACTAACCCTAAGGCTTTGAAACAGTTTTTTTAAACATGACATTTTAAAAGTGCTATAGAAGTACATGTTGGCACAAGTATAAATTGTCAAGAGATATCACCAAAAAGACATTTTTAAAAGAAAATAAATTCTGCACTCATATTACTTTGTAAGAGCTTCTACATTCCTGTTTCACTTTAATATACCAATGCGAGGATGACAATGTACTATGGGTGTGGTTTATGCAATCAGCCTGCGCCTACTCCAAGAAAAGGTCTAGGCTCCACATCAAATGTCCAGAGGGAAAAAATGGATGTTTACGTTTTGAATAAAAATTTTTAAAAGTTTAGTGTATATTTGAGTCCCTTATTTTATGATTCCCTGCTTTAACCAATTACTTCAAATAAGCAGCCAAGAGCCCTGGCCAGGTGGCTCAGTCAGTTGGAGTGTCATCAGGGCACATACCTAGGTTTCTGGTTCGATCCCCAGTCAGGGCACATTTGGGAGGCAACCCAAGCAACGTTTCTCTCTCTCTCTCTCAAATCAATAAAAACGCATCCTCAGGTGAGGATTAAAAAACACACCAACCAATCAACAGCATTGAACAAGAGGACTTCCTCAGTAGACATGAGCTTCCACCCAAAAAACTACAGAGCCTTGCCCGGTCAGTGTGACTCAGTGGCTGAGCGTTGACCCATGAACCAAGAGGTCACAGGTTCGATTCCCAGTCAGGGACACTCCTGGGTAGCAGACTCGATCCCCAGTGGGGGGGCATGCAGGAGGCAGCGATCGATGTTTCTCTCTCTATACCTCTCCTTTACTCTATCTCTAAAAAATCAATAAAAATATTTTTTTAAAAAAGGAATTATATAGCCTAAGTAGTTGATAATATACATTTTTCTTCATTTTGCTTTTGTGTATGATCTGACTTATTTTCCTGTAATGAACCTACATTTTTTATAAGAAAAGTATTTTTAATTATCCAAAATAACAATCTTATATAAATGCCTAGGGAAACACAAAGTTATTTTGCTAAAATTCAATGTAAGAAGCTTCTTGAAAGAGGAAAAAATATATCACTGGTCACATGTGACAAAGTAACAAATTTCATACCTTAAACTTAGAAGGTCAGCTTTAATACTCTGTATAATATCCAGATCCAATTTACATTCCTCTGTCAGAGTAATATATCACCGACGCTGAATATAATTATAGCTTATTTTAAGTTTTTCTTTTCACCTGCTCTTAGCAAGGTGACTAAATACTTAGAATGAACATTGGGGGGAGGGGGAAGTACAAAGCAATTAACATGCCCTCCAGGGCAAAACAAACATACACCCACATCCCAACTGACGACGCATCTACAAATATCACACTAAATTACACAGCCAGACAAGGAATTCAAGAACTAAATATTGTTCTTGATTGTAAAATCTGTCAAGCTTCAAAATACAACCATAAATATGTATACTTTCTAGAAATAGACTTTTAAAGATATTATGTATTTAAAACGAGTCATTTATTCTCACTCCTAATATTAGATGAGATAGGAGAGAAAAGACTCAATAGTTCCTTCTCCTAGTTACTTTTTAGCCATAACGTATTCAAAGGCATAAAATGTCCAGAGAAAGTATTACAAATAAAATAAAAAGCAAGCCAGGTTAACCGTAATGATGAAAAACAAAACACTGCCCGGCCGGGCGTGGCTCAGTGGTTGAGCGTCGACCTAGGATCCAGGAGATCGGGGTTCGATTCCAGGTCAGGGCACATGCCCGGATTGCGGGCTGATAGCCGATCAATGACTCTCTCATCATTGATGTTTCTATTCCTCCCTCTCCCTCTCCCTTCCTCTCTCTGAAACCAATAAAGACATATTAAAAAAAAAAAAGAAAAACAAAACATCTATACATGAAACATGAGTTCTTGATGTTTAGATGAAAAGATAGTAAGAAAACTATGGATTTAAAATAACAAACTCATGTGCTCTTCTAATCAAAAGTGCAGTCCACTGTTAAAATAAACATACAGTAGAAAACAAAATAGGCTGAAACATTAAATATCAGTAAGTACATTTCGAAGTATAAAATCAAAGGCATCATTACTTCAGGAAAGCATTAAACGAATTATTCATTTTAAATACTGACTATAGTTGACCCTTGAACAATTCAGAGGTAAAGGGTGCAAAGTTGAAAATCCATATATAACTTTGGACTCCCCCAGAAACTACTAATAGCCTAATGTTGACGGCGAGTCTTACAGATAATATAAACAGTCCATTAACACATATTTTATGTATTATATGTAATACACACTGTATTACTAAAGTTAGAAAAATATTAAGAAAATCAAAAGAAAGATAAGATACATTTACAGTACTGTACACATCTATTTTCAAAAATCCATGTATAAGTGGACTCATGTAGCTCAAATCCCTGTAGTTCAAAATCAACCAGTATACAGGGGAAGAAAAATTATGATCACATTGCCATCACCTGTTCCCATGTGTTCCTACCCTAAATACTTGCTACTACTGGCCAACAGTGGCCCCATAGGTCAGATCAGTCCATAATCTGCCCCTGATTCTATCAAATTCATTGCTAGACCTTCACTCATAATGCTCCCCTCCACAGAATTGCCTCATCTTTCAAGGGCCAATTTAAGTTTCCTTCTTATTTATATTCTCCATTTGCTCAGAGGGCTCCACACCCATGACCCAAGATCCCCTCCAGTTACTGCCCATTTCTCTCCTTTCTTTTATAGCAAAATATCTCAAATTATTTCATGACAAGCATGGTCAGTTACCATCCATTCACTGACTCTCACTTCAATATGGCTTCTGCCATCCAGACTCCAAAAAATTGCTTTTCTCAAGATCACTAATGACTCTCCTCTTGCCAGTTCTGGCCCTATCATGTTGCCCAACTTCTCAGTAGCATTCTGTGTAGTTTCCACTCTCTCTCTTTTTTAAATACTCTTCCTCTCTCGGGCACAGATTTTCTGGATTTTCCTCCTCCCCACTGCCGACTCCTACATATGTTTTCCTGGCTTCTTCTGCCTTTATGGATGGACCATGGCTGGAGTTCCTCAGGGCTTGTTCTGGGCACTCTTCTAAATCTTCCTATTATCTTTGTGCACACACACGTACACACACACGCCCCCCACCCCAGGATCTCAGCCATTCTCAGTCTCTATATATAATCCACATATAAATAACAGCTAAGTACCCCCTCATTTCTCCACTGAGCTCCAGACTCACACATATGGCAGCTTACTTGATATTGCAAACTGTGAAACTCTAGAAAAATCAAATTTAACATATTTAAAACAGATATTTTGGTTTTCTTCTTCAAAATGCAAGAGAACAATGACAATAACCATCCTCTTCCATCCCAGTTAATGGCACTACTATCCACCTATCTGTTCAGGTCAAAAACCTACGTGTCATTTTTGACTCACACACCACATCCAATCCATCAACATGTCCTACAAGTCTCTACCTCCAAGTTGCCTGCAAAATCCACTCACTCCTCACCTCACCACTACTGCAATCCTTATCCCAGCCACCCCCATTATTCCTGTGACTCCTGCCATAATCTCCCTTCTCACCTCCCTTCAGTCCATTCTCCCTACAGCCGTTTCTTTGAAACAAGTAAATTGAGAATATTTCATTTCTTGCATAAAGCTTTTCAATAGCCACTTATTGGAATAAAAATTCAATCTCCCTACCATGATCTTTTACGAGCCCTTACAGCCTGGATACTGGACACCTCTCTAATGGCTGCACCCTCCTGCCACACTGTTTCCCAACCTCAGAGTCTCTGATGCCCAAGAGGTGCCCCAGGCCTAAGCTTCTCCTAACTAGTTCCTTGTCCTTTTAGTCTCTTAAACTTCACCACCTCAGAAAGACTTTCTCTTGTATCTAAACACTCTCTATCCATTACTCTAAGTACCTTATTTTTTCTTGACTGAAGTGATTATATCTTTTGTTTTATTTATTTACTTATTTGTTTTCTAAGTCTCTCCCCCATATGTCTCTTGTTCCTGTGGTACCTAGCACTGCACCTGTGAATACTTGTTGCAAGGGTAGATTAACAAATACATCCTCTGCTTTCCTTGAGTGCCATGTTATCCATACCACATAACACATACCAAATCCTTTCCTTAATTCACCTAGCAATACCTATATAGTAACAAGGCCAAAAAAATTAGTCTAAGGAAGACACAATACAGATTCTCTGTATGTAGGACACTAAATAACTAGGACCTTCAGTGCCTGTGGTGCGATAATTTCTCCACTGAAAATATGTATCTTTGCCCAAGAAACCAAAGTAGCCAATAAATCACTTCAGACTGAAAGCTGTTATAGATTTGAACACATAAGGTTTACATTCCCAGAAAACACAATTATCACTGAAAAGGAAAGTTTCTTATATTTCACCTTTACATTCATGAGAAATTGTGTAAGTTTTCTAGCAGTATTTTTCCCAAATTGTTATGGCAGAACACTGTTTTGTTGTCCTTTAAATAGTAAATTAATCTGCTCAAATATTTAGTTTTCAGTCATATATTCTTCCTTTTATACATAAATAACTATAAAACTACTGTTTTTACAATGAAGATTTGAGACCCTATGTTACATGTGACTGACTTTACATTTTAGTATCATTTTTAAAAAAAATTAATCTTGGCTATTCAAACAGCTATTTATATTTCATTTAAAATAGAGTAGGAGCCCGGATGGGCATGGCTCAGAGGTTGAGCATTGACCTAGGATCCAGGCCATCAGGGTTCAATTCCCAATCAGGGCACATGCTCGGGTTGTGGGCTGCAGCCGATCAATGGTTCTCTCATCATTGATGTTTCTATCTCTCTCTCTCCCTCTCCCTTCCTCTCTCTGAAATCAATAAAGATATTTTAAAAAATAATAGTAACATTATAAAAAATAAAAATAAAATAGAGTAGGAGATATATGTATTTGGAACACTTTACAATTCTAGGACCTTCCACGTATAAATTGATCTATACAGCTCTTATTCATTAGGTACAGAAAATATGTATTTCTGTTAAAAGCAATTATTGACTTTGCATTCAAAGTCAAAGCTTTGGAATTACACACAAAGAATATAAAATATTTAATGTGTTTAAACAAATAAAAAGTATTAAAAAAATAAGAAGCACAAAATTATTAAGAATGACAAGGAGTTTTAAAACAGAGCCAAAGAGATATTATAGAGATGAAATTATAATAATGAAAATTTAAAATACAAATATAAGTTAGACAGTAGACTAGACATTGGTGAAAAAACAATTAGGAAACTAGAAGATCTTTAAAAAATATATCCAGAATGGAGTAGAGAAAGAGACAAACAGATGGAAACTATAAAGAGATTAGGAAATAATGGTATATGCAGTAAGAAGGTCTAACATATACAAAATTAAAGGGGAAAAAATCAATATTCAAAGAGATAATGGCTGAAATTTTCACAGAATTTATGAAAGGCACCAACCAAATTCAGGAAGCCCCCCAAAATTAACAGGATAATAAGAAACAATCCATCTAGACACATAAAACTATAGACCAAGAAAAAACATCATAAAAGCCCTGGCTAGTGTGACTCAGTTGGGTGTCCTCCCGTGCACTGGAAGGTTGCAGGTTCAATTCTCAATCAGGGCACATGCCCAAGTTGCTGGCTCAATCCCCAGTATGGGGCGTTCAGGAAGCAGATCAATATTCCACTCTCACACTGACGCTTCTCTCTCTCTCTCTCCCTCTCCCTTCCCCTCTCTAAAAAATCTATTTTTTAAAAAAGGAAGAAAAAAATGTTTTAAAAAATCATAAAAACCAGAGACAGATTTGCTGGGAGGGGTAAGTTTTAAATAAAGAGCAGCCAGCCCTCTCAAAAACAGTAATGAAAGGAAGAAGAGACAATATTATCTTCAATGTACTAAGAAAAAAAATCTAAAAACCCTCAATTTTATACGCTAGGAAAACTATCCTTCAAAAATAAAGTCACTGTCAAACAAAAGAGTTTTACCATGTACAATAAAAAAGAATGCTGACTACATATGTGTTTGTAAACATATACACACATATTTGTAGTATAACTCAATAAAAATAATAGCTAATTTGTAATATTAACAATAAAAACATAGAATGAAAAATATTGCACAAAAATAGCAGAGAAATCAAGACAGGGTGATCTGGCATTCTTAGGTTCAAAAGAAAAAATATCTTCCTTATTGTTGTCCCTTTCAAGTACATGCATGTTAAATTTCCTTTTTAACCATGTGCATGTTAAATTTTTTTGTTATAGGATCAGAAAAAAATGAATGCATCTTCCAAGTTAGTAAATGAGAAAAAATAAAACAAGAGATTAAAAATCTATGCAAGCCCGGCCAGTGTGGCTCAGTTTGTTGAGCATCGTCCTGTGTACCAAGAGGTCCCAAATTCTGTCAGGAGACATGTTAGGATTTTGGGATCAACCCCCAGGAAGGGGAGTGCATGAGGCAGCGGATCGATGTTTCTCTCTCATCGATGCATCTATCTCTTTCCCTTCTCCCTTCCTTTCTCTCTAGAAAAAAACCAATGAAAACATATTTTAAAAAAATATATCCTAAAGAATTTAAGGATGAGAAAGAAGGAGAAAAGGAAGAATACAGAAAGGGAAGAAGGAGAAGACAGCAAGAGAGGAAGGGGAAGAACATGGGAAAAGGAACAAACTGAAAATTCAAAATGAAATATCAGACATAGCCCCACCGGGCGTGGCTCGGCGGTTGAGCATCGACCTAGGATCCAGGAGATCGGGGTTTGATTCCCGGTCAGGGCACATGGCTGGGTGGCAAGCTGGATCTCCAGCCAGGGGCGTGCGGGAGGCAGCCAATCGATGATGGCTCTCTCAGCATTGATGTTTCTATCTCTCTCTCCCCCCTTCCTCTCCCTGAAATCAATAGATATATATATATATATAAAAAAAAAAGACATAAATTCCAATACATTTTTATAATCAACACAAAAAGATAAAACTACAAGATAAAAACAAATTATCGAAAAGGATTTTTAAAAAGCAGCCATATGCTATTTAGGTATTCCTAAAGTATAAGAAAAAATAAAGGTATAAAAAAATGATTAATTGTGAGACAATGTGAAAAGTTGCACATATCAACATACATAAATCTAAGAAAAATAATACAGAGCAACACTCAAGTCTCAGAAGAATGCAGGGGAGATGATGCCATTTACATAGAGTTGAAGAGGATATGAAACCAACATATTAAGAATACATATTTGGTGAAACTGTAATAAAAAGAAAAAAAAGTGGTTAAGTCCAAAATTCAACATAGTGGTCACCACAGGATAGTGGGAGAAGGCTATGTAGGATTAAGGAGGAACTCATGGAAGCTTCAAAGGAAACATTCTATACCTCAGCCTCATTAAGTGGGTACTTGTTTTACTGTTATGATGAATAGCCTTTATTTACAGGGTGTCCCCAAAAAATGCATACACACTTTAATAGCTGATAGCTCAATTTTGAAAACGAAATGTATTTTAATAAACACTGTCTTTATAATTATTCAAAGTGTGTACACATTTTGGGGGGGACACTAGATATGTTTAAAGTTTTATAAAATAATTTTTAAGTAAGTCAAAGTATTAGTAATTTCTAAATTTTGGTCTTAATTTTTTCTTCAATTCATATTGATGCCAATGAATACATTGATTACATTGCTTGTCACAAGCCTTTCTGTTTCTTTCATCTCAAGTGAGGCACATGGCACTAAACATACATCAACACCAAAGTTAAGCTCCTCCACTGGTTTTGTGTTTTAAAGGCCAGAAAAAAAGAAAAACGAGACCCTGGCAGCATTGCTCTGCAGATGAGCATTTACCTACGACCCAGGAGATCATGGTTCAATTGCGGGTCAGGGCACATGCCCAGGTTGTGGGCTCAATCCCCAGTAGGGGGTATGCAAGAGGCAGCTGATCAATGACTCTTCTTTGATGCTTCTATCTCTCCACCTCCCTCTCCCTTCCTCTCTCTGAAATCATAGATATATTAAAAAAACAACAACAACACAAAAACTAGTTTTCAAACATAACACTGTTTAAATGGAATACTGACATGCTAAGGCTGCTAACCGGCTTTGCAGTAAACAAATATATTTTAATTATAAATTTTTCTAAACTGATTTCCTGGAAGTTATTTAATCAAACCTAGTCCCAAAACCTCCATAGAAATCATAACAAAAATATAACTTTAGTCCAGTCAGCATGGCTCAGTGGTTGAGCATCAATCCATGAACCGGATGATCGAGGTTCTATTCCCAGTTAGGGCACATGCCCAGGTTTCCGGCTCAGTCTCCAGAAGGGGGCATGCAGGAGGCAGCTGATCAATGGCTTGCTCTCATCATTGTTGTTTCTCTCTCTCCCTCTCCCTTCCTCTCTGCAAAATCAATTAAAAAAAATTTTTTAAACATAAATTTAGCAAGAAAATATTTCTTGTAAACTTCAAAATGTTAACCATGAGTAAAGGAAAATAATGCCTAAAATCACAAAACATAAAAACCTAGTAAGACTGAATTTTCTGAGACAGAAATCTTATCCTTGACAGCTGCATCAAATTGAGAAAATGAAGATGCATTCTATAACTACTTTGCTCTGTGCATAGATGGGTATGGACTAAAATGTTTGCTATCAATCATAATGATGTTAGTGTCTACCTTTTTACGTTTCCACCTCAACGTGCTTGATAGCTTAAATGTAATTGCTGACTATGTCAAGATCCACTAAGAGTAATATTTGATAATATGAAGAACTTACTCTCTTCTCTAGTGTTTCAAAAGTAAAGCAATTTTGTCTTTAGCATAGAGGTGTCACGAAGAATATTGAATAGTCAATAAAACTTCAAGCAGAACTTTGTGATCTTCAAATCAACTCTTCATGAAACAAGGCAAATAATCTGGTATATAATGCAATGGCTTTTACATAATTCACCATCTAGATAATAAAAGGTTGGCGTGGCTCATAACGGTTAGGCAGAGTTTCAGAAATTGATGAATGGCTCTAAAACATTGCCTATCAGCTTAGTGTAAAGGGAGTGGCGCCTCCTACCTTTTCCTTGATTTTTGATTTAAATAAATCCTGATCCCAGCATTGGAGAGCTATCATTAATCAGGTCACTTGTTTCTTTTTCAATTTTATCTGCAGACATTAAAGAATTTAACTCTAATTTTCTCAGTAATACCACAGGTCAAACAATAATCTCAAAAGCTTACAAAAATTAGAACTCTTTCTCTCTCGGAATTTAGTCACATACTGTACATAAAAAAGAAAAACTGACTTCATCAGCAGATACATAATAACTGACAGCAAAGTCCAGATTTGACAATAGGCATAATTTAAAGTTTTACATGTCCAGCTAAGTCATTCCTCTAATCGGAGCACCAGACAAAGAAATGTTCAAGTATTTTTCTCAATTTTCTGTCTACATAAAATGCTATGATTTCAGAAAAAGAAATTCTCCAGTAAGATTTGCTATTCCTTTTGATTAAAAAGACTACTTTGTAGGGTTCCTGATAATATATTCTAGAACTGGCCATTCTCAAGGAAATGTTTCCCTAAGTGCTTTTTTTTTTAATTGGGTTTAAATGAGAGAGACATATAGAATTATTCCCCAGTGTTTTTAGGTGAAATCATAAAAATAATTTATCCATTGTACTGTGCATGAGTTTATACATAAAACCCTTTCAGTTGTTCTTTTGTTATCATATTCACCTACTCAAAAGATAAAGATGAAGGAGAAAAGGTAAAGTCTACTTTCAATTATATTGAAAAGTCACGAATATTTCCAGTGCCCAGTGGCTGCCAGATAAGCTGAGAAATGAGTGTATGTCCCCAATCAACCCCAAAATACCCTCTTCCTACATTTAAACTCCATAGCAACAGGGCCTGGGTTAGCTTTGCTATTTTCCTCAAGCCCCGCATCTAATATAGTACTTGAAAAGTAGCAGGTGCTCAATAACTACTTGTTGAATGAATACATTTAAAAGGTACAGAATAAGTTAGAAGCTAGGGCTCTTCATGTATGATTATTCCTGTAAATAAATTCCTAATTCAACTTAGTTTCTATCAATAGGCAAGGTAAGACATAAGAAGGCTAAAATCAAACCTCAATGTTTCAATCAACAAATCTTTAGCGAGCACTTTCCATGTGCTAAGCACAGTCTAGAAGTCCCTGGTCTCATGCCCACTACTAGTTTACAGCCTAGAGAACAGACTGCAAGTGGCAAAATATGAAAAAATGAAGACAACTAAAGTTGAAATACAATAAAGATTATTTGTTCATTCTTCACACTCCTTAGTTAAACCTCACTCAGTTTCATGACTTAGCAGGGTAGATACCTCTGTTTTAGATACTTGTACTTTCAAGGATTTTTTCATACTATAGCCTAACTACAGGAATGTTAAAAAAAGTAACAATCACAGAAGGTATCAAAGAGATTCTTTTACATATCAACAACCAATCATAATCTGTCATTCTACCTCTTGGAATATACATATGTATCACACCCACACATACTCACACTCATCATGTACACACATGCAGGTATATTCTTATGCATTTCTTATGCATAAATAAGCACTGATATACAATGAAAAGGCAAAACTGATCTACCCTAGACCCTTGGAGCTGTGAAATTCTAATTCCATGATAATTTATAACAACTGCTTGAAAATTTTTAAGAATATGCTTAGCTAAAAAGTCTAAAAATTGATTTAGAAACACACCTATAGTAATGTTGCCAGATATAGGAAACTCAATTAAATTTGTATTTCAGTAAATCAGTTTTTTTAGTGTAAGCGTATCTAAAATTCAGATTTTACTGGGCATCCTATATTTATATTTGCTAAATCTGACAACACTAACCAAACACAACCATTTCTAATAAAGGAAAAAATAAATTAGTGGTACTTCCTGCTATGTCAAACAAGAATAACTAATTTATATGCAATACCAAAATTCAGAGTGAAAAATCACATAAATTAGTAGTTTCTGATCATCATTGTTCTTTTTTAAAAAATACCCTGTTTAAAAAAAACATCCTAAGATTTTAAAAATTCTAAGGAAAAAAGGTGAGTTTTTTAAAATCCATAGGCTATGTATTCCTCTGTAATAAATATGAAAATACAATTGAGTCTAAATTTCTTCATGCATATAAATATTATGTACTCATTTATAACCTTAAGTAGTTATTGAGGCATAATGGCTACTAATTACAGAAGAAAGTATTAAATAAAAATGACTGATTAATAACAACTGTTTAGTTTAGTAACATGCCCTAATGATGTTCAGATATGGGAATTACCTCACAGGATTACTAGTCAAAGATACTCTTAGTGACTCCAGGCACGTGACAAGTCTCTCATCTGCAGGTCCCATTTTCAGTTCATGGATGAATTCCTGAGGTGAGATCTGACGATTTCTCTTAAGACTTCCCTGTAAAGTAGTCAAAAAAATTTTTTAATTCATACTGTCTGAAGATTATCCATTAAAATAACAATTACATTAACCCCACCTTTCATATTAACGGCTGGCTGCACACAACTACTCAGAGGAGTATTACTTTGAGAGGATGATTTCCTAACTTCTGCCCATAAATCCATAAATTCATAATCCATGGTATCCACAAAAGATAGTAACATAATCTCAAAAAGTTGGCAAACTAAAATAACTACTTTTCAAATCAAAAATATGAAAAACAAAGTGTATATCATAGAAAATATTTTAAAATATAGTAATATATTTTAGGCACACTCAAAAACCAAAACCCAATACAAGAACAACCCTATTAAAATGAATATCCCAGCCCTAGCCAGTTTGGCTCAGTCATTAGAGCGTCAGCCCTGGGACCAAAGGGTCCCGGGTTTGATTCCAGCCAACAGCACGTACCTCTGTTGCAGGCTCGATCCTGAGTGCAGGAGGCAACCAATCGATGTCTGTCTCAGTCTCTCTCTGTCTCTGTCTCCCCCCCTCCCCACTATCTCTAAAAAGTAATGGAAAAAAATATCCTCGGGTGAGGATTTTTTTTTTAAAAATTTAAAAAAAAAAACACACAAAATGCCTGAGACTTTACCCTACATACAAGCTAAGTTAGCCTGTTACTGTTTCATGGATGCTCACAGAAAACACAAGAGTCCTAACGGAGAGTCATAAAACTTTATTATGTATATATTGGTTCCCCAACCCACCAACTGCCACAGGGATGAGGCAGGGCCAATGATGGATGATGGATGCCTGCACATGCCGAGGATGTCATTATAGGAGAAGAACACTGAGCTGGGGGGATTCACCATTTTTATAGTGAATAGTAACAAGCCTGCTTATTACCCATAGACAAACATAACTTCACTTCTATAGCTACTCACTGCAAATGCAACCCTGAGAAATGGCATGGGTAAAGAGCATTCAAGCTTTGAATTCTTGGCATAACCAGAAAAAATATACAGTGATATTCAGGGTCCATGTCAGACTGCCTCTCCCAGTGAAAAATATCTCTCATAAAGGATTTTTATTCAGAATATTTAACAAACTCCTACAAATCAACAGTAATAGCACAAAGTCCAATTGCAAAAGAAGATATATGAATGGCGAATAATCACATGAAATGATGTTCACAATCATTTATCAACAAGGAAATGCAAATTAAAACAAGTAAAATAACTACACACTCCCTAGAATGGTGAGGGTGTGAAGCACCTGGAACTCATGTACATGACTGGTGGAGATACAACATGGTATTGCCACTCTGCAGAAAAGCTTTGACAGTTTCTTTTAAAACTAAATATACACTGACCATAGGACTCAGCAATTGCACAACTAGGTGTTAAGCAGGAAGGGAAAATAAATATATCCATACAATGTTCAGAACAGTTTTATTCATAATAGCCAAAGACTAGGAATAACCCAAGTATTCATCAACAAGTTTGGTTATATCCTTACAACAGAATACTACACAACAATAAAAAAAGTCACTACTCATAATGTAACAAAATAAATGAATCCAAAAAAACTATGCTGAGTTAAAGAAGTCGAACAAAGAGTACATAGCGTATGGTTCCATTTATATAAAAAACCAAGACCAACCTGCCAATTTTTTCTCTAGGACCATTTTAGTTCAAGATATACAAGCAGAACTGTTAATTTTTGGTGTGTTTGGTTGGAGGATGGGGTTAAAAGTGGATAGCACTTTAAATGGAGTAGCCAGTAGATTTTTCAAATAAACACTGGGAAAAACAGACTAGGCTCACTAGCTAAAAATACTTATTTCAGTCATATTAAGTTTTTCTAGCTTGAACAATTTATTAGACAATAAACTGCCTAAAGGCCTCTGCATTTTCACTTGACATTCCTGCCTCTAAAGCCCTCCCCTCTTACCCAGACCATCACAGCTACAGATCCTTGCACAGGCCTACTCCTAGACATCAGTTAGAGCTGGGTAGAGACTAACTTCTCAGGACAGGCTTTTTAGGAGCCACACAAACTGAGTGGCCCTTGATAAATTCCTTTTCCAAAACACACCACTCTGTATTAAAATAACTTACATTTATTGTTTAAAGGATATACTGAACCCCTACTGTGTGACAGACCTTGTTTACATGATATGGATACAGGAGTAAAAAAAAAAAAAGTTAAAGATGACTCCTAGGTTTTTGATCTAAGCCAAAATGTGATGCCACCTACTTGAATGGGAAGATGGAAGGAGAGTGAGTAGTGATAGGGAACATAGCTATTTAAGTTACAAGGAACTTGTATTTGAGGAAATGACAGTTTTCTCTCTAAGAAAAAAACATTTGAGCGGAGACCAGAGTAAAGAGGAGGGGACACGGGAAATCTGGGAGAAGCAAACAAAAGAGCAAATACGAAGCCCTAAGGCAGGAATGAACTTAGTATAGTGAAAGTACAGCAAAAAGACAAATCTAAATCCCAGTGAGCATGACAGAATTACAGAGACAAGGACAGGCAAAACAGAAAGGCTTCTGATCCTGGAGACAGGATGGAAAAATTAGTCTGACTGCCAAATGTTTTTTATATGACTCTTGAGCTAAAAATGCTTTTTACATTTTTAAAAACTTGTAAAAAAAAAAAAAAAGGACAGGAGGTGCATGAGAAAAGGGGGGAGGAAGACAAAGCAGCAGCAACTGAGGCCTTATGGAGACCCAAAGCCTCAAATGTTTAGGATCTGGCAATTTACAAAAAATTTGTAAGCCACTGATATGGTCTGACAAACCACGGTAAGTACTTTACATTTCATTCTGAGCAAATGGAAAACTAGTGGAGGGTGCTGAGCACAGAAAAAATCCAATAAGCACTTTTTTTTTTAATTATTCTAAGTCCTGTGTGGCAACAGACTGTAAGTGGCAAAACATGAAACAAGGAGGTAATTAGAAGGCTGTTTGGTCACGAGATGACAGGAGCCTGGTATAATATGCCAGTGGATGGAAGACAGGAGAGTTACTCAACATAAACGTGAATCAGACAAGATTTGCTGATAGTTTGGATGTGAGGTGTGAAATAAATTTAAAAATGATGCCAAAGCTCTTGGTCTCAACAACTGAATGACTGGTGTTACCATCGGAGAATCACTACGACCTTATCAATATTAGCTTGAGTTGTGGGTAGGGTGGAGATAAGCCTGATCAGAACTTTAAGGGGGAAAACAAGAACAAGAATGGACCACTCTTTTGAAGAGATTTTCTGTAAAGGGGAGCAAAGAACTGGGGCAGTGCTGTGGTCTGATTTGGGGGGGGGGTTTACATGTTTGTATGCTGATGTTCATGACCAAGGAAAGGGCAAGGAATTGATGATGCAGAGGGCATAGATGCAGGAAAACAAACAAGTGAACCAAAAAAACCCTTGAGTAGGTAACAGAGGATGTGTCCTACTACATAAAAGATTGACCTTACATAGTTGCAGGGAATATGTATCACTTTAAGAAGATCAAAACCAGAATCAAAGGGAACAGGTTCAGGTAGAGTGTTAGACCTGGTGATTAGGAAGTGAGGTATAGCAGTTCTACTACCTTGGCATTCTCAGTGATAGAAGCAGCAATAAAATCAGCTAAAAATGCAGAACTGGAGGTGTGGGAAGAAAAGATATGAAATCACTTTCAGAAAGTAAAGAAGTGCACTGAGAAGGTCTGAGATCTGTTAAGGTACGTGATAAGAGCTTGGTAGTCAACTGTGGTCATTCAGGGACTACTGGTAAGTGTGGCTACATGCTTCCTCCTAGATGTATGCTGTGCTGAGGTGCAAATGCAAAGGAGGTGGGAAGTTTAACCAAGGGCAGAGTTTATATGAAAAGAAATGATGGTTTATGCAAGAGAACAAAGGACTGTGTGTCTAAGGTCCATAAGGAGAGAAGCAAAGGCATGGTGGGGGTGAGAAGGCAGTAACATTAAAAAGTGGTAGAGTCAACAGATTAGCAGTTCTAAAAGGGTTATAGAATTTTTAAAGTGGGAATATTAAGTAGGAAAGATAGATAATGCTCAGGAAAGGAAGTCTGTAAACCATATTTAGAGGTGGTATTTTACTAACTAAGATAAAGGGTGGTTGAGATTAGGTGGAAAAACAAAGATCACTGGGAGTGATAAAGTCAAGGAAATAAGAGTATGGGATGTTGGATGGATCATCTATGTGAATGATGAAGTTAGCAAGAATAATGACAGTGGTAGTAGGAGGAAGAAAAGCAATGAGCTAGAGAGCCAAATCTCCAAGGAGAAAGGAGTCTGTGAGTACTCGCCAACACCTCTTTAAGTGATGCCTTCTCCACTGGAACGCATTTACGAGGGCACGTCTGCTTCTGCCTAACTCATCGCTGTGTCATCAGCCCCCTGTAAAGGGCCTGGCATCCAACTAATGAATAAGATTATAATAAAACTGAAGGTATACATAGACTGAGGATTAAAACAAGACAGTAAAAATAAAAAATAAAAAAGGCTGAAAAAAACAAATGCTTACTCAAAAGAAAGTATTTCAAATTAAAGACATAGGAAACAGACCATATAATTGGGAAATTAGTTTTCAGCATTATTTCCCCCTTTTTATTATATTACTATCAAAATGCAGGTATAAAAAGAAAGGAAATTGAGGGGAAAAAATATTATGTTACATGAATAATCAGAAATATTCCTTTTAAGTACAGTTCCTCTTGTAGGGCTTTTTTCATTTTTCATAACTGCAAAGGAAGTGCGAAGTCTGGGGAGAGACAGGAAGGACACTCACGGCTGCATATCTACAAGTCCATTAGCCATGAACATGAAAATACTTAGAAAGCTTTATCCCCTGGGGTATCAAACACATTACTGAGATAAGGATGTCTGCCTGACATCACGAAAATTAGAAGGGTATTTATACAACATAACTTTTAAGTCTTTTTTAATCCCTTAGTAAATTTTACTCTAAAACACCAAATGCAGGACAGAAAGAATACATACATTACTCTTGTCAGATTCTTTATTAAATATATTCTAAGGTATAAAACGTAACCTCGCTTTCATTACTTATTTCCCTTACCATTTCTGTTTCTCTGAAACTAAACATTCTTTTGGTAAACTAATAGAAACCATTTCCTTTGACCCTTCTTAGAACAGATTCTTCTGTACCTGCCTCAATGCCTGCATGTCATCTCAGTTCAGGTGTAAGAATTATTCAGTGTATGTATCTTCACTGTTCTATCTTATTTGTTCGTTTGCAGAATAATCTCGAATACCATTTCTATGACAAATTAAAAATATACCATACCTCAAGTTACCAGTGGAAAATACTGAAGAACTGACTTTCATTTTTTCAAATAACTGAGTGATTTCTATACAACCAAGGAGAATCCCCCATTAAATGATGACTTGATTTTTAAAATACAAGTAAAATGCTTAACCTAGAAAGTCTGCAAGCTCTGCAAGACACTGACAAAACACACTGTCAGCGTGGGTCCAGACAACAACGCTCTTTTAGTCCCTAGTCAAGTGTCTAACACATGGTAGTCGCGTTAGGTAAAAGTATGCCTAGATTATTTGACATCACAGAAATCAGAAATTATAGTGTGACCTCGGTTTTTTAATGTAGTCCACTCCGGAACACCGTTCGAGTAATGAAACATTCAAAAACCAAGGGATCAACAGCCGACAGCTGGGCCTCAGGATCTTGCCCTCAGCGGAAGCCGTGTGGCATGTTCCACTCCCGAGGCATGTTCGAAAACCGAAGCATTTACATCCGGGTTTACAGCATTCATAACCCGAAATGTTCGTCAACAGAGACATTGGAAAACCGAGGTACCACTGTATACCCTTAAACATTACTCCAATGGCTATTGGAGTAAACTATTCAACACATTAAATCAAACCTTGTTTCTCCTGAAAAGCAGCCTATACCACAATTTACCACTCAACATCCTCAACCGCAGGTAATAGTTTAGTCTTCTAATCAACTTTAAAACTGCTGATTTTTGCCCTGGCCAGTTTGGCTCAATAACTAGAGCATCAGCCCATGGACCGAAGGGTCCCGGGTTGATTCCTGCCAAGGGTATGTACCTCAGTTGCAGGCTGGATCCCGGCCCCAGTTGGCATGCGTGCGGGAGGCAACCAACTGACATGTTTCTCTCATATCAATGTTTCTGTCCCCCTCCCCCCACCTTTCCACTCTCTGAAAAGCAATGGAAAAAATATCCTTGGGCGAGGATTAAAAAAAAACACACACAGCCACTAATTTTCTTTATGAATTTTACATAAAGACCCAAAATATATAGCTTCTAGAGATGTAAAATTTTAAATATTTGGGGGATTGGAAGAACAGGTTGAAACTACAAGAAATTTTTGTATGAAGTTAGTTACTAAGACTCAAGATCCTTCTCCATAACCTTCACTTTGTAATTTTTAACACATGAACTGCAAAAAACAAGAAAAATTCCATCAACATAAAGACAAAAATATTCAAAAAGCCTAAGTTCTCATAGTTCTGAGAGAGTGTGTGGGTACTCTTGCATGGGTGTATGTATCTGTCTCTCTGTGTCTATGGGTTTTTATTTATGTCAGTAACTATAAGTGAACTGTCTCAGTTTCTTCTTAGTATAACAATTCCTGAATTCTTGGTACCTATTATTTAGGTGATGAGACTTGTGAAGAAAAATAAGATGAAACAAAATCTAGAGCGTATTTAAAGATATAGTTTGCACTAAGAAAACAGCAGAGTCAGCACTGTACAAAAAAGGAGTAAGCACCGTTGCTGCCGAGGGGGTAATTATAATCTAAATTACTATCATGTAGATTGGTATTAAAATGCATTGCAACAATTTCTTTACATTTTTCAAATGATTTCTAACATCTCTCATGTCACTGATCAACAGAAACACTATGCTGTCATTGTAATATGAATTACTTGTTTTCAGAACATTTACAACCCCAACCAATCTCAGTGGCCCATAAAATTTGTTATTCAGAGACAATATTATGCAAACTCATAGTAGAAACTATGAGTGATGTAAAGTGCTGCAGAACGGTGCATTCACCAACTAAATAAAGTTTACCAAAGAGCTCCTTTAAAGAGTTACTTAAAATTTTTTTTCAGAAACATTTAATGGGCATCATTTACGTACCAGGAACTCTTGCTATAATTTTGGAGGCTGCTTTTAAAGTACATTAAAAATAGCAAACGTTAAAAGTTTAGAATTACCAAGTATATTTTCACAAAGAAATATGATAAAATATAAAAAATATGCTGTTCCCCCTTCAGTTCCTAAAATAACTCTATGAAAGGGAAAAAAAGACTGATCCAACACTAGTTTTAGACACTTAGAAATTAACTTAAAGTAACAATAAAAGAAATTTCTACATTTTAGGATTTTTCACTATATTCACAACATATTACATTTCTCTTATTATCCATCAATACCTAACTAGTATTGACTTCCCTTCTATTCACAGAAAAGCTTTCCTGCATTGGCCCATTGCTGTCAGTAACACTTGAATATTTAGACTATTTTGTGTATTTAAGAAGGGTTGCTTCAACTGCTGAATGCAATATCCTGGTGTTATAAAACTTCTATCTGCTTACCATGACCAGACCTGAGGTGTTATTTTAGCTTTAAAGCCTTAAAAGTGATATACCATAATAGTTAACAATCAATTGCTTCTACCCAAAGCCAGAGAACAGTATTTGAATCAACAATGGTGAGCCACAAGCATGAGCACATTGCATCAATTGTAGCAAGCAGTTATAAGAATGAGGATATCTCTGAACAATATAGCATGGGTTTTAGAATATATTTTGAAATGAAAATATTACAAATATATAGATTATTACCTTGTGTTTATGAAAAAAGTGAAAAAATACATTTTTTTTAAATGTGTACAAAATGACAGAGAAAGAAATAAGATGATACAAAATGTGAAACTAATGAGACTGCACACCTTTCAAGGGGTGGATGGGAACATGGTGAAAAGGAGAATGTAGAATGCCTTAGAGAAATGAGGTATCTTTCGTGGAATTCTGTTGGTGTTGTTTGTGTTTGTTTTGTTTAATTTTGTTTTGTTTGAGAGAGAGGGAAGGAGAAAGAGAATCATCAATGTGAGAGAAACATTGATCCGTTGCCTCCCATATGTGCCCTGACCAGAAATCAAACCGACAACCCTTAGGTGCACAGGATGACACTCTAACCATTGAACCACACTGGCCAGGGCTTTTTTACTTTCAGAACTATGTCAATGTTTCAAATACTCAAAATGAAAAATATAAATTCAAGGACGGGAAGAAAATCCTAAGACGAAATAAATCCAAATCAAATGAACCTAACTGTATTTCAAATGAATAATTATGTCAGAAATAAACCAGAATATGAAAATTGAAGATATCAGAATAAACTGGTATGGGTAGAAAAAGTGGAGGTGGGTGGCATTTAGATAGGTAGATAATAGAGATAGCTAAAGACAGAAAAAAAGTCCTGGCCAAGTGGCTCAGTAGGTTAGAGTGTCGTCCCCGTACACCAAGGTTGCAGGTTGGATCCCTGGTCAGACATATAACAATTAACCAATGAATGCATAAATAAGAACAATAAATTGATGTTTCTCTGTTTCTCTCTCTCTCCCCCCTCACCCTAAAAAAAAATAAGAAAAATAAATTTTTAAGAAAATGTGCTTCTAAGCATCCAATGGCATGCTTCTAAAAAAATGAAATAAAAAAACTAGATCTAAGATGTGTGTATGCACGTACATGTTTTCTATATATAGATATACATGTTTTATATATACACATGTATGTACACATATATAATATTCAGATGTGCATGTATGCATATATGTGTCATATACACACACATATATACATATATCCTACCTCCCCAATAGAAGATCTAGCATCCAGATATTGGTTTCTAAATAGCAGTCCCCACTTAAAGAAATATTCTTTGGAGAAAGGGCTGATTCCAGGGCTGGGGCTAAGACAGTACTGGATGATCCTGGAAAATCCTATACAAAAGAGTAAGGAAGCAAGATGGGATATGTGATATGCTCAAGAACAAAGGAACCAGTCTGAAGGGGTTTCTACTGGGGTTGGGGGGGTTGGGGGGGGAGGTGACTGATTAAAGGACAAAGTTTTTCCTTTGGTGTTGATCAAAATGTTCTGGAATTATATGTCGGGGAGATAAATGCCAATGAACTATATAACTTCAAAATGGTTAAATATGATGGATTTTATATTATGTAAATTTTACCACAATAAAAAAGTTTTAAAGAACATTTATAAAACAGAAAAAAATTAATCTGTAATGTTAGAATCAGGACAGGAGTTACCTTGGGGAATAGGAAGTAGAGTGATCAGGACATTCAAATGCTGGCACTGACCCATTTCTCCAGCTGGATACGAGTTACATGGGTGTTATTCACTCTGTGATAGCTAATCTAGTGCTATATTAAAGGTTTTTCAACTTTATTATGGAAATTTAAATTTTAAAATATTTAAAAACATTTTCAAATTTACTAATTTTTATGCTTTATGCTATTTCTAAGGTTAGACAGGTACATTCAAGTTTAATTCCTTTTAAATCTTTAATAAAGGTTTTAAAACATGCCATTTAAAATATTTTACATAGAATAACATTATATATTTCCTTGCTAAAATGTGAAATTAAAGGGGAAAAGTTATGCTGTGGCAAATAAGGTTGTTTTATTTACTATCCTCAGTAATACCTTTTAGAACTGAAAATGTTCAGTTTGACTTGAATAACAAATTGCACTTTAAAACTTAAAAATAGCCCAAAGTTGGGGGAAGAGGGCTGATTAAAGAAACATATATGTTCTAATTTGACAGACTATTTGATGGTTCAATGAAAAATAAAGATTTATTCAGCAGATCTAAATGGATTAAAAAAATGTGCTAATGCTTTTTAGTCATTGGTTCATTCTCTACTTTATTGCGTTGATCATGTTTATGTAAAAAATTAAAACCACAATAAAATTTAATTGGACATTTACCAAAAGTGGGGAAGCAGAGGCAGGGGGTGGGGGAGTGAGAAAAGACCAACTGTTCGAGTCTTTAAAACTAGGAATTTGTCTTTCAGTCCCTCCAGGTAACTGCACAATTATTTGCCTCCACAATTCTAAGTAGTACTTTCAAGTGTCACTGTTAAATTTATAGTGTAAGACTGACTTCCCCTTTCTCTTCTCTTTTTCCTGATTTATGGAAGAAAACCATCTTGTGTCTTCATATACACATGCTAGAGTACAAATCTAATCTGTTTATGTTAATAAAAAGCTCAAAAACACAAAACAGTACAAAATCCAATATACTTCAGGTTATTCTTCATATAAATAACATTAATAGTTAAATATAGGTCAAAAAATAAATAGGATAGAGAAAAAAATAAGAATGTGGGTCAGAATCACACTCCCCTCTGATCAGCCCTGGGACTTTGGCCTCTGGTTTCCTCACTGTTAAGATGTTCACAGTGCTTTTAGAGTGAAGGAAGCTGGGAAACTGAAAAACATTTGGAAAATGCCTGTATTATTTGATTTTGTGACAGTAGGCACATATTTGCTTTTTCTTAATTAGCAGTTTTTAAAGCTGTGCAGTTTATAGAGCAAAACAAAGGAAGGGAAGGAAGGAAGGACCCATAGTCTACAGGGTAGGTGAGGGAGGGAGCAACATGAACAACTGAATTAACTAAAATGAGAGGAAGCAACTCAAGTCCAACAAAGAGGTTAATAATTCATTTGTTTATGTTAATCCTCCTTGTAACTAGTAAGTATACAGATATGAAAAGTCATAAACAGTCTCATATCTCTTTTCTACTTCCCAGAATAACTGCCAGATACTACATAAATGCTTCTTAATAAATGAGAGAATAGAGAAGGTAACGGGCCTAAATTTACGTAACTACTAAGTTCCATCTAAGAGCATCCATAAACGTTAAGTTGAAAACCTTTGATAGTCACATGGTACCAATTTTATAAGTACATAATTTCTAGGATGTTCTATTAAACCTAGCTATCCACCAGACTGAGTAATTCAATAAACAAGTACGTAAGTGCCTAATGTGTGCCAACCATTATGAATACTGGGACTCAAAAACAAGAAGAGCCCGCCGGGTGGCTCAGTTGGTTGGAGTGTTGTCCCGCACACCAAAGCAGTTGCAGGTTTGATTCCCAGTCGGGGCACACACCTAGGTTGTGGGTTCGATCCTTGGTCGGGGCACTTATGGAAGGCAACCAATTGATGTTTCTCTCTCACATCATGTTTCTCTTCCTTCCTCTCTTTCTAAAAAAAAAAAAAAAAAAAAAAAAAAAATCAATAAATATATCCTCAGGTGAGGACCAAGAAAAAGAGAAAACTGTAAGAGAAAATTCTGCCCATGCGATACTCACCATCATTAGATGGGAAAGAGCATCTAAACAGTTTCTCAGTGGGCAGGAGGAGGATGCCCCCACTGTCAACTGGGTGATCAGGGAAGGCTTCCCTGATTCAAGAACCAGGTCTTACTTGACGGGCAGTGTGAACAGATAACATGGGCCAAGGCACAGTGAGGTGAAAGAGCTGGTGTATTTTAGGAACTACATGGCTACATTACAGGTGGTGCAGAGTACAGAGAATAGAAACACAAAATACACAGAAACATAACATGGAAGGCTCCTGCCTCATACCAAGGAAAGTAAACTTTAACCCAAAGATAACAGGAAGTCACTGCAGAATTGGAAGAAAATACAAGAAGCTGTATGTTAGGAAGACACTCTAGCAACAGTAAGGAATACAGAAACAGGAGCCTCTGAGGCAGCTTATAGAGGTTAGAGAGACAAGGCCAGTTCAGGTGAACTTGTAAGAAGGAATTCATTTTCTCAGTTCTACTATAACCTATAAAAAAGAAAAAGAAACAGCTGGGAAGGTTAGTAGAGTTGACCACAAAAGTGTGTTCAAGGGAACCTAGCATGTTCTATCTCCAAAGCACTTAAGAGACAAAATACAGGGGGAATCATTTCTCCTGTAAATAGACACACAGGAGCCTCTTCCTACCCCTCCCACTCTTCTCATAATATCCAATGTTCTACTAGGAAAAAATTTTTTTACAAACCTAGCTTTTCAACCTCATATCCCACTGTTCTCTTTCATGGGAACTTCACTACAGATAAAATGAACAACTTCCCAACTACGTATGCACATCACGGTTTCCCCACCTACACATCTTTGCTGGTGTGATTCCTGCAGCCTTGTATACCTCCACATCCCTACCTCAAATGTTTAAACCCTACCTGTCCTACATTCCTACACAATGCTGCCTTCCCATGGAAACCTTTTCTAATCACCTCAGCAAGGGATAATTCTGACCTCCAAATTACCACTTCAAGTTTATTTCTCCTGTTGTACTTCGATTATTAGCTGGCTTCATTAACATATTTATACATTTTATGACTCCTACCATATTAAAAACTCCTTGGCAATAGGATAAATATTCAGCTCATCTTTACATGTATTCCAGAAAATGGGAACTCAAACCATTGAAGAAATCTTATAAATACTACCTTATTCAAAACCACATTAGGGCAGTTGATTAAAACAATCTAGCTATAACTCATTCTTTCATTCAACAGTATTTGCTGAGCATCTATTATATGCAGCCAGTGTTCAACAAGTTAAAAATAGTGAAATGAACTAAACTAGCAAAAAGCCCTATTAAGTTTTAGAAATGCACTTCTGGGATGTTTACCAACTTGGGAGGTCATTCTTTCCTTTCCAAAGTGGATTTGGTATCATTAGTACTTAGATAGCGATTCAACATATTTCCTTTCAATTACCTCCTAAACTTTTCCTTCAGGTATCTACCAAGCACTGCCCCTCATGAACTGCATGGATAAATAAGGATATCTGTCCTGGTAGAAAAGATGAACATGTCAGATTATCAAGCTCTGTGCTGTGGAAGAATCCAGACAAATAGTAAAAAAAAAAAAAAAAAAGAAAATAACTAATACGAAAATAACTAATACAAATTCTTTGACTTCCCAGACCTGATCTTATATATTGATTGTCTCTTCTACCAAACTGTAGGCTACATGAGAGCAGCGACAAGGTCAGCTTTGTTCATTACAGTATCCCTACTGCCTAGAATACTGCCTTACTGGTAAACGGTAATATTTTTTTTAATGAATGAATGAATGAGATTAAACATTTCCACTAATCTAAGACATACAGAGCTATTATAATGACTCAAAATAAAGATCATGACTTGAAGACCTGGCCTATATCAATCCATCAACATATTTTTCATCTCTGGATTTGACTGTAAAATACAATTTTCATAAATTCCAAAGTAGTTTATAAATAGGCTATCTTCCCAGCCTGCCATTCCCTACAAACCATTATTAAATAGCAAAATAAAATATAACACTTTTAATAAAACATCTTTATAAAAAGACTAAGAATATTCAAATAGATAAAATTATATTCCTGTAAATTTATGCTAAGTGCAATTTCCATTCATTGATATGTATCATAAGGAATAAGCCATTTAGTAATCATAAAAGTAAAGGGTTATCCTTGAAGCACCACCATCCTGAAATCTAATAATGGAAATGGAGTAATTCACACTTGAATTTTTCAATAAGAATGCATAACAACAAAATTTTAAATATAAGTAAATATGCAATATGTTATAAATATGTTACACTACTAATTCCAGATAAAACGATTAAATTCTAAAATGTCTAATTGTTTTCCCATTTTTACAGTCCATATAACAGGTTATGATTCATAATTAAATACAATGGCGTCGCTGGTAAGTCTTTAAAAACCACCTCTCAGGAAAACACTAACAACTTATTGGTAGTATTTGCCAACCTATGGGATATAAATACCCCCAGATGGCTGATTACAAGCAGCCACTGCAATGTTACTAAACATGAGAGAGAAACTGGCTCTAGACCACCTATGAAAAATACACTGTGCTAGACTAATTGGTGTTTGGTACATACTATATTTATAAATCACTGATTTATTCATCAATAACTTATTGTGCATTGCTATGTTCCAGGTTGGGATGGAAGCACTATAAAAATTATACAATCCCTGCCGTTGGTGACATTAGAGTTCTTGTGAAAATCAAAATAGCACAATGCCATATGAATTTCAAATTGCTTAAGAATCTTTAACAAGCCAATATGTCTTTTGCCTTCAGTTGGCATCAGCTTATATTCTTTTTAGATTTGCTCAACCATCAATCTCATTCCATCTCATCTCAATACAGGGGTGTGCAAAAGCAGGCTTACAGGTGTAAGTATGCAAAACACAGTTTATTCTTGTATTATTATTATTTTATTATTATTAACCTACTTTTGCTCATCCCTGTATTAACTAACAAGTTAACCTAAATATAACGAGATGACAATGAATTAAAGGGCTATATGCTTATTACATGTATATAATATATTCTAAATAACAAGTTAAAATTTTTTCTTGCTGAAAGTCTAATTCTCTTTGAATTTACATCTCCCAATTAATTTACTCAACTAATATTTATCAAGTATATACATATAGTCTGATATGTATCCTTTTACAGCTCCACTGACAATGGATAAAGGTACTTTTTCTCTACTAGAATAGTAAAAATATCTAATAGGTGTCAAGTGACTTTAGTATGAATATATAACTACAAATTTTACATACGTATTTATGTCTTTGGATTTGTTCTTCTTGAATTGTCAGTAGCTCATTTTTTAAATTGGGTTGTTTTCTCTTTTTCTAGTCAACTCATGAAAGTTCACTATAGGGCATAAATATTAACCCTTCGTCAAGATCATTAGAAATATTTTTAACCACATCTCTTGTCTTTTGTCTGTGCTCAATTTGGTATATAAACAGGTTTAGCTTCTTTTTAAACAGCTGATTATGCCTATGTTTTCTTTTACAGTTGCAAGCTTTCCATTTCTGGCAGAAAGTTGTTCTGTAGTCAGAGAAGATAACAATGTTCAGAGGCCAAGGGAAGAGGGGAGAGAAAGTCCCAACATTAGACCTTCATTCTACTCATCCCTTCTCTTCCAGATAGAAATGTCAATAAAAGGTCTTTTTTGTTCATTAGTTCAACTTGGGCTTTTATTACTAACAACTAAAAGAGATTTGACCACTACTGTGATGTACTTAATCAGGTGAATTAGTAAGTTTGTTAAACTGGGGTTTTTATGCCAGGACCCAAAAACCAGTACTAAAATTATTTCACATTCTCATTACCCTTGTGGGTTTTCCTAAATTTCCACATGTTGGTGCTTTTTAAAATTGAACTTATTGGGGTGACATTGCCTAATAAAATTAAATAGGTTTCAGAGGTACAATTCTGTAATTCATCAGCTGTACATTGTATTGTGTGTTCACCACCCCAAGCCAAGTCTCCTTCCATCACCATTTATCCCCCTTCAGCCTCTCTTACTTCTCGCCACCCCCTTTCCCTCTGGTAATCACCGTACTATTGTCAGTGTCTATGAAGGTTGTGTGTTTTTCCTTAATCCCTTCACCTTTTTCACCCAGCCCCTCTCCCCTCTGACAGCTGTGAGTCTGTTCTCCTATCTACGAGTCTAAACTTCCACATGTTTATATAGAGAAACTATCACTACATAGTTTAAGGAAAATGAAATCTAATGATTTTTTATATATATATATATATATATCTTTATTGATTTCAGAGAGAGAGGAAAGGAGAGAGAGAGAGAGAGAGAGAGAGAGAGAGAGAGAGAGATTGAGAGAGAGAGAGAGAAACATCAATGATGAGAGAGTCACTGATCGGCTGCAGCCTGCAACCTGGGCATGTGCCCTGACCGGGAATCGAACCCTGATCGCCTGGATCCTAGGTCGATGCTCAACCGCTGAGCCACGCCCGGCAGGGCTCTAATGATTTCTTAATGCACCAATAGCTAAAGCTTTTGAAATTTATGTGTAATTGACAGTATTATTTAAATTACTCCTAAGAACTACGATTTGACAAATGTGTCTTTTTCTTAACACATAATTTCACATAATTTTTATCCACTGAATTTTTCTTTTTATACCATAAGTGAGGTAAGCTTTACTTCCAGATACTGGGCCAGAAAGTTATGGATATGATGGCTAATTCTTAATTTTAGAAAATACTTACAATTTTATGTTTGTTCTCATTTTAAAACCCAGATTCTGAAAAGCTTTGTTCCTATATAATTCTACCATTCCTCCACTTAAAATTTAGAAGATGAGAAATAATAAGTCAAACTATATTATAACCATTTGGTAACCATGCGCTAAGACAAAATTTATGTCAATGTTTTGCTGCCCGAGATATCCCGTGCTGAGGTCATCTGGTGCTTGGAGAAAAGTGAGAAATCAGACATAAAGGCTCACTATACAGCTGAGCTACAGGAGGATGCATGAAAAGAGCTCTCAGAATCTGGGGCAAAAACAGATCTATAAACCCCTCTAAAGACCCCTGGGTAATCTGAATAAAGCTCAAATTGAATTTACCCAAACTTGACAAGCTATTGCAACTCACTCCTTGAACTTTAAAAGCGACACTTGAAGGCAGCAACAGAGTCGCTGAAGCATCCAGTACTGCTTGCAATGCCCACAAAATCAGATGCTGAGAAAGTCTCCCAACAATGGCCACACATAAATCCAGAAGCAGATGAATCTTTAGTCCTCAGACTTCCTTCCCAACCCACCCACCCGACTCAGTTATCCATACCCAAAGGCAGCATGGAGGTAGGATGAGAGTCAATCATATGCTACAATGTTTATATATCTTCTCTTTTGATTCCCAGGCTCATGGAAGGAGGCTCTTGCTTAATGTGAACCCCTCAAACCCACATGTTGCTTCTTTCTTTAAATGATTTCCTAGGCATGTATTGTAGCTTCTTACTTGATCTTCTGACATTCACTTCCTCCTCAGTCTTACCTTAAACTCGGGGTTCCTTGAATTGGTGTTATTTACCCAACTGTGATTGTTCTGGCCTCTTCATAGCCAAAGAGAAGACTTGAAGTTTCTAATTAGCCTACATCATTTTCCTTTTCTGAGCATTCTACTTGTCTCCTATCAGTCTATATTGTGCCCCTTGCAGTTCTAGGCCTGGGTAGATGCGCCTCAGAGCTGAAAAATAAGTTGGCCTCTCAGGCTCACTAGTCTCTCAAACAAAACATTCACTTTTATCTTTGAGATATATAGGGGAGGGGGGTTATCCATGTAAGACTACATTTTCATAAAAGGCTTGCACTAAACAGAATTTAGGAACCATTAGAATATATTAGTATTTGTTTATATTTTCCAACCTCAAATGGGCCCTCAAGATAGACTTCAGGTATCTTTGCTCATATTCCATTCTCTCAATACCTGCTCAAAACCCATTAGCTCTTTCTGAAACTATCCCTATTCTCTGCCCTACTCTTACCATGACTTTGCCCTTTGCTGCACTAAAATAGCAAAACTAGACAGTATAAATTGACTCAACTTTCCTCTTCCATCAAGGAAACCAGTTTTCTTCTATTTTTACCAGATCTTGCTGCCCAGAGAAATATGTATACTTCCTTATTTTTAAGGCTTTTAATGTTAAACTATCGTTCTAATCCCAGCACCTATGTCACTGATTTGGTTACTGGCCCCATTTAACCTCTCCCAGAGCTTCTCTTACAAATGTCCTTCAGGGAACTCCTCATCCTTAGGTATCTTCTCAGTGCCATTCTCCCTAAAGCCAAACACTGTTGTATTTTTCTGCTTGACCCCTAGACCACTCCAACTAATTATTCTCTGCACGGCACCGAAAGATGCAGGTGTGGCTGCAGCAGCTTGTGTCCAAACTACTGGGTTTCTCCTCCCCCACTTAACAGAGGCTTTCGACTTCGGTTCCACCAGTTCTCTCTTCTTGCTAAGCTACCTTCATTGATTAGTTTTCATGTTCACTGGTACAAGGGCATGGTTGAAAACTCATCTCTAGCAACATTAAAATTTCCCTTGAAATAGGGAATATCAAAAAACACTAGATGACAAATCCATTTTTATCAACGAGTACCTTATACTACTTACTGTAAGTTAACAGTTACTAAGGATGCCTATCAAGCCTCAGAATAAAAGCCGGACCATAATCAGTACATTATTAAAAGAAAAAAGAAAAATTATTAGAGATCAGGCTGACACTTTAAAAATGACTAGAGAAAGGACCTATCGTTAGTATTGCTTCACCTAGGATACATGCCGGAAACCACAAGTGCAATAACAACATGCAGTATTTCATTTATTCTCCACAAACACTTTTGAGGTTCATATTCTCAACCTCATTTTTCAGAATGAAAAAGAAGTAATTTAAAAACATTAACAACAGATATCTCTGGTGAAGAAATTATGGTACGGTTTTTTCTTCTTTTTGCTGTATAGGTATGTTTCACAATGACTACACATTACTTTTGAAAACATGAAGTTTTCAACTAAATAAATGGCTTTGAAAGCAGAGATTGAAATTGAGTGACATATCCTGGGTAAAGAAAGGAATCAAAGAATTTTCAGAAATGGAAAGTAACTTTGATGTTATCATATCTATCCCCTAATTTTTCAGATTGAAAACAAAACCGTTCAGGTAATAAATTCTAGGGCACAGAAAAATCACATGAAATGCTTCAAACATAAGTAATACTTCTCACGTATTTTAATGAGTAATATCCCTCTTCTGTGAGTCAAGTCTTCAAGTTTCCTATATTTTTCATTTACTGTGGTACTGACAGCAGCCAGCATCATCACACATAGGTAAATGCTTAATAAACACTATTTGGCAATGATCACAAACTGAACATTTAAATTATTCACAGATTTATTCAGATGTTTCCAAAACTTAAGTTTTGTAAATAAAAGTGATTATTAAATGAATGCCAATTTACAAGAATGTGCAATGCATCTGTGTGCTATTCCAAGTTACACTTAAAGGCTTTGCAAACAGCATACTATCAGGTCTGCTGATTTGTTTTTATTTTTCTAATTGAAATGTGGTCCATGTTATCAGGCCATCTGCACCACAGCAAAATGACTTGGTAAACAAGACAAAAATGGTATTTTCTGTTAGAAACAACATTCAATTTTATTTCTGCTAAGAAAATATTGTAAAAAGACATTTTCTGGTACCAATGCTGAAAACTTGGATGAAGAAAGCCACAAGAGGAGCAGGCGGTTGCACTGCTTAGGTTGCCAGCTAAGAGGCTGATGAGATTCAGAGCCTCACCCATTCACTCCCTAAAACAGTACAATGCATTCTCAACACTGTCCTGCAGCCAATAATCCAGCGCTTTACCATACACTCATGGCCCACATATCCCACTGTATTCTTCTCATCTGCTTACATATTTTGTCTCTACTAAACTGTGAGCTACTTGAAGTACTAGAGACCTTGTCTTATTCACACTGGCTTCCCCAAGTCTCTTGCACATAGAAAAAAGAATGGATTACTATAGCCTAAAATCAAGGAGCAGG